>NW_027507764.1:585765249-585890249 GCF_037356315.1 Lithobates pipiens | reverse complement strand
CCTCCCCCACCTCCATCAATGAGCCTCCCCTCCCCCACCTCCATCAATGAGCCTCCCCTCCCCCACCTCCATCAATGAGCCTCCCCTCCCCCACCTCCATCAATGAGCCTTCCCTCCCCCACCTCCATCAATGAGCCTTCCCTCCCCCACCTCCATCAATGAGCCTTCCCCCCCCACCTCCATCAATGAGCCTTCCCTCCCCCACCTCCATCAATGAGCCTTCCCTCCCCATCTTCTCCAATGAGCCTTCCCTCCCCACCTCCATCAATGAGCCTTCCCCTCCCCACCTCCATCAATGAGCCTTCCCCTCCCCACCTCCATCAATGAGCTTTCCCTCCCCACCTCCATCAATGAGCTTTACCTCCCCACCTCCATCAATGAGCTTTCCCTCCCCACCGCCATCAATGAGCCTTTCCCTCCCCACCTCCATCAATGAGCCTTCCCTCCCCACCCCCATCAATGAACCTTCCCTCCCCCACCCCCATCAATGAGCCTTCCCTCCCCCAACATCATCAATGATCCTTTCCTCCACCTCCTCCATCAATGAGCCTTCCATCCCCCACCTCCATAAATGAGCCTTCCCTCCTCCACCTCCATCAGTGAGCCTTCCCTAGCCCACCTCCATCAATGAGCCTTCCCTCCCCCACCTCCATCAATGAGCCTTCCCTCCCTACATCCATCAATGAGCCTTCCCTCCCCCACCTCCATCAATGAGCCTTCCCTCCCTACATCCATCAATGAGCCTTCCCTCCCCCACCTCCATTAAGGAGCCTTCCCTCCCCTACTGTCATTAATGAGCCTTCCCTCCCCCACCACCATGAACGAGACTGCTTTTAATGCATTAACTTCAGGGACAACATGTTCACTTGCTGCCTAATATACCCCACCCACGTTCAGGTTCCAGTGTAACAGGATAATCACTTATTAGCATCATTTTACATTAGCATGTATGTATGTATATGTGTGTGTATGTGTGTGTGTGTGTGTGTGTGTGTATATATATATATATATATATATATATATATATATATATATATATATATATATATATATATATATATATATATATATATATATATATATATATATATATATATATATATATAATCACTTCACCCCCGGAACTTCTAGCAGCTTTTCATTAGAGTGGTTTACAAAATAAGAAAATAAAAATAAAATGATATAATATAATTTATATATATTATATTATATAATTTTATTTTTATTTTCTTATTTTTTATTTTGGAAACCACTCTAATGAAAAGGCTGCTAGAATTTCCAGGGGGTGAAGTGATATAAACAAATAATTTTCTCTTCATAATATAAGAAAAGAATGCTAGGGAAATAGCTGGGCCCCTCGATCTTTGGGGCCAGGAGCAGGGACCCCCTAAACTCAAGCCTTTATAAATGTTACATCCATGTTGCCCATTGTCTGCTTATCTGTGTTACCCTATGAGCAGTTCTTCCTCCAGATAAAAGTAAAAAAATATATAAAAAAACATATATAGAATTTTTTTTTTTTTTTTTAAATGACATGTTCTCTTTACTATAAAATAACGGCGGGATCCACGCACAGGTCAGGGCCCCCGAACACAATAAACAGATTTATTTTTCTGTGTGTGACGGTGAGGATGATACGGAGCAGCTGATCTTCTAAATGTCTCAATTGTCTTCCTTTGGTGGGATATTTGTGATCATTTCACCTCCTGCCCGGAGGCGCTGAGCGAATAATAGAAAAGAGACAAACTGTTCTTCTAGGATCTATTCTTAGAAGGAAAGAAACCTGTGGGGTCAGGAACGCTGGAGTCAGTTTCTGGGTCCAGACTCCGGGGCTGTCATCTTCATCCTGAAGGAATATGTGAGGTCATAGTATGGAAATCACGCTGCGGAATTCAGACACTGCTTTTCATTTTTTTAAATAATAACATATTCTTCTAACAAAAATAAATAAAAAATGTCTGTTACCTTTTTAAATTTTTTTTTTTAGTTTAAAATATTTAAATAATGTTGAAAAGTAAGACCCCCCCCCATCTAGAGATCTGGATGAACAAAATGTATAAATAAATGTAAATAAATGAAATCCTGTATTTATAAACGTTTTCTTCATTTATTTCATTGTATCAAATTCAGATAATTGTATCCATTTAAAGTAGTATCGAAAGCAAAAATGTGATCACTTACTTCAAACAGGAACCAAAAACACACTTACATAAATGATTCAAGAAAATTCTCCCTTCTTGCCTGTATATCTTTTTCTAGTGATATTATTATTATTACTGATCATATAATACAGGATTTACTGTATATAGTACCAACAGTTTGCACAGCACATTACAATCCAAAGGGAGATTTTACAGTTACAATACAATAAAAATACAAGACAGTTAAGTAGGCTCTGCTCATAAGAGTTTACAATAAAAAAAAAAAAAAAAAAAAAAAAAAAAATATATATATATATATATATATATATATATATATATATATATATATATATATATATATATATATATATATATATATATATATATATATATATATTTATATTTTAGACACCCAAGAGAATAAAATGGTGGTTGTTGCAATATTTTATGTCACATCATATTTGCGTTGCGGTCTTTCAAATGCATAAAAAAAAAAATAAAAAAAATAACCAGTAAAAGTAAGCCCATTTAAAAAAAAAAATGTTTTGTATAATGTGAAAGATTTTATGTCGCGAAAATCATGAGAGAATCGTGATCTTTTTATTCTAAGCAAAAAAATCAGTTTGGCCAGAATTGTGCAGCTCTAATATATATATATATTATATATAGAGCTGCACAATTCTGGCCAAACTGATTTTTTTGCTTAGAATAAAAAGATCACGATTCTCTCATGATTTTCGCGACATAAAATCTTTCACATTATACAAAACATTTTTTTTTTTTTTTTTTAAATGGGCTTACTTTTACTGGTTGTTTTTTTTTTTTTTTTTTATGCATTTGAAAGACCGCAACGCAAATATGATGTGACATAAAATATTACAACAACCACCATTTTATTCTCTTGGGTGTCTAAAAAAAAAAAAATATATATATATATATATATATATATATATATATATATATATATATATATATATATATATATATATATATATATATATATATATATATATATATATATATATATATAATTTTTTTTTTTTTTTTTTTTTGGGTGGGGGGGGTTCTAAGTAATTTTCTAGCAAAAAAATAATTTTAACTTGAGACCAACAAATGTCAGAAAAAGGTTTAGTGTTTAAGTAGTTAAACTTTCTTCATTTACACATGAAGTCTATTCCATTGACAAATTGTTACAATGTTTATACTTAAGTTCAACTGATAAAGAATGTTGTGATTCTTGGCAGACTGCCCGATTTTTCTCTTCCTTTCTTTTGAGGGCTGTGGCTTCAGAAGAGCGGAGAGAATTCTTTGCATAGAAAGAATTGTGAAACGCTTTAGTCAAGATCACGATAACGATTCTTGATGATTAATTGTGCAGCTCTAATATATATATATATATATATATATATATATATATATATATATATATATATATATATATATATATATATAATATATATACACACACACACAATATATAGCTGGATGCTGTACATATCTCCTTGAAAACATCACAGCCCCCCTCCTTCCCCAGTACTCCTCTAAAGAGCCCTCAGCCCTGATGCAAGCAGTGGGAGAAATATCAGAATGCTTTGATTGGTGGGTGCCAGTCTGAAAGAGCCGGTGTTGCTAGGCAGGTTGCATTTGCCTGCAGACCACCCTAGTTGAGGTTCCACGTCTGATTCTGAGACCCTGTGATTAAACTTTAAGCGGAACATCACCCAAAAGGGGAAGCTTCTCCTTTTTACATCCTCCACTCCCCCTCCTCAGCCACATTTGGCACTTTTTGGTGGCGTAGATGTCTGGTTTTGACAGATACCCGCTCCCACTTCTGGCAATCCAAGCAGCAGCTCGGCCCTTCCCCCACAGCCTTCACAGGTCCCGGAAGACTCCGGGACCATTCACAATGCGCAGCGCGGCTTACACATGCGCAGCGGGAAACCGGCTGTGAAGCCACGAGGCTTCACTGTCAGTTTCTCTTAGACAAGACGTTGGCGCCTGGACCCATAACCGATTTGAAGAATTGGCTCGGGTGAGGCGAACTCTGGACCCCTGGACTGGTTAGTGTCCCTATATTTTTGGGGGGGAGACTCCTCCTTAAATCCGATGGACGTCCTTCAGCCAGAAAATTAAGGGGGGGGAGCGCAATCTGACTTGCTGCAGCTTCTAATACGCATTGTGAGAAGCTCACAGTGTGCGGTGAAATCAGAGGAGGCCGTTTCAGTCCAGGGGAGAGGAGCCGCTACACCTAGGCAAGACTGAAGGAAGGGGTGGAGGTTAGATTTATGCTAGAGGGTAGCAAAAGTCAAAAAGATTGAAAGGCTCTCGGCTGGCTTTTGGCGTCTCGGCGTGGAATCTCCCGGTTTGGTTGGAGCGTAGTTTGAGCCGGCTCACCAAATAATCTTTAAAATTCCCAGCCGGTGGTCTGTGTGTGGCGTTCGTACTGGGAGGCTTCTTTGTTGTGAGCCTGCAGGATTTCTAAAATAAGAATTGGCTCGGTAACAGGCGAGCGGCAGCTGCTGCCTCCCGGGCAGACCGCTTCTAAATTAAGGTTCCATCTATTTTCTGAAGAGGTCCCCCGCAGCTCCGGGCACTGCAGGGGCCCCAGTATTGTGCCACCAGTGGGCACTGTAGAGAGGCATTATTAGCTGCAGTCTGTATGTGGTTCCAGATCGGAGGACATAGAAGAGAGAGTGGTGATGTCAATGCCGGAGGCTCATAAATGACATCAGTAATGAAACAGTTTATCACACAAATATAGGAATGTGTCTAGCAACCAAAAGATGGGCAAAGCTATATACTATATTTTGTGATCCTATGCATTCCAGTGTCTCCAGTGTGCTTTTTGTACCCTAGTGTCTCCAGTGTGCTCTGTGTCCCCCAGTGTCTTCATTGAGCTCTGTGCCCCTTAGTGTCTGCAGTGTGCTCTGCTTCCCCCAGTGTCTGCAGTGTGCTCTGCTTCCCCCAGTGTCTGCAGTGTGCTCTGCTTCCCCCAGTGTCTGCAGTGTGCTCTGCTTCCCCCAGTGTCTCCAGTGTGCTCTGCTTCCCCCAGTGTCTGCAGTGTGCTCTGCTTCCCCCAGTGTCTCCAGTGTGCTCTGCTTCCCCCAGTGTCTCCAGTGTGCTCTGCTTCCCCCAGTGTCTCCAGTGTGCTCTGCTTCCCCCAGTGTCTCCAGTGTGCTCTGCTTCCCCCAGTGTCTCCAGTGTGCTCTGCTGACCCCAAGTGTCTCCAGTGTGCTCTGCTGACCCCAAGTGTCTCCAGTGTGCTCTGCTGACCCCAAGTGTCTCCAGTGTGCTCTGCTGACCCCAAGTGTCTCCAGTGTGCTCTGCTGACCCCAAGTGTCTCCAGTGTGCTCTGCTGACCCCAAGTGTCTCCAGTGTGCTCTGCTGACCCCAAGTGTCTCCAGTGTGCTCTGCTGACCCCAAGTGTCTCCAGTGTGCTCTGCTGACCCCAAGTGTCTCCAGGGTGCTCTGCTGACCCCAAGTGTCTCCAGTGTGCTCTGCTGACCCCAAGTGTCTCCAGTGTGCTCTGCTGACCCCAAGTGTCTCCAGTGTGCTCTGCTGACCCCAAGTGTCTCCAGTGTGCTCTGCTGACCCCAAGTGTCTCCAGTGTGCTCTGCTGACCCCAAGTGTCTCCAGTGTGCTCTGCTGACCCCAAGTGTCTCCAGTGTGCTCTGCTGACCCCAAGTGTCTCCAGTGTGCTCTGCTGACCCCAAGTGTCTCCAGTGTGCTCTGCTGACCCCAAGTGTCTCCAGTGTGCTCTGCTTCCCCCAGTGTCTGCAGTGTGCTCTGCTTCCCCCAGTGTCTCCAGTGTGCTCTGCTTCCCCCAGTGTCTCCAGTGTGCTCTGCTTCCCCCAGTGTCTCCAGTGTGCTCTGCTTCCCCCAGTGTCTCCAGTGTGCTCTGCTTCCCCCAGTGTCTCCAGTGTGCTCTGCTGACCCCAAGTGTCTCCAGTGTGCTCTGCTGACCCCAAGTGTCTCCAGTGTGCTCTGCTGACCCCAAGTGTCTCCAGTGTGCTCTGCTGACCCCAAGTGTCTCCAGTGTGCTCTGCTGACCCCAAGTGTCTCCAGTGTGCTCTGCTGACCCCAAGTGTCTCCAGTGTGCTCTGCTGACCCCAAGTGTCTCCAGTGTGCTCTGCTGACCCCAAGTGTCTCCAGTGTGCTCTGCTGACCCCAAGTGTCTCCAGTGTGCTCTGCTGACCCC
This sequence comes from Lithobates pipiens, assembly GCF_037356315.1. Taxonomy (NCBI): domain Eukaryota; kingdom Metazoa; phylum Chordata; class Amphibia; order Anura; family Ranidae; genus Lithobates; species Lithobates pipiens. Next base: position 585,883,910 of record NW_027507764.1, on the reverse strand, counting down.
AAGTGTCTCCAGTGTGCTCTGCTGACCCCAAGTGTCTCCAGTGTGCTCTGCTGACCCCAAGTGTCTCCAGTGTGCTCTGCTGACCCCAAGTGTCTCCAGTGTGCTCTGCTGACCCCAAGTGTCTCCAGTGTGCTCTGCTGACCCCAAGTGTCTCCAGTGTGCTCTGCTGACCCCAAGTGTCTCCAGTGTGCTCTGCTGACCCCAAGTGTCTCCAGTGTGCTCTGCTGACCCCAAGTGTCTCCAGTGTGCTCTGCTGACCCCAAGTGTCTCCGGTGTGCTCTGCTGACCCCAAGTGTCTCCGGTGTGCTCTGCTGACCCCAAGTGTCTCCGGTGTGCTCTGCTGACCCCAAGTGTCTCCGGTGTGCTCTGTGTCCCTCGTGTGGTGTCCCCAGGTGTCTCCAGTGTGCTCTGTGTCCATCAGTGTCTCCAGTGTGCTCTGTGTCCATCAGTGTCTCCAGTGTGCTCTGTGTCCATCAGTGTCTCCAGTGTGCTCTGTGTCCATCAGTGTCTCCAGTGTGCTCTGTGTCCATCAGTGTCTCCAGTGTGCTCTGTGTCCATCAGTGTCTCCAGTGTGCTCTGTGTCCATCAGTGTCTCCAGTGTGCTCTGTGTCCATCAGTGTCTCCAGTGTGCTCTGTGTCCATCAGTGTCTCCAGTGTGCTCTGTGTCCCACAGTGTCTCCAGTGTGCTCTGTGTCCCACAGTGTCTCCAGTGTGCTCTGTGTCCCACAGTGTCTCCAGTGTGCTCTATGTCCCTCAGTGTCTCCTGTGTTCTCTGTGCCCCTCAGTGTCTCCAGTGGGCTCTGTCTCCAATGTGCTCTGTGTCCCTCAGTGTCTCCGGTGTGCTCTGTGTCCCTCAGTGTCTCCGGTGTGCTCTGTGCCCCTCAGTGTCTCCGGTGTGCTCTGTGCCCCTCAGTGTCTCCGGTGTGCTCTGTGCCCCTCAGTGTCTCCGGTGTGCTCTGTGCCCCTCAGTGTCTCCGGTGTGCTCTGTGCCCCTCAGTGTCTCCGGTGTGCTCTGTGCCCCTCAGTGTCTCCGGTGTGCTCTGTGCCCCTCAGTGTCTCCGGTGTGCTCTGTGCCCCTCAGTGTCTCCGGTGTGCTCTGTGCCCCTCAGTGTCTCCGGTGTGCTCTGTGCCCCTCAGTGTCTCCGGTGTGCTCTGTGTCCCTCAGTGTCTCCGGTGTGCTCTGTGTCCCTCAGTGTCTCCGGTGTGCTCTGTGTCCCTCAGTGTCTCCGGTGTGCTCTGTGTCTCTCAGTGTCTCCGGTGTGCTCGGTGTGCTCTGTGCCCCTCAGTGTCTCCAATGTGCTCTGTGTCCCTCAGTGTCTCCAATGTGCTCTGTGTCCCTCAGTGTCTCCGGTGTGCTCTGTGTCTCTCAGTGTCTCCGGTGTGCTCGGTGTGCTCTGTGCCCCTCAGTGTCTCCAATGTGCTCTGTGTCCCTCAATGTCTCCGGTGTGCTCTGTGCCCCTCAGTGTCTCCAATGTGCTCTGTGTCCCTCAATGTCTCCGGTGTGCTCTGTGCCCCTCAGTGTCTCCGGGGTGCTCGGTGTGCTCTGTGCCCCTCAGTGTCTCCGGTGTGCTCTGTGTCCCTCAGTGTCTCCGGTGTGCTCTGTGTCTCCGGTGTGCTCTGTGCCCCTCAATGTCTCTGGTGTGCTCGGTGTGCTCTGTGCCCCTCAGTGTCTCCAGTGTGCTCTGTGCCCTCCATTGTCTCTGGGGCTCTCTTATGATGCAGGTCTCCTGTCCTGCCAGACAGGACTGTGCGGCAGAGCTATGTAAATTGCAAAAAAGGAGTGGAGAGAAATGCCAATCCTTTGGCAGATAAAGCAGCTTATATATATGGATTTCAGTTGTGTGCTGAGATGTTAATCTGGAGTTCATCTTTTAATTACACAGAAATGTCTGAAGATTTGGTGCTTCCTTATTATAAACTTTAATTTGTGGAAGCTGCATAGTCGGAGGCCTGCTTTAATCGCAGGGAATTTTAGAAATGCAGTTTGTTTTATTGTAGAGATTTGGGGCAGATTTCTCTGATATCAGCACAAGCTTTGAATACATATAATGGAATCATCACGTTCTTCTCTACTCTCTGGGTATAAAGTAAGAAATGTAATTACAAAGTTACCAGAGACGGTTATCTGCAGCCAGCACAGAGCACACGTCACGGCTCAGGAAGTCCGGGAGATGGTAGATGTCCTACATCGGCCTCTCTCAGCCCAACACGGAGAAACCCCTAAAATAACATTCAGGTCCCAGGGGACCCCTACTTATGTTATATCTACAGGTTAGAGAACATTTGTGTGATCAGTAAGGTGAGATACAAGAATAAGGAATGTGGGGAACATACATGACAAAATTATTAGAGAGTAAATTATTAGTAATTATAAAAAAGTAAGTTATAATAAAAATCAAAACGAGTATCACTGGCTGGAAAAGAAATGTACTGTAGAGAGTGAAAATATTAACATAGTGAGTTAGAGAAAGAACCCTCACATTGGTGATCAGTGAGAAGAATGTTCCTTACATTGGTGATCAGTGAGAAGAATGTTCCTTACATTGGTGATCAGTGAGAATAATGTTCCTTACATTGGTGATCAGTGAGAAGAATGTTCCTTACATTGGTGATCAGTGAGAAGAATGTTCCTTACATTGGTGATCAGTGAGAAGAATGTTCCTTACATTGGTGATCAGTGAGAAGAATGTTCCTTACATTGGTGATCAGTGAGAATAATGTTCCTTACATTGGTGATCAGTGAGAAGAATGTTCCTTACATTGGTGATCAGTGAGAAGAATGTTCCTTACATTGGTGATCAGTGAGAAGAATGTTCCTTCCATTGGTGATCAGTGAGAAGAATGTTCCTTCCATTGGTGATCAGGGGGAAGAATGTTCCTTACATTGGTGATCAGTGAGAAGAATGTTCCTTACATTGGTGATCAGTGAGAAGAATGTTCCTTACATTGGTGATCAGTGAGAAGAATGTTCCTTACATTGGTGATCAGTGAGAATAATGTTCCTTACATTGGTGATCAGTGGGAAGAATGTTCCTTACATTGGTGATCAGTGAGAAGAATGTTCCTTCCATTGGTGATCAGTGAGAAGAATGTTCCTTCCATTGGTGATCAGGGGGAAGAATGTTCCTTCCATTGGTGATCAGTGAGAAGAATGTTCCTTACATTGGTGATCAGTGAGAAGAATGTTCCTTACATTGGTGATCAGTGAGAAGAATGTTCCTTACATTGGTGATCAGTGAGAAGAATGTTCCTTACATTGGTGATCAGTGGGAAGAATGTTCCTTACATTGGTGATCAGTGAGAAGAACGTTCCTTACATTGGTGATCAGTGAGAAGAATGTTCCTTACATTGGTGATCAGTGAGAAGAATGTTCCTTACATTGGAGATCAGTGAGAAGAATGCTCCTTACATTGGTGATCAGTGAGAAGAATGTTCCTTACATTGGTGATCAGTGGGAAGAATGTTCCTTACATTGGTGATCAGTGAGAAGAATGTTCCTTACATTGGTGATCAGTGAGAAGAATGTTCCTTCCATTGGTGATCAGTGAGAAGAATGTTCCTTCCATTGGTGATCAGGGGGAAGAATGTTCCTTACATTGGTGATCAGTGGGAAGAATGTTCCTTACATTGGTGATCAGTGAGAAGAACGTTCCTTACATTGGTGATCAGTGAGAAGAATGTTCCTTACATTGGTGATCAGTGGGAAGAATGTTCCTTACATTGGTGATCAGTGAGAAGAACGTTCCTTACATTGGTGATCAGTGAGAAGAATGTTCCTTACATTGGTGATCAGTGAGAAGAATGTTCCTTACATTGGTGATCAGTGAGAAGAATGTTCCTTACATTGGTGATCAGTGAGAAGAATGTTTCTTACATTGGTGATCAGTGAGAAGAATGTTCCTTACATTGGTGATCAGTGAGAAGAATGTTCCTTACATTGGTGATCAGTGGGAAGAACGTTCCTTACATTGGTGATCAGTGAGAAGAACGTTCCTTACATTGGTGATCAGTGAGAAGAATGTTCCTTACATTGGTGATCAGTGAGAAGAATGTTCCTTACATTGGTGATCAGTGGGAAGAATGTTCCTTACATTGGTGATCAGTGAGAAGAACGTTCCTTACATTGGTGATCAGTGAGAAGAATGTTCCTTACATTGGTGATCAGTGAGAAGAATGTTCCTTACATTGGAGATCAGTGAGAAGAATGCTCCTTACATTGGTGATCAGTGAGAAGAATGTTCCTTACATTGGTGATCAGTGGGAAGAATGTTCCTTACATTGGTGATCAGTGAGAAGAATGTTCCTTACATTGGTGATCAGTGAGAAGAATGTTCCTTCCATTGGTGATCAGTGAGAAGAATGTTCCTTCCATTGGTGATCAGGGGGAAGAATGTTCCTTACATTGGTGATCAGTGAGAAGAATGTTCCTTACATTGGTGATCAGTGAGAAGAATGTTCCTTACATTGGTGATCAGTGAGAAGAATGTTCCTTACATTAGTGATCAGTGAGAAGAATGTTCCTTACATTGGTGATCAGTGGGAAGAATGTTCCTTACATTGGTGATCAGTGGGAAGAATGTTCCTTACATTGGTGATCAGTGAGAAGAATGTTCCTTACATTGGTGATCAGTGAGAAGAATGTTCCTTACATTGGTGATCAGTGAGAAGAACGTTCCTTACATTGGTGATCAGTGAGAAGAACGTTCCTTACATTGGTGATCAGTGAGAAGAATGTTCCTTACATTGGTGATCAGTGAGAAGAATGTTCCTTACATTGGTGATCAGTGGGAAGAATGTTCCTTACATTGGTGATCAGTGAGAAGAACGTTCCTTACATTGGTGATCAGTGGGAAGAATGTTCCTTACATTGGTGATCAGTGAGAAGAATGTTCCTTACATTGGTGATCAGTGGGAAGAATGTTCCTTACATTGGTGATCAGTGAGAAGAATGTTCCTTACATTGGTGATCAGTGGGAAGAATGTTCCTTACATTGGTGATCAGTGAGAAGAATGTTCCTTACATTGGTGATCAGTGAGAAGAATGTTCCTTACATTGGTGATCAGTGGGAAGAATGTTCCTTATATTGGTGATCAGTGAGAAGAATGTTCCTTATATTGGTGGGCAGTAGGAAGAAGGCCAGTGGTCAATGTGAGAAATGCTCCTTACTTTGGTGGTAAGGGGTCTTTTGCTATAGAATTGCCCCCCTTCCTCCCCCCTGCTCTTGCACCTATAACATCCTTTATTCTTCTGGGGCTTTCCACAAGATTTTGGAGGGTGGGAATCTGTGCCTATTTGTGAGGTCAGGTACTGATGTTGGATGAGAAGGCCTGGAACACCATCAGCATTCCATTTCAGTCCAAAGTTGTTCAGTAGGGTTGAGCTCAGGGTTCTGTGCAGGACACTCAAGTTCCTCCACACCAAACTGGTCACATCATGTCTGTATGGAGCTGACTTTGTACACAGCGGGATAGGTATGGTGGAACAGAAAAGGGTCTTCCCCAAACTGTTATCACAAGGATGGAAGAGCACAACAATCTACATGGTCTTTGTATAAGGGAGTATTAGCAGGACCATTCAATCTGAGCACCTGAACTCCATCTTTTTTAGAGGTGGTCCAAAAACTTTCAAAGGTAGTGCAGGTGTGAAGGTCAAATGTTCATAGCCTTTCAGCCATATAATGTATTTACCTTTATAATTAAAAAAAAAAATGTTACAATTGTATTTTTTTTAGTTCTGACGACAATAAAGAAACATCTATCAGGGGAGGAACTACCGCCATAGCGACCCACGCAGGCGCTATGGGGCCCGCATCCGAGTGGGGCCTGGGGAGGATGAGAAAATCATACTGTACTTGCCAACTTTTTTTTTCCTTGCCGCTGCTAGAGATCCGCAGCACTGATCATTTCTGTCTCCTTCGCCATTTTACAGAAGAACCAAGAGGCGGAGCCCGGGTGGCAATGAAAGAGGCTGCAATAGAAATGGAGCTCCATTTCTATTGGCCACTTTCTTGCCACCCAGGCTCCACCTCCTGGTTCTGTAAAAGGTGCGGAGTGAGCTAGCACAGTGAGTCCTGAGAGGCGCCGAGGCCCGATGGAGAGTCCTGGGTCCCGGCGCCGCACTATCCCTCCCTGTCTGAGACTCAGCTGTCTCTCTCACTGGCTGCCTCCTATCACATTGTGCCGCCCGGAGAGTCAGTGACAGTCTGGGCAGCTGCACACCCAGATGTATGAATGGGGGGGGGGGGTGAGTGGTCCTGGGGGGGTCTGTACTCTTGGGGGGGTGAATTGTCCTGGGGGAGTCTGTGCAGATGGAGGGGGTTGTGTTGTCCTGGGGGGTCTTTACAGATGGGGCTGGTTTGTCCAGGGGGGTCTGTACTGATGGAGGAGGGTCTATACTGAGGGAGGAGGGTCTGTACTGAGGGAGGACTATGGGGTTGACACCAACCCTAGTGACGCCACTGGTAACTGGGGGCAGCTGATTTATGGAGGGACTCTACTGGGAATGCCTGATGTAAGGAGGGACCCTACTGGAAATGCCTGTTGTAAGGAGGGACTCTACTGGGAATGCATGATGTAAGGAGGGACTCTACTGGGGCACCTGATGTAAGGAGGGACCCTACTGGGAATGCCTGATGTAAGGAAGGACCCTACTGGGAATGCCTGATGTAAGGAGGGACCCTACTGGGAATGCCTGATGTAAGGAGGGACCCTACTGGGAATGCCTGATGTAAGGAGGGACCCTACTGGGAATGCCTGATGTAAGGAGGGACCCTACTGGGAATGCCTGTTGTAAGGAGGGACTCTACTGGGAATGCCTGATATAAGGAGGGACTCTACTGGGGGCACTTGATGTAAGGCGGGACTCTACTGGGGGAACCTGATGTAAGGAGGGACTCTACTGGGGGCTCCTGATGTAAGGAGGGACTCTACTGGGGACACCTGATGTAAGGATGGATTCTGCTGGGAATGACTGATATAAGGATGGACTCTGCTGGGGACACCTGATGGCATCTGGTGGCAGGCGAAGTGGCAAGTGACGCACTCGGGGCTCCCACTGATTCTGCATTATGGCGGGTTGAACTATTTAATTTTATATTACCATCCATGGTGCCGTGATGATTGAAGCGCTAACACCAGGTGTTTGGAATATCTTTATCTATTGTTTGTTAAACTTTCTGGAATACATATATTGCTATTGTGGTGTAGGATCTGGGCCTGTTGTCCCTCCATCCCTCTGTTTCCTTCTCTCTCCTTCCCTCCCTATCTTTCTTTCCTTCCTTCCTTCCACCATCCCTCATTCATCTCAGACTCAAACCACACCCCCTTTGAGCCACGCCATTTAAGCCACGCCCACTATTTAATTTAAGTCCCGCCATTTTTTTTGGGGGGGGGCTGTTTGCAAGGGGGGGGGGGCATACAACATTTTGCTACGGGGGCCCTGTGATTTCGAGTTACGCCCCTGCTATCGATGTATTTTTATTTTATTTTTTATTGGAAGATGGTTTGATCGATCAGATGAGGCCGGCCATTAATTACCTTCGCAGACCTTCTACGTTTCTATAGTGCAGCTCTGAGAGATTGGCAGATGTTTCAGGTTAAAAATGACACCGCCATTTGGAGTTTCCCAGGAAGCCGAGGAGCCTATATATTCATTATCGCGCCTCGTGTCGGGGAATCCCAGACCTCCACTGGGCATAGCGTAAAACATCCACGACAAGCTGGGATGACATAGATTAAGTTTATGACCCCCGAGCCGTGCCAGATCACCTGTTTTGTGAAACGCACGGCTGGATCTCTGGGGTTGAGAAGTATTATTGGAAATCTCAGGTTTCCTTCTAGGAGCTGAGCCAGGAAGGGGTTTGAGGGGGGGGGGGGGGGGGACGATAATAGCCGTACCGTAGAAGAGGGCGAACTTGGCTGTTCGCGTCTGAAACCCAACACTTCAATGAAAAGTTTATGCCGTTCGAGTGACTCCATCCGTTTTAAGCCCGGCGTGGAGCTCTGCCAACGAAAACAGTTGTGCTGTGAATTTTCTAGGCCAGCCTGTGGTCACGGCATTGTAGAAAATCCCCTCCCGCTTATGTGTATAAGGCTGGCGAGATCCCTTGCAGCAGACTGACTTCTCTGCGGCAGACAAATGAACATTTTTACCTCGATTTGTGAATTTTATATGTGGCTGGGTCATAAAGGCAGCAGCAGGATGTGACTGGGGACAGGTGGTGCCAACGTATGGGCAGACAGAAGGCAACACGATGGGGCGGGAGGGTGCTACAGCCTCTACAGCACAATACTACACCATCTTCTCCACCCAGTGCTCATGTCGGCTCCAAGTTGGGGTAATAGGGAGGAGTGAAACCACCTGAAAGCAGCAAGGAAGACCCAAAACTCCAACATGGGGGAAGACAGAGCTCAAAACTTTAGCAAGGGGTATCGTCACTAAAGCCCCCTTGAAATATAGGACAGTTGGTGACCCACCAAACAAGACCAATGAACTGGTCCTTTAAAATACTAATGCGCTTATTTTAAACTTGCTGATGGATATTTAATGTCAGAATCCTTTTGACTGCTTCTTATCTAACAAGGGAGGCGGCCTATTTAAGTCTACCTCTGAAATGGCATCCCCTTTTTGTCCGCATCTCCTTTTAGATATTTTTCATTTTAGCTTTTCATGTTGTGCTTTGATTTTGATTGGAATTTTCTTTTAATTAGTTCGGCTATGTACGTCTTAATTAAAGAGTTATGACTTTGTTGGTGGGCCTTAAAGGATGCCCTGAAGTTATAATGCTCACCCTTTATTGGCCTTGTTCCTGCAGCTACAGATATGCCAATGGCATACTTACTTTTCCTGGCTGGACTGGTCCACGGCCCATACCCTACTGGGGTCTGTAGCCATCCTCCTGGTCTGTACACCACTTTTGGAACCTCGTAGGTATGGCTGACCCATTCATCCAATGAAGATCCACTTGTTAACCCTTTACTGGCCTTGTTCCTGCCAATGGAGAAAACCCAACAGCACACTTGCTTTTTTTCCAGGCTGGACTGGTCCATAGGCTCTACCCTACCAGGGTCTGTATCCATCCACCTGGTCTCTAAACCATTTCTGGGACTTCATAGGTGTGGCTGACCCATTCATCCAATGAAGATCCACTTGTTAACCCTTTACTGGCCTTGTTCCTGCCAATGGAGAAAACCCAACAGCACACTTGCTTTTTTTCCAGGCTGGACTGGTCCATAGGCTCTACCCTACCAGGGTCTGTATCCATCCACCTGGTCTCTAAACCATTTGTGGAACTTCACAGGTGTAGCTGACCCATTCACCCAATGAAGATCCTCTTACCTATTACTGGCCTTGTTCCTTCAGCTGCAGATAAACCAACAGAAAGCTTACTGTACTTTTCCTGGCTGTACTGGTCCATGGCCCGTACTCTACTGGGGTCTGTATCCCATCCTCCTGGTATCTAAACCACTTCTGGTGGTATGGACTAAATACTTAAGGGGAAGGAGGGAAGTCTGAACCACCTCCTGTGTTATCCAATATCAGACCCCTGGGACTGGAGCCAGGACCGACTATTCTAGAAACAACACCCAACTGCTGGGACAGTCCCTGTTCTATAGATAGAATGATGGCAGATATGATAAGAACACATAGATAAGTAGAATATGAACAGATAGATGAGATAAAATTATAGACACACACAACACTCATCTATTCCTAGATTCTAGCGATTCAACATTCCCTGTTCTACCAAGAAAACCCAACAGCGTACTTGCTTTTCCAGGCTGGACTGGTCCATAGGCTCTACCCTACCAGAGTCTGTATCCAATCTCCTGGTCGCTAAACCTTTTCTGGAACTTCATCGGTGTGGCTGACCCATTAATCTAATGGAGACCCTCTTGCTTACCTATTACTGGCCTTGTCCCTGCAGCTGCAGGTAAACCTGGTCCACAGCCCATACCCTACTGGGGTCTGTATCTATCCTCCTGGTCTGTACACCACTTTTGGAACCTCATAGGTATGGCTGGCCCATTCATCAAATGAAGATCCACTTGTTAAACCTTTACTGGCCTTGTTCCTACAGATGGAGAAAATCCAGCAGCACACATGCTTTTCCAGGCTGGACTGGTCCATAGGCTCTACCCTACCAGAGTCTGTATCCATTCTCCTGGTCACTAAACCTTTTCTGGAACTTCATAGGTGTGGCTGACCCATTAATCCAATGGAGAACCTCTTGATTACCTATTACTGGCCTTGTCCCTGCAGCTGCAGATAAACCAACAGAAAGCTTACTTTACTTTTCCTGGCTGTACTGGTCTATGGGCCGTACTCTACTGGGGTCTGTATCCATCCTCCTGGTATCTTAACCACTTCTGGAATCTCATAAGCTTGGCTGACCCATTCATCCAATGAAGATCCACTTGCTCACCTATTACTGGCCTTATTCCTGCAGCTGCAGATAGGTCAATGGCATGCTTATTTTCCTGATTGGACTCGTCTATGGCCCGTACCCTACTGGGGTATGTATCCATCCTTTTGGTCTGTACACCACTTTTGGAACCTCATAGGTATGGCTGACCCATTCATCCAATAGAGATCCACTTGCTCACCCTCTCCTGGTCTTGTTCCTGCAGATGGAGAAAACTAAATTTTTACCCAGGTCTGTGTCCATTCTCCTGGTCTGTAAACCACTTCTGAATCTTCATCGGTGTGGCTGGCCCTTCCATCCAGTGAAGATCTACTTTCTCATCTATTACTGGCCTTGTTCCTGCAGCCGTAGATAAGCCAATGGCACACTTACATTTCTTGGCTGGACTGGTCCATAAGCTCTACCCTACTGGGGTCTGTATCCATCCCCCTGGTCTGTACACCACTTTTGGAACCTCATAGGTGTGGCTGACCCATTCATACAATAGAGATCCACTTGCTCACCCTCTCCTGGCCTTGTTCCTGCAGATGGGGAAAACTCAATAATATACTTACATTTCCAGGCTGGACTGGTCCATAGGCTTTACCCCCCTACTGGGGTCTGTATCTATCCTCCTGGTCTGTACACCACTTTTGGAACCTCATAGGTGTGGCTGACCCATTCATCCAATAGAGATCCACTTGCTCACCCTCTCCTGGCCTTTTCCCTGCAGATGGAGAAAACTCAACAGTATACTTACTTTTCCAGGCTGGACTGGTCCATAGGCTCTACCCTACTGGGGTCTGTATCCATCCTCCTGGTCTCTAAAACATTTCTGGAACTTCATCATTGTGTAAAAATCAGTAGCTAAGGACTGATCACACACTAATGAGGTCAGTGTTTTCATAAAATTGTGGTGTTCTTGACAATTGAGCCCCTCCTGGGACAACCCCACTGAGGTGTTTCACCTAGGGCAGTGATGGCGAACCTTGGCACCCCAGATGTTTTGGAACTAGATTTCCCATGATGCTCCACTACACTGCAGAGTGCCAGAGCATCATGGGAAATGTAGTTCCAACACATCTGGGGTGCCAAGGTTTGCCATCACTGACCTAGGGGATGTGTGCACGCTGCCCTACAGTTCTCCAGGACTGAGTAGCACTCACACATCATTGCATGAATGCAGCTCTGTCTTGGAAGCATGCTTCCTGCCATCAGAAGAAGAGGAATAGACTAGAGCTAGATGATGTGGGATGTCCTCCAACCAAGAAATGAGGCGGGGCTCTATCTGACTTACTGCAGCTTCTAATGAACATTTGTGAGAAGCTCACAGTGTGCAGTGAAATCAGAGGAAGTCATTTCAGCCCGGTAGAAGAGCCGCTACGCCTGGGCAAGACTGAACGGAAGGCTGGAGTTCCACTTTAATTCTCCATCATCCATAAAAACTGAGATATAAGAAAAAAGTGAATATGTCTCCCTTTAAGTTCCCTGCACCCCCTCATCATCAGAAGACAATATTCTGCTTTTACCATTTTATGCGATTTTGTTTTTCTTTTCCGCGGAGTTCTCGCCAGAAATAAACATTATTCAGCTGAAATCTGGGAGCTCGGAGGGGGGGAGGGGGGGGGGGGGGGTTACACAGATTTCCTTGTTGAAAGCGAAAAGGCTAAAAATAAAAGGTGAGACAGAAAAGTGTATTTCAGTCAATGTCTGGGAGTGTTGGAGCGGCCGGCTCTGCGGGAGCCAGAAGTTGGTGGTCAGACACAGGGGAACCCCTTGGTTTCCTGCGGGGCGCCCATTAAAAACACAGGGTGCAGCGCCGGGCGCACAATGAACACGGCCGTTAATGATGGTATTGTAGTGAGATGAGCCGCCCCATTCATACGCCGGCCTGGAGTCAGAAACCTCAGAAATATGTTTTTCCAGCCTCACACCTCCTGTCTGGGGGGCTGGTATGGACTAATAAATACTTAATGGGAAGGAGGGAAGTCTGAACCCCCCCGTTATCCAATATCAGACCCCTGGGACCGGAGCCAGAACCAACTATTCTAGAAACACCACCCAACTGCCGGGACAGTTAGATGGATAGATAGATGGATGGATAGATGGATAGATAAATGGAAGGATAGATGGATGGATGGATGGATGGATGGATGGATAGATAAATGGATGGATAGATGGATGGATAGATGGATGGATAAATGGATGGATGGATGGATGGATGGATAGATGGATGGATAGATGGATGGATAGATGGATGGATGGATAGATGGATGGATAAATGGATGGATAGATGGATGGATAAATGGATGGATGGATGGATAGATGGATGGATAAATGGATGGATAGATGGATGGATGGATGGATAGATGGATGGATAGATGGATGGATAAATGGATGGATGGATGGATGGATGGATAGATGGATGGATAAATGGATGGATGGATGGATGGATGGATAGATGGATAGATAAATGGATGGATAGATGGATGGATGGATGGATGGATGGATAAATGGATGGATGGATAGATGGATGGATAGATGGATAGATGCATCTATGGATAGATGGATGGATGGATGGATAGATGGATGCATCTATGGATAGATGGATGGATGGATGGATGGATAGATGAGATACAATTATAGAAACAACACTCAGCTATTCCCAGATTCCAGCTTTTCAACATTCCCTGTTCTACCAAGATAGATAGCTAAAAATGACTGCGAGGGGACATTAGAGTGTAAGCTCCTCTGGTACAGAGACCGATGTGACTGTCTCAGTGTTCTCTGTACAGCACTGCGGTATATGTCAGAGCTATATAAACGTATAATAATAATAGTGTGTGACTGTGAGGGGACAGGGGGAGGGGACATTAGAGTGTAGGCTCCTGTGGTTCAGAGATTATGTGACTGGCTCAGTGTTATCTGTACAGCACTGCAGTACATATCAGAGCTACAGTATCTCACAAAAGTGAGTACACCCCTCACATTTTTGTAAATATTTTCAGATGACAGCCATGCAGACCAATTTGATGCAGTGTGCGGCGTATGGTCTGAGCACTGACAGGCTGACCTCCCACCCCTACAACCTCTGCAGCAATGCTGGCAGCACTCATATGTCTATTTCCCAAAGACAACCTCTGGATATGACGCTGATCACGTGAAAACTCAACTTCTTTGGTGGACCATGGCGAGGCCTGTTCTGAGTGGAACCCGTCCTGTTATACCGCTGTATGGTCTTGCCCACCGTGCTGCAGCTCGGTTTCAGGGTCTTGGCAATCTTCTTATAGCCTAGGCCATCTTTATGTAGAGCAACAATTCTTTTTTTCAGATCCCCAGAGAGTTTTCTTTGCCATGAGGTTCCATGTTGAACTTCCAGTGACCAGTATGAGAGAGTGAGAGCGATAACACCAAATTTAACACACCTGCTCCCCATTCACACCTGAGACCTTGTAGCACTAACGAGTCACATGACACCGGGGAGGCAAAATGGCTAATTGGGCCCAATTTGGACATTTTCACTTAGGGGTGTACTGACTTTTGTTGCCAGCGGTTTAGACATTAATGGCTGTGTGTTGAGTTATTTTGGGGGGACGGCAAATTGACACTGTTATACAAGCTGTACACTCACTACTTTACATTGTAGACAAGTGTCATTTCTTCAGTGTTGTCACATGAAAAGATAGAAGAAAATATTTACACAAATGTGAGTGATGGGTGTACTTACTTTTGTGACATACTGTATATAAAACAGAGAAATGGATAGACAGACAGGGTATGAATTCATAGAAAGATAGATCGATATAGAGATAGATAGATATGATCAGATAGATGGATATGATCGGATAGGTGGATATGATCGGATAGGTGGATAGATAAATGGATGGATGGATAGATAGATGGATAGATAGATATGATCAGATAGATATTATCAGATAGGTTGGTACATAGAGAGATAGATATGATCAGATAGATGGATAGTTATGATCAGATAGATGGATAGATATGATCAGATAGATGGATAGATAGATATGATCAGATAGATGGATAGATAGATATGATCAGATAAATGGATGGATAGATAGATATGATCAGATAAATGGATAGATAGATAGATATGATCAGATAAATGGATAGATAGATATGATCAGATAAATGGATAGATAGATATCATCAAATAAATGGATAGATAGATATGATCAGATAGATGGATAGATATGATCAGATAGATGGATAGATAGATATGATCAGATAGATGGATAGATAGATATGATCAGATAGATGGATAGATAGATAGATATGATCAGATAAATGGATAGATAGATAGATATGATCAGATAAATGGATAAATAGATATGATCAGATAGATGGATAGATAGATATGATCAGATAGATAGATGGATAGATAGATATGATCAGATAGATGGATAGATAGATATGATCAGATAGATGGATAGATAGATAGATAGATAAATATGATCAGATAGATAGATAGATCGATAGATATGATCAGATAGATAGATAGATAGATGGATAGATATGATCAGATAAATGGATAGATAGATATGATCAGATGGATAGATATGATCAGATAGATGGATAGATAGATATGATCAGATAGATGGATAGATCGATATGATCAGATAAATGGATAGATAGATAGATATGATCAGATAAATGGATAGATAGATATGATCAGATAAATGGATAGATAGATATGATCAGATAGATAGATGGATAGATAGATATGATCAGATAGATGGATAGATAGATATGATCAGATAGATGGATAGATAGATAGATAGATATGATCAGATAGATGGATAGATAGATAGATAAATATGATCAGATAGATAGATAGATGGATAGATATGATCAGATAGATAGATAGATAGATGGATAGATATGATCAGATAAATGGATAGATAGATATGATCAGATGGATAGATAGATATGATCAGATAGATGGATAGATATGAGCAGATAGATGGATAGATAGATATGATCAGATAGATAGATAGATAGATAGATGGATAGATAGATAGATGGATAGATATGATCAGATAGATGGATAGATAGATATGATCAGATAGATGGATAGATATGATCAGATAGATAGATAGATAGATAGATGGATAGATATGATCAGATAGATATATAGATAGATGGATAGATAGATATGATCAGATAGATAGATAGATAGATATGATCAGATAGATAGATAGATAGATATGATCAGATGGATAGATATGATCAGATGGATAGATATGATCAGATGGATAGATGGATAGATATGATCAGATAGATAGATAGATAGATATGATCAGATGGATAGATGGATAGATATGATCAGATGGATAGATGGATAGATATGATCAGATGGATAGATGGATAGATATGATCAGATGGATAGATGGATAGATATGATCAGATGGATAGATGGATAGATATGATCAGATAGATAGATATGATCAGATAGATAGATGGATAGATATGATCAGATAGATAGATAGATAGATAGATAGATAGATATGATCAGATAGATAGATGGATAGATATGATCAGATGGATAGATATGATCAGATGGATAGATATAATCAGATAGATAGATGGATAGATATGATCAGATAGATAGATAGATAGATATGATCAGATGGATAGATGGATAGATATGATCAGATGGATAGATGGATAGATATGATCAGATAGATAGATATGATCAGATAGATAGATGGATAGATATGATCAGATAGATAGATAGATAGATAGATAGATAGATATGATCAGATAGATAGATGGATAGATATGATCAGATAGATAGATAGATAGATATGATCAGATGGATAGATATGATCAGATGGATAGATATGATCAGATGGATAGATATGATCAGATAGATAGATGGATAGATATGATCAGATAGATAGATAGATAGATATGATCAGATGGATAGATGGATAGATATGATCAGATGGATAGATGGATATGATCAGATAGATGGATAGATCGATATGATCAGATAAATGGATAGATAGATAGATATGATCAGATAAATGGATAAATAGATATGATCAGATAGATGGATAGATAGATATGATCAGATAGATAGATGGATAGATAGATATGATCAGATAGATGGATAGATAGATATGATCAGATAGATGGATAGATAGATAGATAGATAGATAAATATGATCAGATAGATAGATAGATCGATAGATATGATCAGATAGATAGATAGATAGATGGATAGATATGATCAGATAAATGGATAGATAGATATGATCAGATGGATAGATATGATCAGATAGATGGATAGATAGATATGATCAGATAGATGGATAGATAGATAGATATGATCAGATAAATGGATAAATAGATATGATCAGATAGATGGATAGATAGATATGATCAGATAGATAGATGGATAGATAGATATGATCAGATAGATGGATAGATAGATAGATAGATAAATATGATCAGATAGATAGATAGATCGATAGATATGATCAGATAGATAGATAGATAGATGGATAGATATGATCAGATAAATGGATAGATAGATATGATCAGATGGATAGATATGATCAGATAGATGGATAGATAGATATGATCAGATAGATGGATAGATCGATATGATCAGATAAATGGATAGATAGATAGATATGATCAGATAAATGGATAGATAGATATGATCAGATAAATGGATAGATAGATATGATCAGATAGATAGATGGATAGATAGATATGATCAGATAGATGGATAGATAGATATGATCAGATAGATGGATAGATAGATAGATAGATATGATCAGATAGATGGATAGATAGATAGATAAATATGATCAGATAGATAGATAGATGGATAGATATGATCAGATAGATAGATAGATAGATGGATAGATATGATCAGATAAATGGATAGATAGATATGATCAGATGGATAGATAGATATGATCAGATAGATGGATAGATATGAGCAGATAGATGGATAGATAGATATGATCAGATAGATAGATGGATAGATATGATCAGATAGATGGATAGATAGATATGATCAGATAGATGGATAGATATGATCAGATAGATAGATAGATAGATGGATAGATATGATCAGATAGATATATAGATAGATGGATAGATAGATATGATCAGATAGATAGATAGATAGATATGATCAGATAGATAGATAGATAGATATGATCAGATGGATAGATATGATCAGATGGATAGATATGATCAGATGGATAGATGGATAGATATGATCAGATAGATAGATAGATAGATATGATCAGATGGATAGATGGATAGATATGATCAGATGGATAGATGGATAGATATGATCAGATGGATAGATGGATAGATATGATCAGATGGATAGATGGATAGATATGATCAGATGGATAGATGGATAGATATGATCAGATAGATAGATATGATCAGATAGATAGATGGATAGATATGATCAGATAGATAGATGGATAGATATGATCAGATAGATAGATGGATAGATATGATCAGATAGATAGATATGATCAGATAGATAGATGGATAGATATGATCAGATGGATAGATATGATCAGATGGATAGATATGATCAGATAGATAGATGGATAGATATGATCAGATAGATAGATAGATAGATATGATCAGATGGATAGATGGATAGATATGATCAGATGGATAGATGGATAGATATGATCAGATGGATAGATGGATAGATATGATCAGATGGATAGATGGATAGATATGATCAGATGGATAGATGGATAGATATGATCAGATGGATAGATGGATAGATATGATCAGATAGATAGATATGATCAGATAGATAGATGGATAGATATGATCAGATAGATAGATAGATAGATATGATCAGATAGATAGATGGATAGATATGATCAGATAGATAGATAGATAGATATGATCAGATGGATAGATGGATAGATATGATCAGATGGATAGATGGATAGATATGATCAGATGGATAGATGGATAGATATGATCAGATAGATAGATATGATCAGATAGATAGATGGATAGATATGATCAGATAGATAGATAGATAGATGGATAGATATGATCAGATAGATGGATATGATCAGATAGGATATCAATAGAGATGCTGTAGATGGAGTCTTCCCATCTACTAAGAAAGATAAATGAGAGAGAATTATAGAAACAACATTACATGGACATTCCCTGTTCTACCAAGATGGATACAAATTACGTGTGTGTGTGGGGGGGGGGACATTAGAGTGTAAGCTCCTCTGGTACAGAGACTGATGTGACTGTCTCAGTGTTATCTGTACAGCACTGCAGTATATGTTAGAGCTATATAGATGTATAATAATAATAGTGTGTAACTGTGAGAGGGACAGAGGGGAGGGGACATTAGAGTGTAAGCTCCTCTGGTACAAAGACTGATGTGATGGGTCCAGACAGTTTCAGTATCTGTTCCTCCGTTGTGGATGTCTCATATATGAGATAAAGATTGTCCGTGTGTGGGGTGGTAGATTGGTTGGAGAGGTAGTCAGGGTGGGATATAACATGGGGACCCCCGGGGACAATTGTTAATCCCGGAGCGCAGAGCAGATCTGACTAGGGATGAGCCGAACACCCCCCGGTTCGGTTCGCACCAGAACTTGCGAACGACCCCCGCGTTCGGTACGAACGTTAGAACCCCATTGAAGTCTATGGGACTCGAACGTTCGAATTGGAAAGTGCTAATTTTAACGGCTAATATGCAAGATAGTGTCCTAAAAAGGGTTTGGGGACCTGCCTCCTGCCTCAGGGGACATGGGTCACTGCAAAAAAAAGTTTTAAAAACGGCCGTTTTGGCGGGAGCACTGATTTTAATGACGATTAAAGTGAAAAAAAAAAGTGAAATATTCCTTTAAATATGGTGCCTGGGGGGTGTCTGTAGTATGCCTGTGAAGTGCCACGTGTTTCCCGTGTTTAGAACAGTCCCTGCACAAAATGACATTAAACGGAAATAACACCATTTATAACTGCTTGCGGTTTTAATGTTATATCTGGTTCCTGCAATATGGTTGAAAATCATTGAGAAAAATGGCATGGGTAGCCCTCCCTGCCCATTACCAGCCTATTTGGGTCTTGTACGCATATTAAGGGGAACCCCGTACCCATATTAAAAAAAGGAAATGCGTGTGGCCCCCAGGCCCTATATACTCAGAACAGCAGTATACAGGCGGTGCAAACAAGACAGGGACTGTGTAGGTTTGTTGTGTTAAGTTGAATCTGTTTGTCATTTTCAACCGGTACATTTTTAAAGTGTAGCTCCAGTCAAAAAAACTATCTTTAAGCTTTTTGGAAAACATAGGGAAGGGTTATCACCCCTGTATAATTTGTTTTGTCGTCCATCTTTTTTCATCTCACTTGCTGCTGTCTCCTTGCGTTTGCAAGTAGGAGATGTTTGTAAGTTGGATGTTTGAAAGTAGGGGCCTGCCCTATATTATAGCGGTATGTACTGGGTACAGAGCACGCAGACAGCACGCACTATCTCCTAACACTACTGACTGCAAGCTCTATTATTAACCACTTGTTAGCCCAATGTTTGCATAAAGTGAAAGATGAAGTTATGCTGAGTAAATAGATATCAAACATGTCACTCTTCAAAATTGCACATGCCTGTGGAATGGCGCCAAACGTCGCTACTTAAAAAATCCCCATAGGCGACGCTTTAATTTTTTTTTTACTGGTTACATGTTTTGAGTTGCAGAGGAGGTCTAGGACTAGAATTATTGCTCTCGCTCTAACATTCTCGGCGATACCTCACATGCGAGCACATGGGGACATGGGCGCTTTAATTTTTATTTTATTTTTTTATTGTTCATTTTACTTTATTTATTTTAGTTTGACATTTTTTTCCCCAAAAATATATTTTTGATCACTTTTATTCCTATTACAAGAAATGTAAACATCCCTTGTAATAGGAATATGGGGTGACAGGTCCTCTTTACAGTGAAATCTGGGGGGTCAATATGACCCCACATCTCACCTCTAGGCTGGGAAGCCTGAAATAAAAAAAAAAAAAAGATTCTGGCTTTGATGGTACTGGCGAGTTGGTAGAAGCACCGGAGGGCGGTGAGGGGTGGGGGGTGTCTATGGCTGGGTATTTCAGGGCATCACCGAGTATGGCTGGTTATCTCTGAGTATGGCTGGGTATGGCAATTTATGGCAGGGTATTACAGAGTATTGGTGGGGTATTGGCGGGGTACTACAGAGTAATAGAAGGGTACTGCAGAGTATTGGGGGTACTACAGAGTAATGGCAGGGTACTGCAGAGTATTGGGGTTACTGCAGAGTATTGGGGTTACTGCAGAGTATTGGGGTTACTGCAGAGTATTGGGGTTACTGCAGAGTAATGGCAGGGTACTGCAGAGTAATGGCAGGGTACTGCAGAGTAATGGCAGGGTACTGCAGAGTAATGGCGGGGTACTGCAGAGTAATGGCGGGGTACTGCAGAGTAATGGCGGGGTACTGCAGAGTAATGGCGGGGTACTGCAGAGTAATGGCGGGGTACTGCAGAGTAATGGCAGGGTACTGCAGAGTATGCACTGGTATTGCAGAGTATTGGCAGGGAATTGAGGGGTTAAATTCGGTGAGCAGCGATGTGGGCACTGCAGATGCAGCCCACATCGCTGCTGACACCGATCTCTTTCCCCTCCGCTGTACCGATCGGTACAGAAAGGGGAGGGAGGAACAGGCGTCATAACATGACGCCGGTTTGTTTCCAAGTGATCACTCTGTCATTTGACGGAGCAATCACGTGGTAAACGGCCGCTATGAGCGGCCGTTTACCGTGATCCGTGATGCGCCGGGTCCTGTGGACCCGGCGGTCACGGATGCTCTCGAGTGCGCACACCTCGGGGCACGCGAGAGCAGAATTCTGGGAGGCCGTTAATTAACGGCCTCTCAGAGTTAAACAACCGCCCTGAAGCCGTTAATCGGCAATGGGCAGTTGTTAAGTGGTTAAAGCTAGATCACTAGCTATATAGGTGAGGTGAATATAGTGGTGTATACTGCAGTCAGGGCACAGACAACAACCACTACACAGCAGCAAGATAGGAAATCAGCCAAAAACGATTGGTGTGTACTGTGCTGAAGGTACACAGAACACCCACTGCTTCAGATGCTAAGTAACACACTACACGAAGCCGCTTCAAAGGCGGCCTTATATAGTGTGGGGCGTGCACTACACAGCCTGAGCTATGATTGGCCACAGGCAGGATGCCTGTGGCCAATCATGGCTCTCCTCGCTGCCGGCGCTGCGATTGGCCAAGCATGCGGGGTCACAGTGCATGCTTGGCCAATCATCGGGCAGCAATGCACTGCGCCAACGCAGTGCATTATGGTCCGCGCGCGCGTCACTCGAATTTTGACGCGAACGGCCAAAACGTTCGGAATTAGCCGAACGCACGAACAGCCAATGTTCGAGTCGAACGTACGTTCGACTCGAACACGAAGCTCATCCCTAGATCTGACCTTATTATCTGATCATCTGGTGCTGTGGCTAATCTGTACAGCCAATCGGTTTGTACATTGGAATGACACAGACCGGTGAATTTGGTGTAGAATATAATACAGCCAATGTTTTCTTTCTACCTTATGATCTTTTATTCGGATAGTTTATGATCTGTTTATACACAGGGCCGTCTTTAACGCAGGGCAAAAGGGGCAGCTGCCCTGGGCCCTGTCATTGTTGTGGGGCCCAAAGCAGCTGCCCCATACTTGCCAACTATCCCAGTTTACATTCCCTTGTCCCTTGAAGTTTTTGTCATGTGCTGTGTCCTGATATCTCAGTGTGAAGTGCTGCTACTAATGCGGCCCAGCTCTGCCCTATTGTTGTGTACAGATGACTCACCTGCAGACCCTGTGTTTACATGTAAATAAGCGGCATTCATATGTAAATAGCAGTGACATGCATATGTAAGTAGCTGAGGCCAACGGAATTGATATGTAAATAAAGGCAGTATTCATATGTATATCATGCCCCGCTGGAGTGAGGAGATGATGTGCTATAACCTATAGCAACCAGTGAGCAGTATTACTGTGCAGTAATCTCTAGCAGCCAATCAAAAAAACAGAAATCATGTGCTGTAACCTCTAGCAACTAATCAGTGAGCCTTAAGGAGTGCTGTAACCTCTAGCCACCAGTCAGTGAGCGGTAATGATATGCTGTAACCTCTGGCAACCAATCGCAATCACTGCCTGATCTGATACAGTAAACTGATTTTAAGTCTAGCTGCTATTTATTTTATGTCTCAGAGAAGGTGGAGAGTGAAATTGCATGGGGGGAGGGGGGCCCTAAGAAATTTTTTGCCCACGGGCCAATCAATATTAAAGATGGCCCTGTTTATACAGGATGAGTGTTTATGTGTTAATGAGGAATTGCTGGTGAGCTGGGTTGAGCTGTGCTGGGCTGGGCTGGGCTGGGCTGTGCTGAGCTGGGCTGGGCTGTGCTGGGCTGTGCTGGGCTGGGCTGTGCTGAGCTGTGCTGGGCTGTGCTGGGCTGGGCTGAGCTGGGCTGGGCTGAGCTGGGCTGTGCTGGGCTGAGCTGGGCTGGGCTGGGCTGTGCTGAGCTGTGCTGTGCTGGGCTGGGCTGTGCTGAGCTGTGCTGTGCTGGGCTGGGCTGGGCTGGGCTGGGCAGGGCTGGGCTGGGCAGGGCTGGGCTGTGCTGGGCTGTGAGGGGCTGTGCTGGGCTGTGCTGGGCTGTGCTGTGCTGTGCTGTGCTGTGCTGTGCTGTGCTGGGCTGTGCTGAGCTGAGCTGGGCTGGGCTGGGCTGTGCTGAGCTGGGCTGTGCTGGGCTGGGCTGAGCTGAGCTGGGCTGTGCTGGGCTGTGCTGGGCTGTGCTGGGCTGAGCTGTGCTGTGCTGGGCTGTGCTGGGCTGTGCTGGGCTGAGCTGGGCTGGGCTGTGCTGGGCTGGGCTGGGCTGTGCTGGGCTGGGCTGGGCTGTGCTGGGCTGAGCTGTGCTGGGCTGAGCTGGGCTGTGCTGTGCAGTGCTGGGCTGGGCTGTGCTGTGCTGTGCTGTGCTGGGCTGTGCTGGGCTGTGCTGGGCTGAGCTGGGCTGTGCTGGGCTGAGCTGGGCTGAGCTGGGCTGTGCTGGGCTGAGCTGTGCTGAGCTGGGCTGTGCTGGGCTGGGCTGGGCTGGGCTGAGCTGGGCTGTGCTGGGCTGAGCTGGGCTGTGCTGGGCTGAGCTGGGCTGAGCTGGGCTGTGCTGGGCTGAGCTGTGCTGAGCTGGGCTGTGCTGGGCTGGGCTGGGCTGGGCTGAGCTGAGCTGGGCTGTGCTGGGCTGAGCTGTGCTGGGCCCGGCTCACACTTAGAACTGAATATTCGCCATACAGGTCGCTGTTCTCCCTCATTATCCCTCCTCTCCGCCTCCCTTCACTGCAGCTGAAAATGTGATTATTATTACTTGTAATCTAGGAAGATTGTGTTGCTGCTTCACATTATTCATCATCTGATAAATGATGAGATACATCAGCCTGCAGCAAGGTTGTATACTGCCAAGTGTTTGGAGTTTTGGCTAATTTCAGTTATTAAAGATGTAAGATTTCCAGATGTCTTGGATATCTTTTGAGATGCGAGATGGAGAGATACAAAGTAACATTGTTTATAAACATTGATCAAACAGGAGATGGAGGGATACAAAGTAACATTGTTTATAAACATTGATCAGACAGGAGATGGAGAGAGTAACATTATTTATAAACATTGATCAGACAGGAGTGCCGGAGGTCAGATTTAAGAACTTTCTCTGATGATATCCTATACGGCGAGGAAATAAGTAGGCGGAGCTGTATGCTCACCCACCATCGTCTCAGTGGCGCTCGCTATCCGTTATCAGGGCTCTCGCCTCTGAATATCTATTACGGGGATCAGGTGTCTCAGAAAGATCGGCAGCAGTTCCCAGCAGTAGCTGATGATATAATTTATGGAGGTAATAAAACTTGGCGGGGGGGGGGGGGGGGGGAGACCAATGACGGCTCCGACTCGTAATTCAGCCTGATGTGGATTCTCATCTCGGTGAGACCTCCGGGGTGTGAAATTCTGTCACCTCCTGCGATATTCCCGGATCTCCCGTTTGGCGACGGGACTAAACGCCGCACCTCTTAACCTTCACAAAAATGCAGCTCCGCCCACGCGTTGCGTATGGCGAAAGGATTGTCCCCGGGAATCCAGATCTCATCCCATTAGTCTTGGTTTTTCTCTCGTAGGTGGAAACCTTGTTGTTATTATTTTCATCTTCATTATTTATTATCTTATTTATGCGGCAGCGGCGGCTGACAAATCGCGATAAATCAAAGTGAGAGATTAAAGTGGTGCAGGAAAAAAATAACGTTTCACTTCCCTCGTCATTGGAGTTCTTTGTCTCCTTCTTCTTCCTCTTCGGCCTCGTCAGCAGGTGACACCCTGAAAAAGATGAACCACTCTGGGTGTCAGCTTGTGGAATTCTGGGTACAATGGAGCTTACACACTAGGAAGAGGAGCCTCGTTTTTTCAAAAGTGACGGTTATTTTCAGCTGAGCCCAAATAGACATCACCGGGTCTCTGTGCTTCTCAATGCAATGCAGTCAGATCGTGGCTGGTGGGCGGGGCTGTACATCGCTTCCTGAAGACGTCACAGCGCCCCCGCCTCAGTCCTCCTCCCCCCAAAGAGCCCTCAGTCCTGATACAAGCAGTGGGAGGAGTTATGCAAATATCAAAATGTCTCGATGGGAGGGTATCAGTCTGGAGGAGTGGGCGTTCCTATGAGCGCTTTGTAATACCCACATGGGGTGCTGAGTCCAATAAATGAAAAGGGGGGGTGGGCCAGGGAATGTCAAGCTGGGTAGGGAAGTTCTAGAGCAGGGGCGGGCAACCTGTGGGCCCTCCAGCTGTTGCAGAACTACAAGTCCCATCATGCCTCTGGGAGTCATTGTAACTTCCAGCCTTGCAATGCCTCATGGGAAATGTAGTTCCACAACAGCTGGAGGGTCCCGGGTTGCCTACCTACGCTCTAGATGATGCTAGACGTCCTCCATCCAGGACTTGTTGCAGTTTCTACTGAGAAGCTCTGGGTGCAGTGATATCTGTGTAGTACATTACCTGCACAGTAGAGCACACACTGGAGGAGGGAAAAGCAGCAGAAGGAGCCAGTTCATTGGTTGACCAGAGACCTGCTGATAGGAGGAGAAAGCAGAGTGACACAGATGAGCTCATCAATGTGCTGCTTCTCCTTTTACTGTCCAGTCACAGACTGGGGGGTGGGTTGAATGATGCTTTCTATCAGACTGAGGACATCTAGTGGCAGAAAATAGGTACTGCAGTGGAAAACTCTGAACTAAAGCTGTATGTTGTAGCAAAAGCTGTTTTGTTATTTTAAGTTTTAATGTTTTCATTTTGTATCTTGTTGTTTTTTTTTTTTTGGCTGCAGTTCTACTTTAATGACTCTTTTCTACCTGTAGATTGTAAGTCTCTATGTAAATAGATAAGCCCTATCTGCTCATGTCACCATCCCGGGGACTGTGCTCTACTGTTCCCCCATCTCACTGCAGGTCTATAATCCCATATCTTCTATCTATAGGGAACCATCATTCCTATTATATTATCAATTCCGCAAATCTGCAGCATTGTCCTCTTCTCCTTCCATTCAGATTAACGGCTCCGTCCGCACCGCACACATGGGTGAGGGGGGTTTAAATAGTCCTCCTTTATAGTTGCCGTCCCCTGGCTGTACCATCCCTAGACATGGTCATGTCTGGCTGTGAAGGAAATTAACAGTTGCATCCCCACTGTTCTATCAACACTGTGCCACTTATTCATTGTCTCTAAATTGCCAAGCGTCTGGCTTTTACCCTCCCCCACCACATTCCGAGGAATCAGGAGGGAAATTCACATAAGAACAAATGTAAAATCGTGTTGCATTTTCTTTTGAATTACTGCAAAATAATAATAATAATAATAATAATAGCAACCTCTTCATCTGTTTCTTTGACATAGAGAGACCTACCTCCCTTCTCCGTTCTCTCTTCTTCTCTTTCCCTCCCCTCTTTCTTCACTTCTCCTTTCCCACCTATCTTTTTCTCCCTGTCCTGCACTTCATCTCTCCCTTTTCCTCCCTCCTTTCTTCACTTCTCCCTCCAACCTTCCTTCTCTCCCTCTATCTTCCCTCACCTACCTTTCTTTATTCTTCTAGCTCTTCATCGTCTTCTCTTATTCTGCCCCTCCCCCCTTCTCCCTCCATCTTTCCAATTTCCTGCCCTCCCTGTCTGCTCTCCCTTCTTTCTCACTCCCTCTCTCCTTCCTGTCTCCTCTCACACCTCTCTCTCCCTCCCTCTTTCTCTCTCCTCCTCCCCATCATATCTCTCTCTCTCCCTCTCCCCCCCCCCTCTCTCTCTCTCTCTCTCTCTCTCTCTCTCTCTCTCTCTCTCCTATTTCTGCCCCGCCTCCCCCCCCCCTCTCTATCTCCCTTCCTCTCTCTCTCCCCCCTCTCTCTCTCTCTCCCCCTCCCCCCTCTCTCTCTCTCTCCCCCCTCTCTCTCCCCCTCTCTCTCTCTCCCCCTCTCTCTCTCTCCCCCTCTCTCTCTCTCCCCCTCTCTCCCCCTCTCTCTCTCTCCCCCCCCCTCTCTCTCTCTCTCTCTCTCTCTCTCCCCCTCTCTCCCCCTCTCTCTCTCTCTCTCTCTCCCCCTCTCCCATCCTCTACCCCCTCTCTCTCTCCCCTCCTCTCCCCCCTCTCTCTCCCCTCCTCTCCCCCCTCTCTCTCTCTTTCTGAGATACGACTTTCACATTTTTCAACCTTTTGTATTACTCTATTCAATTTAGAGATGGGCGATTTGGCCACTGCAGGGAGCTCCTCAGTACTGTGATTTTGTCTCTCAATAGACAACATGAGATAAGAGGATCAGCCGCACAGGGAGTGCATTGTTTTCAGTGGGTGGAGACTTGTACTCTCTGAGCAGTGAAAGTACAATTATTGTGTAGCACAGGAAGCCGAACCTCCATATGTATTGTGAATGGATTGTATTATGTCTGTTGAGTACACATAGAAACAAAATAACAGATATTGAGAAAAATTGCTTCCATCAGGCTGATCTTCTTCTTCTTCTTCTTCTTCTACTTCTACTTCTACTTCTACTTCTACTTCTACTTCTACTTCTACTTCTACTTCTTCTACTTCTACTTCTACTTCTTCTACTTCTATATAGGATCCTCCAATAAAACTTGAACCTTGAGAGAAGGAACGGTTAGAGGAAATATGATCCCCTTTCATTCATCACACTTCCTCTAACCGTTCCTTCTCTCAAGGTTCAAGTTTTATTGGAGGATCCTATATATCGCAGATAGATATATACATATATATATGGTCAAAAGTGTGGCCCCCTGTCATCACTAAAAGACCCCACATAATATTAAAGGGGTTGTAAACCCTCGAGATTTTTTTTCACCTTAATGCATTCTATACATTAAAGTGAAAAACCTCCTGTAGTGCAGCACCCCACCCCCCCCCCCCCCCAGAGCCCCCCTTTTACTTACCTGAACCCGATCCTTCCAGCGATTAGAGCGAGTACAGCAACTCTGGTCCTCATTGGATAGATTAACAGCAGCGCAGCCATTGGCTCCCACGGCTGTCAATCAAAGTGACACGGGAGTCGGGGGGGGGGGGGGGGGTAGTGGGGGACAGGGCCGGCTGTCT
Organism: Lithobates pipiens; assembly: GCF_037356315.1. Lineage (NCBI taxonomy): Eukaryota > Metazoa > Chordata > Amphibia > Anura > Ranidae > Lithobates > Lithobates pipiens. The sequence continues at coordinate 585,855,809 of NW_027507764.1, read as the reverse complement.
GTGTCAGTGGAAGCAGCAGCAGGACTTGGGAGTGCGCCCCTATTGAAAGCGGGTCTCCGAGGGGGCACTGGATGCAGGGAGGAGCCAGGAGCGCTGCGGAGTGACCCCAGAAGGGGAGGATCAAAACCCTTGCACAGAGGAGGTAAGTATACCATGTTTGTTATTAAACAAAAAAAAAAAAAAAGCAAAGTTTTACAATCTCTTTAAAACGGTAGTAAACCCGCAAATTTTATTTTATTTTTTAACACCAGCAAAGCAAAAGGCATAATGAGCTAGTATGCACCGCATACTAGCTCATTATGAAATACTTACCTTAGAACGAGGCCCCGACATCTGGCCCGATCCACGCCGAGGGAGCTGACATGCTCCGTCTGCGTTTCTTCCGGGTATCGCGGCTCCGGCGCTGTGAGTGGCCGGAGCTGCGATATCGTCTATCCCGTCCATGCGCGCGGGAGATTTCATTCTGGCCGGTTGGCCACTGCCGGATTTTCAGGCCGAGAATCCCCTTGTGCGCATGCGCCACTGCAGTCAGCGGCGCATACCGAGGGGAATATCTCCTAAACCGTACAGGTTTAGGAGATTTTTTTTTACCTAAAGGTAAGTCTTATTATAGGCTTTCCTGTAGGTAAAAGTAAAAAAATTGAGTATACAACCACTTTAAGTCAATATTATAGAAAGCTGTCAGAGACTACAGATTCTGATGATGATGGGGGGGGGGGGGGGGGGAATGAGAGTGGCTGGTGCAGAATGCAAGGTGAATGATGTGGAAGTCGGGGTGAATGATGTGGGGGGAGGGGTTAATGGGTGGGGGTTTGGAATCGCATCCCGATGGCGATTAAATCTCAATGTTTCTTATCTTGGATTGTGTATAAGTTGAGGTTCGGGGTTTGCCGTCACTTTTTTGTTGTCATTAAAATATGTTTCTTTCTATGTTATCTTGTCAGGAAACGTTTTTCTTTACTTGCTGATGCAAGCACGCTTGTTTTTGTTTAGTTTGGTGTTTATTTTTATGTAAATATGTTTTCATTAATGAGCTGCACGTTTCGTATGATTTTTTTTTTTTTTTTTTAATAAACAAAAATGCACACGCCAATGTCCCCCCCCCCCCATTAATCACCAGCAATTATCAGCAAACATAAAGCCAATCAAGGTAGTCGTATCCAGCCTATTCTATTGTATTTTTTATTGTACATTGTTAAACACATTTTTGGCAAATTTCGAAGCTTTCCGTCATACAATTTAAAAGAATTGTAAAAATCTGCCACCCGCTTCCATTTTCAGTGGCGCTCAGTTTCGTGTCGCCGAGCGTTCCGAATTAGCCTCATGGTGGTTTTGATTGATCTCCCCCATAATTCTGTTCATTTGGTCACAGGCGGATGATGAACTGGAGGTGGCAGGTGGCTGCTGACCTCATTTCTTGCAATCTTCTTTTATTTTTTAATTGTATTTTTTAAACCACCTTGTCATTCTGTAACAAAAGATAACCTAAATGTCCGCTCCCTACAATGGAAGATGTATTATACTTACCTCTCCGGGGCCGTCTCTGTTACCATATCTGAATGTCTAGTGTTGCAGCCTATGTAAGACTGTAAGGGACACTGGAACTGGTGTGGTGGTGATCAGGGGACACTGGGACTGGTGTGGTGGTGATCAGGGACACTGGGACGGGTGTGGCAGGGATTAGGGACACTGTTACGGATGTGGTGGTGACCGGGGACACTGGGACTGGTGTGGGTGTGATCAGGGAAACACTGACTGGTGTAGTGGTTGACCAGAGACACTGTAACTGGTGTTGTGGTGAGCAGGGACACTGCAAATGGTGTGGCGGTGATTAGTGATACTGGGACTGGTGTGGTAGTGATCATGGACACTATAACTGGTGTTGTGGTGATCAGGGAGACTGGGACTGGTGTGGTGGGGATTAGGGATACTGGGACTGGTGTTGTGGCGATCAGGGACACTATAACTGGTGTTGTGGCGATCAGAGACACTATAACTGGTGTTGTGGCGATCAGGGACACTATAACTGGTGTTGTGGCGATCAGGGACACTGTAACTGGTGTGGTGATGATCATGGACACTGGGACTGGTGTGGTGGGGATTAGGGATACTGGGACTGGTGTGGCGGTGATCAGGGACACTGGGACTGGTGTGGTGATTAGAGACACTGCAATTGGTGTGGTGGTGATCAGGGACACTGTGATTGGCGTGGCAGTGATCAGGGACACTGTTACGGATGTGGTGGTGATCAGGGACACTGGGACTGGTGTGGTGGTGATCAGAGAAACAATGACTGGTGTAGTGGTTGATCAGAGACACTGTAACTGGTGTGGTGATCAGGGATTCTGGGACTGGTGTGGTGGTGATCAGGGACACTATAACTGGTGTGGCGGTGATCAGGGACACTGGGACTGGTTTGGTGGGTATTAGGGACACTGGGACTGGTGTGGCAGTGATCAGGGACACAGTAACTAGTGTGGTGGTGATCAGGGACACGGTAACTGGTGTGGTGGTGATCAGGGACACGGTAACTGGTGTGGCAGTGATCAGGGACACTATAACTGGTGTGGCGGTGATAAGGGACACTGGGACTGGTGTGGTGGGGATTAGGGATACTGGGACTGGTGTGGTGGTGATCAGGGACACGGTAACTGGTGTGGCGGTGATCAGGGACACTATAACTGGTGTGGTGGTGATCAGGGACACGGTAACTGGTGTGGTGGTGATCAGGGACACGGTAACTGGTGTGGTGGTGATCAGGGACACGGTAACTGGTGTGGTGGTGATCAGGGACACTATAACTGGTGTGGCGGTGATAAGGGACACTGGGACTGGTGTGGTGGTGATAAGGGACACTGGGACTGGTGTGGCAGTGATCATAGACACTATAACTGGTGTGGCGGTGATAAGGGACACTGGGACTGGTGTGGTGGGGATTAGGGATACTGGGACTGGTGTGGCGGTGATCAGGGACACTGGGACTGGTGTGGTTATTAGAGACACTGTAACTGGTGTGGTGGGGATTAGGGATACTGGGACTGGTGTGGCAGTGATCAGGGACACGGTAACTGGTGTGGTGGTGATCAGGGACACAGTAACTGGTGTGGTGGTGATCAGGGACACGGTAACTGGTGTGGTGGTGATCAGGGATACGGTAACTGGTGTGGTGGTGATCAGGGACACTATAACTGGTGTGGCGGTGATAAGGGACACTGGGACTGGTGTGGTGGTGATAAGGGACACTGGGACTGGTGTGGCAGTGATCATAGACACTATAACTGGTGTGGCGGTGATAAGGGACACTGGGACTGGTGTGGTGGGGATTAGGGATACTGGGACTGGTGTGGCGGTGATCAGGGACACTGGGATTGGTGTGGTTATTAGAGACACTGTAACTGGTGTGGCGGTGATCAGGGACACTGGGACTGGTGTGGTGGTGATCAGGGACACTGGGACTGGTGTGGTGATGATTAGGGATACTGGGACTGGTGTGGTGGGGATTAGGGATACTGGGACTGGTGTGGCAGTGATCAGGGACACGGTAACTGGTGTGGTGGTGATCAGGGACACGGTAACTGGTGTGGTGGTGATCAGGGACACTATAACTGGTGTGGCGGTGGTAAGGGACACTGGGACTGGTGTGGTGGTGATAAGGGACACTGGGACTGGTGTGGCAGTGATCATAGACACTGGGACTGGTGTGGTGGGGATTAGGGATACTGGGACTGGTGTGGCGGTGATCAGGGACACTGGGACTGGTGTGGTTATTAGAGACACTGTAACTGGTGTGGCGGTGATCAGGGACACTGGGACTGGTGTGGTGGTGATCAGGGACACTGGGACTGGTGTGGTGATGATTAGGGATACTGGGACTGGTGTGGTGGTGATCAGGGACACTATAATGCCACGTACACACGACTGGTTTTACCGTCAGAATAAACTCTGACGGTCTTTCTGATGGAGTTCCGCTGAAACAGACTTGCCCACACAATCACACCAAAGTCCGTTTGTTTTGAACGTGATGACGTACGACGGGACTAGAAAAGGAAGTTCAATAGCCAGTAGCCAATAGCTGCCCTTGCCTCGTTTTTGGTCCGTTGGAATAGCACACGGACTAACGGTTTTCCCGATAGGAATTGATTCCGTCAGAAAGATTTAAAACATGTTCTATTTCTAGGTCCGTCTGAATTTTTGAAGAAAAAAGCCAGATGAGGCCCCCCCCACACACGTGATCAGAATATGCGATGAAATTATTCCGTCTGACCTTTTCTGCCGGAAAGTCCGGTCGCGAGTACGCGGCATAACTGGTGTGGCGGTGATCAGGGACATGGGGACTGGTGTGGCGGTGATCAGGGACATGGGGACTGGTGTGGTGGGGATTAGGGACACTGGGACTGGTGTGGTGGGGATTAGGGATACTGGGACTGGTGTGGCGGTGATCAGGGACACTGTGACTGATGAGGTAATTAGGGACACTCTGTGTGGGTGGTGATTAGAGACACTGACTGGTCACAGGACCATGCAGCTTTCCTAGCCTAGGGGGCGCGCACACGGGATGACGTCCCTGGATGCCCTCCTAGAACTGGACAACCACCACTCGGCCCTACTTTCTCTATACCGTGGGCGAGAAGTGGTTAAAGGAGAATTTCACTCTTTTTAAAGAAAAATGACAAATCAGTCATCAGTCAAAACTACAAATGCTGTAGCTGTACATCCCACTTCCTGGGATCCAGTGTTCTTCTCACCACCCAGTGCCACCATCTTGGATTTGGGAGCCGGTGGTGACTTCTTGTTGCATCCCCGCCAGCTTCCTAGTGTGCATGTACAAGATCATGGGGAGTAGTGAGACTGGTCCAACAGCCTTTCTTGGCATGTGATTTGTCCCGGGGGCTGTGGGTGGGGAGGGGTAGATTGGTCAAGCAACAGTATCCTCACCTATGCCAGAACTGATGAAGTAGGGGCAGATACCTGTAAAAAAAAAAAAAGTGCCCCCCCCCAAAAAAAATCAACTCTAATGTTTTAGGGATGAGGTTGGGGAGAAGGATGAGTGGTACTTTCACTTTAGAATGAAGGTCCACTGTAAGTTGTTGCTGAATAAACCAGCCCATAGGAGAGATATACAAATTGCTCTGCTCCATAGGGGGGCGCTGAAGTGGTAAATAAACATAATTAAAGACATAATGTCTATGACCACCTTTAACATCTCACCAGGGTTATTCAATATCTCATGTTCAACTTCAACCCCAAAGTACTTTTTTATTATTTTATTATAATACATAATTACATGCATACTACGAGTCTCCCGCTGCCCCTTTCTCCCCCCTGCCCTAGGCAGATGCCCATCTATTGTAGAATCCTAGAAAATCCTTCTAACTTATCCGACGGTTTCTCCTCCGGGACCCTGATCTCAATTTAAATGTTTCATGATTCCTGGTTGATGCATTGGCTGTTTTTATATTCTCTTTTTTTCACGTCTCCCCCCCCACCAACAATTTGTCACACCTGCTGATTGGATTTTGATGCCACACCACCCGCTCTGTGCCTGCTTGTGTGGGGCTGTGCTCCTACAATGTGGCGCTATTGTCTCTTTGGCCGTTGTGACCTTAGGTACTCTGCTATTGATCACAGTCATAGAGAAGAGCTGGCTGTGTTCATCTTGTTTAATTAAGTGTCGCATCTCTGTGCTCAGCAAGGGGAGCCTCTCGGGCCGTTAACCCTTGTCGGTCAGTCTGGGCCTAAAACACCCTCATCGATGTGCAGAGTGATCTGGATACATTGGCTTTCATACCTTGTTGTGTTTCTTTAATCAATGCAATTTATTTAATGCTTCCTGCAGTTTGCATTATTTTTTGCAACAGCCTAACACACGCAGATAGAAATTCAGTGGGCCACTGCTGGATATTCCTCAAAGGCTTTTTTAGTCACAAATTGTGTGGGAAATTGCAAAAGAGAGGGATAGTCCTGGTGATTGAAGGAGCACAGCTGAAGGTGGAGACGCAGCAGTGGGTAGCACTGATGGTGGAGCATAGCACGTCCGACAACTGTACACTGGAACCACAGGAGGGCACAGGGGTCACTGGAGACACAGGAGCGCGCAGGGGTCACTGGAGACACAGGCGCGCGCAGGGGTCACTGGAGACACAGGCGCGCGCAGGGGTCACTGGAGACACAGGCGCGCGCAGGGGTCACTGGAGACACAGGCGCGCGCAAGGGTCACTGGAGACACAGGCGCGCGCAGGGGTCACTGGAGACACAGGCGCGCGCAGGGGTCACTGGAGACACAGGCGCGCGCAGGGGTCACTGGAGACACAGGCGCGCGCAGGGGTCACTGGAGACACAGGCGCGCGCAGGGGTCACTGGAGACACAGGCGCGCGCAGGGCTCACTGGAGACACAGGCGCGCGCAGGGCTCACTGGAGACACAGGCGCGCGCAGGGGTCACTGGAGACACAGGAGTGCGCAGGGATCACTGGAGACACAGGAGTAACTAGAAGCACAGAAACTCACAGGGGTCACTGGAGACACAGGAGCACACAGGGGTAACTGGAAGCACAGGAGTAATTAGAGACACAGGAGTCATTGAAGACAATAGAGCATACAGGGGTCACTGGAGAGACAGGGGTCACAGGGTACACAGGAGATCACATAGGTCACTAAAGACACAGGAGCATGCAGGGGTCACTTTAGCCATGGAAGTTGTGGGATACACAGGAGATCACAGAGGTCACTGGAGGCACAGGAGTCATAGAATGCACAGGAGTTCACAGGGTTCACTGGAGACACAAGTTATGGGATACACAGAAAGTCACATAGGTCACTAGAGATGAATGGGATCACTGGAACCCAAGGAGTTACCGGATACACAGTAGTGCACAGGGGTCACTGGAGATGCAGGAATACACAGGGGTAACAGAGGTCACTGGAGACACAGGAATCACTAGATACACAGTAGTACACAGGGGGTCACTGGTGTCACTGGAGAAAAAGAAGGACACGGGGGTCATTGGAGACACAGGAATCGCTAGAGACAGAAGAGAACAAAGAGGTCACTTTAGCCACAGGATTCATGGGATACACAGGAGGTCACATGAGTCATAGACTACACAGGCATTCACAAGGTTCCCTGGAGACACACGAGTTATGGAATACACAGGAGGTCACAGAGGTCTCTGGAACCCTAGACGTCCCTGGATACACAGGGGTAACAGAGGTCACTGGAGACACAGGAAACAGAAGGACACTGGAGCCACTGGAGACACAGTGGTCACTAATGTCACTGGAGATACAGGAGCTCACAGAGGTTATTGTAACATAAGAATAACTAGAGGTAAAGGAGAAACTTGAGCGCTAATGGGGTCACCCAATACACAAGAGTGCAAAGGGGTCACTATTGACAAAAGAGGAGCCACAGAGATCACTGGAGACACAAGAGGTCACAAAGGTCACTAGAGCACCAGGGACACTGGATACTCAGGAGTGCACCGGGGACACTGGATACTCAGGAGTGCACCGGGGACACTGGATACTCAGGAGTGCACCGGGGACACTGGATACTCAGGAGTGCACCGGGGACACTGGATACTCAGGAGTGCACCGGGGACACTGGATACTCAGGAGTGCACCGGGGACACTGGATACTCAGGAGTGCACCGGGGACACTGGATACTCAGGAGTGCACAGGGGACACTGGATACTCAGGAGTGCACAGGGGACACTGGATACTCAGGAGTGCACAGGGGACACGGGATACTCGGGAGTTAACTGAGATAACAGAGGTCACTGGAGAAACGGGAGTCACTAGATGCCCAGGAGCACACAGGGGTCACTGGAAATGGAGAAGCACACAAGGGTTGGTGGCAGGAATGGAGAACAGCAGAAGGGGGCTCAGCTTAGGTGTAGAACATGTTGCTGGAACACCATACAGCCTATCACCTCCCCCTTTAAAGGCGGCGCCTGTTTGTATATTGGCTGTAGCACAACAATGCCAGGTGAAACTCAGAAGTGCCAAGTGATCCTGCCATGTAGGTCCTTGTTCAGGCTTTTCCTGGTATGGGGTGACAACTGTCTCCCAGTTGTGCTCTTGCATTGTCACCCTGTCACACATGTACCTGGCAGAGACTCCTGTGCCATAACACATTGTGTGACGTGGTCTCCAGATGTGGTGTTTTTTGGAATAATGATACTCTTGTTGTCCTGACAAGTCCACCCTGAGTGCAGCCTAATCATCCCTAAATAACTCCTCCTTCCTCTTCTCATGGGATCTATTATTATTTTGCTGATTGTTTTATTATTTCTTTATTTCTAACCATGCATATTTAAGCTTTTTTCCTTTTTTTTATTTTTTATTTTTTTTTTTTTTGTTTCTTAATTTTTTTCGGTGTTGTACTAAAGTGCAAAAAATATAAATAAAAAAGTTTTCATTTGTAAATAACTTTCCAATACTTTGTATCACATTTAAAATGTTATTGTAATTTGAAACTGGACAAATAGAATACAATTTATACTTTTTATCTGCAGGAACACGATTTTTAAAACCCTGATCAAAGTGGCAAAAAGTGTGTTTTGTTACATATTTTTGCATAAAAAATAAAATAATTTTTTGTGAAACAATATCACCTATTTGTCATTTGTCCTAAAAAATGGTATATATAAGTAATGACAATGTTTTTGACCAATTGGGGGGGGGGGGGGGGGGTCTGTACTGGTGTTGGAGCTAAACTGGTTAATTAACAATATTTACTTCATTTTCTGATATCTTTTAGATATACTCTGCACTGTCCCTCCCCGTAACCCTGTCCCCCGGCATGCCACCTGGGGCACACATCGGGCATGCTCAGTGACCACTGAGTGTCCTTTGGACACAGATCACGGTAAAGGGCCAACCACAGCTGGTCACATGTAAACAGACTTGCTGGTAATTGGCACAGTCCTTTCCTCCCAAGCTGTGTCTGTGTGGGTAAAGGATTGCTGATAACCGCCAAGGCTGTCAGTACATTGTTTACACTGATAATCAGGGCATGGATCATCAGTTCAGCCTCATCAGTGCCCACCAATTCAGCCTCATCAGTGCCCATCAGTGCAGCCAATAAGTGCCCATCAATGCTACCTTTTCAGTGCCCATCAATGCTACCTTTTCAGTGCCCATCAATGCTGCCTCATCAGTGCCCATCAATGCAGCCTCATCAGTGCCCATTATTGCAGCCACATCAGCACCCATCAGTGCTGCCTCACCAGTGCCCATCAGCTTAGCCTCATCAGTGCCCATCAATGCAGCCTCAACAGTGCCCATCAGCTTAGCCTCACCATGCCCATCAGCTTAGCCTCATCAGTGCCCATCAATGCAGCCTCATCAGTGCCCATCAATGCAGCCTCATCAGTGCCCATCAATGCAGCCTCATCAGCACCCATCAGTGCTGCCTCACCAGTGTCCATCAGCTTAGCCTCATCAGTGCCCATCAGTGCAGCCTCAACAGCACCCATCAGTGCTGCCTCACCATGCCGATCAGCTTAGCCTCATCAGTGCCCATTAATGCAGCCTCATCGGTGCCCATCAGCTTAGCCTCATAAGTGCCCATCAGTTCATCCTCATCAGTGCCCATCCATTCATCATCACTGTAGCCTCATCAGTGCCCATCAGTGCAGCCTCATCAGTGCCCATCAATGCAGCCTCATCAGTGCCCACCAATGCAGCCTCATCAGTGCCCACCAATGCAGACTCATCAGTGCCCACCAATGCAGCCTCATCAGTGCCCACCAATGCAGCCTCATCAGTGCCCATCAATGCAGCCTCAACAGTTCCCATCAATGCACCTCAACCATGTCCATCAGTGCAGCCTCACCAGGGCCCATCAGCTTGGCCTCCTCAGTGCCCATTAATGCAGTCTCATCAGTGCCCATCAGTTCAGCCCATCAGTGCAGCCTCATCAGCACACATCAGTGAAGAAGAAAAATTACTTACAAGGGTTCTCCAGAAAGTTTCCACACTTTTTTTTATATTTAATAGAGTTTAAAAAGAGTGTGGAAACTTTTTAAAGAACCCTAGAATTAACAGAAACTTCGATTTTTTTTTTTTTCCCCCAAAATATTTGGTCTTTTTTTCAGCAGAAAATAAAAACCTCAGTGGTGATTAAATACCACCAAAAGAAAACTCTATTAGTGTGAAAAAAATGATAACAATGTCATATGGGTAGAGTGTTGCGTGACTGAGTAAAAACAATTCCCGTGATCTTTCTTTGCACGTGCGGTAAATATTTGTCCTTGTTTTGAAAGGGTGACAAGGACTGTTCATAAAAGGCTACAATATAACAATTGGGACACGTGCGTTGTCACACGGCGTCAGAACTGCCAAGGCTGCGGGGATCGATTCGCAAATCCTGCATTCCTCGAAAATTGTCATGATGTTTACCGCCATCTTCCACTTTACTACACATGCGATCACAATGGGGTCATTACACAAATGCATTTCTCCTTGGCGGAATGGCGTTAAAAGTCTTAAATACCATAATAGCGGTTCGGCGCTCTCATGGATGCCAGGATTTCCTGGCGGCTAAGTGTTTGTTAGCGGTGATTTGGGGGGGGGGGGGGTGTATTGAAGGCACCGGGAAGGTGTTATTATGTAAATATCGAGCAACGCGTGAGTTTATTTAGATACCCCGTATACGTGTTTATCCCTCCCGCTGGTCCAGCGATCCTGTTCCGCATGTCATAAAGAAATGTATCTTTTATCTTCCGGGAATTGAATGTATTTACATGTCGGTATTTGCAGGAGCAGCTGAAAAGGGATTATTTTTTGGATTAGCAATCAGAGCCGTATAGATTGTATTGTTTGATTATTATACATTTTGGCGTTTTATTTATTTACCTACCCCATTTAACGAAGACGTGCAGCGTTTTATTTTTTATTTTTTTACATATTTATTTTTTTCTTATTAGAACACTGTTTTTAGGCATACATGCTTTTATTTTGTTTTTTATTTATACTTTTTTTTTTTTTACTTATCTAAATCATTGTTTTTTTTTTTTTTTTTTTTCAATTGCACCTGTGCACACAATATAGACAAGTAAAAAAACAAATCTGAGTTATTGGTCAGTATATGCGCAAATGCACGCATACACTAGAGCTGCGCGATTCTGGCCAAAATGAGAATCACATTTTTTTTGCTTAGACTAAAAAGATCACGATTCTCTCACGATTCGCACAATGTAAAATCTTTCACAATATACCAAAAAAATGGGCTAACTTTACTGGTTAGTGGGTTTTTTTGGGGGTTTTTTTTTATGCATTGAAGTAATTTTTTCCCAAAAAATTGCATTTGAAAGACCACTGCGCAAATACATTGTGATATAAAATATCGCAACATCCACCATTTTATTAGCTAAGGTGCTTACTAAAAAAAAAAAATATATAAAAAAAAAAAAACATATATACATATATATATATATATATATATATATATATATATATATATATATATATATATAATGTTTGGGGGTTCTAAGTAATTTTCTAGCAAAAAAAAAAAAAATGATTTTATCTTGAAACCAACAAATGTCAGAAAAAGGTTTAGTGTTTAACCACTTTCAGACCGGACCAATTTGCTGGTCAAAGACCAGACCACTTTTTGCGATTCGGCAATGCGTCGCTTTAACTGACAATTGCGCGGTCGTGCGACGTGGCTCCCAAACAAAATTGACGTCCTTTTTTTCCCATACATAGAGCTTTCTTTTGGTGGTATTTGATCACCTCTGCTGTTTTTATTTTTTGCGCTATAAACAAAAATAGAGCGACAATTTTGAAAAAAAACGCATTATTTTTTACTTTTTGTTATAATAAATATCCCCCAAAAATATATAAAAAAACATTTTTTTCCCTCAGTTTAGGCCGATACGTATTCTTCTACATATTTTTGGTAAAAAAAAATCGCAATAAGCGATTATTGATTGGTTTGCGCAAAAGTTATAGCGTTTACAAAATAGGGATAGTTTTATAGCATTTTTATTAATAATTTTTTATTATTATTTTTTTTACTAGTAATGGCGGCGATCTGCGATTTTTATTGTGACTGCGACATTGTCGGGGACCCATCGGACATTTTTGACACATTTTTGGGACCATTGTCATTTATACAGCAATCACTGCTATATAAATGCAGTGATTCCTGTGTAAATGACACTGGCAGTGAAGGGGTTAACCAGTGGGTGGCAGTGTAGGGGTTAAGTGTTCCTAGGGGTGTGTTACTAACTGTGGGGGGGTTGGGCTTTCATTTAGTGTACACTGATCTCTGCTCCCGATGGCAGGGCGGCATCGAATATTGGACGTACCTGTACGCCAATATGCCTGCCCGTGCCATTCTGTCGACGTACATCGGCGTGCGCTGGTCGGGAAGTGGTTAAGTGGTTAAACTTTGTTCACTTACACACAAAGTCTATTCCATTGACAAATTGTTACAAAGTTTATACTTAAGTTCAACTGATAAAGAATGTTTTGATCCTTGGCAGACTGCCCAGTTTTTCTCTTCCTTTCTTTTAGGCTCCATGCACACTGGAGCTCATAAACTGCAGTTTATTGGAGTTTGGGCGTTTTTTTTAAAAGCCCATAAACTCCACTCTATGTTAGCCTATGTGTCCATGCACACATGGACGTTTTTTAGCTTTGAGCAGTGGAGTTTATGGGCTTTTTTCTGAACGCCAGAAATTTGCGTTCAAAGTGCCATTTTTCACCGCCAAAAAACGGCAAACGCTATTAAACGCTCATAAACGCGCGTTAATTCGTGTTCTGCATTCTATTTTTCAATGCATTGTGGGAGTTTGGAATGCACTGTGGGATTTTTGGAGTATCCTCTGTGTATTTTGTATTGAAAAAGCCCATAAACGCTAACGCTAATAAACGCTCATAAACGCTAGTACAAAACGCTGTTAAAAGCACATTTTTCAACCAGCGTTTTCTGCCAGCAATCTGGCGTCCAGAAAAAGCTTTTTTGAGCTTCAATGTGCATGGAGCCTAAATGGCTGTATGGTGGCTTTAGAAGAGCGGAGAGAATTCTTTGCATAGAAAGAATTGTGAAACACTTTAGTCAAGATCGCGATAACGATTCTTGACGATTAATTGTGCATCTCTAGCATACACACAAAAAATGTTACTGTAATTATCTATCTACAGTACCCTATTTAAAGAAAATGTACAGCAATTTTTTTAATCTTATTATTTTTTTTTTTTTTTTTTTTTTTTTACTGATCTTTATCATTGTTTGTACACGCAGTACAGCTGAGTTAAAAAAAAAAAAAATCAGAGTGGTTGCTCAGTGTATGCGTAAATGCCCGCGTACACACATTGCTGTAATTACACATTACTGTATGTTACTGTATTTATCTACAGTACCCCAATTAAAGAAAATATACAGCAATTTTTTACATATATAATAAATGTTTTTTTTTTTTAATAGAACAGTGTTTTTAGGCATACAGGTTATTTTTATTTATTTTTTTTTATTTTTTTACTGATCTAAATCATTGTTTTCAATTGCACCTGTATAGATATAAAAAATAAAACAAAAAAAAGTTAATGGTCAGTATATGCGCAAAGGCACGTGTATACATATAACATTTTACTGTATTTATCTACAGTACCCCAATTAATTAATTATTTTTTTTACTGATTGGAATCATTGTTTGTACACGCAGTACAGCTGAGTAAAAAAAAAAAAAAAAAAAAAAAAAAGAGGAAGGAAGAAAGGGAGGGAAGAGCCAGGACCGCCATCCGGGGACCCAAAAAGAAGAGGAGGATCGGGGCTGCTCTGTGCAAAACCATTGCAGGGCAGCCAAGCATAATGTGTTTATTTTAAAAATAATACAAAAATGAGCCTTTAATATTACTTTTAATTTCCTTTACTCTGACATGGAGTCTGCTCTTGTTGAGGCAGCTGATGGAGAAAATATACAGCAATTTTTTACATATATAATAAATGTTTTTTTTTTTTTAATAGAACAGTGTTTTTAGGCATACAGGTTATTTTTATTTATTTATTTTTTTACTGATCTAAATCATTGTTTTCAATTGCACCTGTATAGATATAAAAAATAAAACAAAAAAAAGTTAATGGTCAGTATATGCGCAAAGGCACGTGTATACATATAACATTTTACTGTATTTATCTACAGTACCCCAATTAAAGAAAATATACAGTGATTTTTATTTATTTTTTTTGATTTTTTTTTTGATTTTTTTTTTTAATTTATATATTTTTTTTACTGATTGGAATCATTGTTTGTACACGCAGTACAGCTGAGTTAAAAAAGAAAAAAAAAAAAAAAAAGAGGAAGGAAGAAAGGGAGGGAAGAGCCAGGACCACCATCCGGGGACCCAAAAAGAAGAGGAGGATCGGGGCTGCTCTGTGCAAAACCATTGCAGGGCAGCCAAGCATAATGTGTTTGTTATTTTAAAAATAATAAAAAAAATGAGCCTTTAATATTACTTTTCATTTTCTTTACTCTGACATGGAGTCTTCTCTTGTTGAGGCAGCTGATGGAGATCTAGCATCCTCACAAATGTTCTTCTGGAAGAATGGTCAAACATTGAGTGAGTGGGTGACTTGTATAGCGCTACTTATGCGAACTGAATCGCTTCAGGGCGCTTTCTTGCCACCAGAGTCCATCTGCGGCTTTGCGTGGTCCTTTTACCCCGTAAGGTCCTGACATGCTTATAAACGCATACAACATTGACATAAACATATTAAGACCAATTTTTGTTTAGACAAGGTCTAATTAACCTATCAGCAGGTCTTTAGAGTGTGGGAGGAAACCGGAGTACCCGGAGGAAACCCACACAGGCACAGAGGAGAACATGCAAACTCCAGGCAGATGGTGTCATGGTCGGGATTTGAACCAACGACCCTATTGCTGCTAGGTGAAAGTACTAACCACTACACCACTGTGCTGCCTAGATATGCTCCTAAACCCTGTGGACAGCCTTCCCAGAAGAGGTGAAGCTGTTATAGCTGCAAAGGGTGGAGCCAACTCAATATTGAACCCTACGGACTAAGACTGGGATACCATTAAAGTTCATGTGTGTCCCAATACTTTTGACAATATGGGGTATGTGTGACTTAAAGTTGCAGGACCTTCATGCAACTTGAGGACCATAGAGTTCAATGTTCACCCTCACAAGCTGCATGAAAGTCGTACCTCAATATTTAACGTGCAACGTTGGGTCCGACTTTGCAGAGGGCCAACAAGTCACATCTAAGTTGCACTCCAAAGTCGCACAAGTGTGAATGGAGCCTTGTTTGCTCTGTTATTAAACTCAGAGAACACAGGTATCTCTTCACACGGGGGATGGGGTGGGGATAGTTTGCCGCATTCACAGGTGGGTAAACGCCGCCTGTGGACGCAGCGAGTCTCTGTTATGGACGCATGCAGGATTCGCAGTTAGTTGCTGCCAGCTTGTGTGCAGGAAAATCTCTCTCCAGGAACGCACATTGGCTGCGCTCCATTCACATGTAATGGCTCAGATAAGCGGTTACATGTGGACAGCGGCAGAGCCCGCCGTAGACTTTGCACATGTGACAGATCTGACGGCCGCCGTTGACAGCTGCAGCTGTTGGCACACATGGTGCGGTGCGCAGGCAGCGTTTACAGCCGCCGCTGGGAATCTTCTGACTCCTGCCAGCAGCTGCTGCTTTTCCTTTTATCTCAATGTCGCCTAATTATTACCATGTATTGGTTGCCCGCTCTTGGCTGACATGCCACCTACAGCGGGGATAATAACAATTGTCTCCCACTGAAGATTGTGTGCGTTTTGCCCACTTACATGTCATTTTTATCATGGGTGGATTTTATATGATAGAGACAGAATATCAACCGAAAACACAATACAAATGTTATAAATGGAGTCAGTGAGTGAAATAAGTATTTGATCCCCAAATAAAACAGGACTTGCTACTTGGTGGAGAAACCCCTTGTTGGCAATCACAGAGGTCAGAGGTTTCTTGTAGTTGGTGACCAGCAGGGGTCATGTCCTGGGGAAAAAAGTGTGGGAACTCCCACCTAAGAAAAAAAAAAAAGATACACTCATATGCATATATATTTCACAGAGAATACAGTGGGCACAGCGGGTGTACAGACCCGGGAACTCAGCACAGGGGTGGTGGGAACCCCTCATAATGGGCACAGCGGGTGTACAGACCTGGGAACTCAGCACAGGGATGGTGGGAACCCCTCATAATGGGCACAGCGGGTGTACAGACCCGGGAACTCAGCACAGGGGTGGTGGGAACCCCTCATAATGGGCACAGCGGGTGTACAGACCCGGGAACTCAGCACAGGGGTGGTGGGAACCCCTCATAATGGGCACAGCGGGTGTACAGACCCGGGAACTCAGCACAGGGGTGGTGGGAACCCCTCATAATGGGCACAGCGGGTGTACAGACCCAGGAACTCAGCACAGGGATAGTGGGAACCCCTCATAATGGGCACAGCGGGTGTACAGACCCAGGAACTCAGCACAGGGATAGTGGGAACCCCTCATAATGGGCACAGCGGGTGTACAGACCCAGGAACTCAGCACAGGGATAGTGGTAACCCCTCATAATGGGCACAGCGGGTGTACAGACTTGGAAACTTGGCACAGGGATGGTGGGAACCCCTCATAATGAGCGCAACAGGTGTATAGACCTGTGAACTCAGCACAAGGATGGTGAGAACCCCTCATAATGGGCACAGTGGGTGTACAGACCCGGGAACTCAGCACAGGGATGGTGGGAACCCCTCATAATGGGCACAGCGGGTGTACAGACCCGGGAACTCAGCACAGGGATGGTGAGAACCTCTCATAATGGGCACAGCGGGTGTACAGACTTGGAAACTTGGCACAGGGATGGTGGGAACCCCTCATAATGAGCGCAACAGGTGTATAGACCTGTGAACTCAGCACAAGGATGGTGAGAACCCCTCATAATGGGCACAGTGGGTGTACAGACCCGGGAACTCAGCACAGGGATGGTGGGAACCCCTCATAATGGGCACAGCGGGTGTACAGACCCGGGAACTCAGCACAGGGATGGTGGGAACCCCTCATAATGGGCGCAGCAGGTGTACAGACCCGGGAACTCAGCACAGGGATGGTGGGAACCCCTCATAATGGGCGCAGCAGGTGTACAGACCCGGGAAAAACACATTCTGATTATATTTTGCATGGTTGACATTGAAGAGTCATGTTCTCCTTCTCTTGGCCAGGCTCGGTCCTTCCTCTGTACTCTCTGATTGGCGGTTGGCGTGTTCTGTATTGCGCACACGTCAGGCGCTCTCATCAGATTTCCCTTGTGATGACCTTGGTGCCGCTGATGCTGTTGTTGTGTCCGGTTTGGGAGACCCCGGGGGGGGGGGGGGGTTTATCCTCATCAATAAATGACGATAGGATATTTTACACCAGCGCCAGCAGCAGGCTGCGAGTCACACGGGGGTCAGGGTTTGTATCGTGTCCTCCATCAGAAGGAACGGCTCAATATCCAATCCCACGCCGGACATTCTCCACCAATCATTATACCTTGCCTGATTGTGTGCATCACTTCATACATATGAGATGAGAAGACGACGGAGATCACCCGGACTGTACAGTGATACCTGGGCTCATCGGGGGAAATTCCGCTTTAGATGGGAGAATGAGGATCAATAATTATCCACAGGTTTACATCGGTGATATTCTTCCTGTTATAGGGTGACAACCCTCTGTCCTTGTCTCCCAACTGTACTCCTGTGTTGTCACCCGGTCAGATGGAGACTACAAGTGGCCAGGTCAAATCACTTAACACATGAATGGTCCACTGTTGTCTCTGGTGATCCTGCCATTAAGCCACTCATTTAGGCACTTCCTGTTATAGGGTGGCAACACTGTGTCTCCCAATTGTGCTCCTGTGTTGTCACCCCGTCTCACAGGCATGGTACACTGTTTTTCCTGGTGATCTTGCCATGAAGGTCCTTAAGTCCGTCTCTTCCCGTTTTAGGGTGACAACCTTCTGTCCTTGTAAATCACACTTGTTAAATAATAAAAGTAAAAAGGACAAACGTAGTCAAAACATAGCCAAAGTTCAGTAACCGGAACGGATAGTCAGACAAGCCAGAAGTCAGGGATCACTGTAGTATTTAACAGCAAGCAGGATCTGGAGCCAGAAGGGATGTCAGCCAGCAAGTCTTGAACAGGATCGCAGGGGAACATTTCTGTGATGTTGATCACGGCGAAGGCAGAGATCCTCTGGACTGGACGGCTTAAGTAGGCAGGACTAACGAGCAGGATATCATCAACAGCTGAGTAGCTGTGGAGAGAGATGAGAGTTGGCAATTAGCCAACAGTTGAGCAACCAGCTCAGAGAAGGAAGGGCTGAGCCCAGCCCTGACACATACCCACAGCATGTAACTTTGTAACATGATGCTGCCACCACCATGTTTCACGGTGGGGATGGTGTGTTCAGGGTGATGTGCAGTTTTAGTTTCCCCCACACATAGCGTTTTGCTTTTAGGCCAAAAAGTAAAATTTTGGTCTCATCTGACCAGATCACCTTCTTCCACATGTTTGCTGCCCCCTCCCCCACATGGCTTCTCACAAACTACAAACAGGACTTCTTATGACTTTCTTCCTCCAATGTCTTTCTTCTTATCACTCTTCCATAAAGGGCAGATTTGTGGAGAGACGACTAATAGTTGTCCTATGGACAGATTCTCCCCCCTGAGCTGTGGATCTCTGCAACTCCTCCAGAGTTACCATGGACCTCTTGGCTCTTCTCTGATGAATGCTCTCCTTGCCCGGCCCGGTCAGTTTAGGTGGACGGCCATGTCTTGGTAGGTTTGCAGTTGTGCCATACTCTTTCCGTTTTCCTATGATGGATTGAACAGAGCTCCGTGAGATGTTCAAAGCTTGGGAGATTATTTTATAACCTAACCCTGCTTTATACTTCTCCACAACTTTGCCCCTGACCTGTCTGGTGTGTTCCTTGGCCTTCATGAAGCTGTTTGTTCACTAAGGTTCTCTAACAAACCTCTGAGGGCTTCACAGAACAGCTGTATTTATACTGAGATAAAATTACGCATAGGTGGACGCAATTTACTAATTAGGTGACTTCTGAAGGCAATTGGTTCCACTAGATTTTAGTTAGGGGTATCAGAGTAAAGGGGGCTGAATACAAATGCCCCCCCTCCCCCACACACTTTTTAAACCTGGGTTACAGATAGTCCACTGTTGTCACTTCCTGTTATAAGGTGACAACGCTCCGTCCCGGTCTCCCAATTGTGCTCCTGCGTTGTCACACCAGCTTCAAGTGTCCATTCCAACACCGGTTACGCAGGCATGGTCTTCTGTGGTCACCATCGGGAAACTTGCCCCGGGGACGGGCCATGTAGTCCTGAAGGGGCTTTATAAAGGTGTCAGGAGGTCAGCAGCTCCGAGGATGGTGGACAAAGGATGAAAAAATATGAAAATCAGATTTTTTTTTATTAAAAAGAAAATGTGGTGCTGTATATGATACACGGCGCACCGATCTCACCCCTTTCATCTATTGATTCGTCTCTTGGTATAGTGGGGTGGCCATACGCACTGCAATCTAATTGTACAATCTCCTTTTAAGTCCATAACTATGTAGCCTGATTGGATACATACGGAATAGTTATTTCGGTATGTTCTTCTATTACACGGCTTTGGTAAACTTAAAGAAGATTGTACAATCTGATTGTATAGTGTGCGCACATCTGTACATCCAATTCCCGATGCACAATTGGTCTCTGTTATTCACACTTCTCTGAGAACTTTCAGTAATTATAACGACACGTGTGACCTCTATAGACGGTAAAGCCAATCCCGCCTCATTTCTCATTCACCCGCAAAATATAACAGCCAATCACCACGTGTCCTACTCTGAATTCCAAGGATTCTCCGATCGTAGAAACGGTAAACAGACTTTCCTTTTCGGGATGAAACTAAATGCAAATGAACAGGACGGTCGTCCATGGGATGTTTACTAATGTACGTTGTCCCGACCTCGCCACTGAATATTAAAAAATACGCATTACCATTAACGTGTTTCCATAGCGCTCGCAGGGGGAACTTTGCATTAATATTGGCATTGGATCAGGTTCATGTGATGCGTGTTTTATTCAAGGCTACAAACACAACTCAGACTGGTTTACAGTGCTGCATTTTCATTTAGTGTATTATTATTATTATTATTAAAAATTATAGTAATAATATTAGTAAAAATGTACACGAAAAATACATAAAAAATAATAAAAAACAAAAATAAAAAAAATAATACATGAAAAACATACTTAAAATAATAATAGGAATAGTAATAAATTTAGAATGTATTTATTATTATTATTATTTTTTTTTATTTTTTATTTAATTTATTTTTCATGTATTTTTTTCAGATTTATTTTTCATGTTTATTATTATTATTATTATTATTATTATTATTAATAATAATCAATAATAATAATTATATTTGTATCATTATTATTAGTAGTATTAAATATCGGCGGCACAGTGGTGTAGTGGCTAGCGCTCTCGCCTAGCAGTAAAAATGGTCACTGGCTCAAATCGCTAACCACGACTCTACCTGCCTGGAGTTTGCATGTTCTCCCTGTGGGTTTCCTCCGGGTACTCCGGTTTCCTCCCACACTCCAAAGACATGCTGGTAGGTTAATTGGCTTCTGTCTAAATTGGCACTAGAATATGAATGTGAGTGAGGGACCTTAGATTGTAAGCTCCTTGAGAGTAGGGACCGATGTGAATGTACAGTGTTTATTGAAAGCACTGCGTAATTTGACAGCACTATATAAATATATAAAAAATTATAGTAGTAATAATGTACATGAAAAATAAATGAATAAAATATAATACATGAAAATAAATTAAAAACATGATAAACAAATAATGACTAAAAGAATATATGTTTAAAATAATAAAACAATAATAATAGTAATAATCCAAAGACATGCAGGTAGGTTAATTGGCTTCTTTCCAAAAAATTGTCCCTAGTATATGACTGGGGACCTTGGATTGTGGGCTTTTTGAGGGTAGGAATGTGCAGGTATAGAGACAATTGTAGACACTCACTCAGGTTGAACTGGATGGACTGGTGTCTTTATTCAACCTTACTAACTATAAAACGTAATGTCGTTATTATTATTATTATTATATTTTTATTTATTTTTCATGTATGTTTTACATTTATTTTTCATGTACATTTCCATAATTAATATTATTGTATATAATAATAATTATATTCCATTATTAGTAGTAGTAGTAGTATTAAAAATGATATTAGTAATAATAATTGTCATTGAAAATAAATTGGAAAATAATAAAATACATAAAAAATAAATTAGAAAATAATATATATATATATATATATATATATATATATATATATATATTATTCTTTTATTTATTTTATTTACATTTCATGTATTTTATTAATTATTTTTCATGTTTATTATTATTTATCAATAATAATAATTATATTTGTAGTATTATTATAATTATTATTAGTATTATTAAAAATTATATTAGTAGTAATAATAATGTACATTAAATATAAATTAGAAAATAATAAACAAATAGTAAACAAATATATATTTAAAATAATAAAAAAATAAAAACAATAATAATAGTAATAATTTAAGAATATATTTACTATTATTATTATTATTATTATTATTATTATTGTAACAACATTTTTATTCATTTATTTTTATTTTTTCATATATTTTTTAATTTATTTTTAATGTACATTTTTATAATATTATTTATCAATAATAATTTTATTATTATTAAAAATGATAATAAAAGTAGTATAAAGATAGTATAAAAAAAAGAATAATAATCTACATAAAAAATTAAAAATATATATTATATATATATAAAATCATTAATTTACATGAACAATAAATGAGACAATATTAAAAAAATCTATATTTAAAATAATATCTTTTGCTTACAAAAAATAAATAAAAAATGGCCATGTTTACATAGGACTGGGACCAGAAACAGAAGTGACGTCACTCCGGTCCTCCTAGGCCAGTGATGGTGAACCTTGCCACCCCAGATGTTTTGGAACTACATTTCCCATGATGCTCAACTACACTGCAGAGTGCATGGGCATCATGGGAAATGTAGTTCCAAAACATCTGGGGTGCCAAGGTTCTCCATCACTGTCCTAGGCCATAGAGAGGAGTGGAGGCTATCTTTCCTTTGCTCATCTCTGTGCCAGGCTGCCACCAGAGCTGGATCGGTTCCCGGAGCTACCGATCTCCCAGATAAGCCCGGAAACCACTGGAAACCGGGGGGTGGGGGCGGAGACAAACCTTCCTGCTGCTTCCAAAAGTGATCCAGCGGCGATTACTTTTAGCAGAAAGTCTGGCGCCTAAGGACAAAAATAATACCGGGGTCATGGCGTCTAGCTGCAGCCATAACTCCGGTATTTAACGGCAAAATCATGACGTATTTTCCCACTTCGGCAGTCACCAAGTGGTTAATGCGGCACCGCAGTTGCAGGGGCATTTGTTACTTATGGTGGCACCATAGATGCAGGGACATTTCTTCCTCACACCGATGCCAGGGTATTTCTTTCTTCACCACTGTTGGCTCCATATTTTATTGCAGAACTGAATGTGCACCGCTAGTAACCTCTTCAGTTGGATACGGTGTGTACCAACCTTTGGCACCATTTTAGTGCACGCCAAAATCTTTAGATAAGCTTACACTCGGCACTGCATGCACCTTTCTTGGCCCCGCCTACCATCAAGGAAGGCGGGCCACTTTGCCCTGCCATGGGGTGACTTTGTTGCGGCACTCAACGCCAAGGATTCATTTTCAGGAGTGTTCCTTTACACGGGGGGGGGGGGGGGGGTTCAAGTTGCAATGATCTAATTAGACTAATGTAGAGATTTTATTTCTTCCTGACATCAAGACCTCCGATGTACCTGGATGGCCTCCAGCAATGTGCGAACGGCACATTGTATTCCAATGACCTTCACATACACTCCATTCCCTTTGATTGGACGCTCTATTGATTTTTTTTTTAGCATCTTATTTAAAGTGTAAGCACGTCTTTAGCTACATTTTACAAGGAGTCCACCATGCAATTCCAGAACCCCTGAATAGTACATACCTGCGCTCCTTATGTTCATATGCCGTTTCTTCTTCTTGTCAATGCATATTCAGCTATGAGGAGGCCTCTTTGCAGAAACTGCTGGCCCCTCAATTCCCATAGGGGGCGCTACTGGATGCTTCAAGTGTGGCCACATTGACTTGAATGGGCAAGATTGAAGGGTGGAGCTATCTGTCAACTTGACAAGCCATGTTATATATGACAGGCCTGCAACACAAAGCATTGTATCTATGGCATGTGTATAGCTCCCTTTGGCTGTATGGTAGGTTTAGTTTAGGTCAGCCTTTCTCAACCTTTTAAACACAGAGCAACCCTTGAAATAGTTCTCCGGTCTCGGGGAAACCCCTGCTAAAAATTAGAAATCTACAACTCATGATACAATAGTGCGAGGATCATTGGGAAGAATTGCCTCCTTACAGATAGCTAAAAATATCAATGGAGTCAATGGGAACTTATCTGAGAGGCAGAAATTGCCCAATACTGAACGAACCCCTACAACCTTTGGAGGAACCCTGGTTGAGAATCACTGGTTTAGGTGGTGAGATTCGGCGCTCTAATGCCGCGTACACGCGATCGGAATTCTCGTCGGAAAAGCCTTGGATGGTTTTTCCAACGGAATACCGCTCAGGCTTGCCTTGCATACACACGGTCACACAAAAGTTCTCTGAACTTTCAACTGTCAAGAACGCGGTGATGTGCAACACTACGACGAGCCGAGAAAATGAAGTTCAATGCTTCAGAGCATGCGTCGAATTGTTTCCGAGCATGCGTTGGAATTTTGTGTGTCGAAATTGCTGCAGACGAAAAATTGAGAACCTGCTCTCAATCTTTTGCTGGCAGAAATTCTGACAGCGAAAGTCCGATGGAGCCATACACATGGTTTTCCGATGAAAAGCTCACATTGGACTTTTGCTGGCGGAAATTCCGACCGTGTGTACGCGGCATAAGTCATCTGTACTACAGAAATGGTTAATGTGTGCAAAGCCTGCTACATAAAGACCAGTTTGGCGTGGAGGAACTCAAGTGTCCTGCACAGAGCCCTGACCTTATCCTTTGGAATTTATTGGAATGCTGATTGTAAGCCCAGTCTTTATTCCCCCATCGATAGCTATCCTTGCAAGGCACCCTCCAAGATCTCGTGGAAAGTCTTTCCAGAAGGGTGGAGGATGTTATAGCCAAAATATAGAACCAACTCCATATAAGGGCCATGGTTTTGGAATTGGAGGATAGTCCACATTTATGGCCATGGTATTTTAATAGGATGGGCAACAGCTCAACCTTGTGGTAGCAGTTTGGTGAAGACCCTTTGCAGTTCCACCATGACTGTGCCCCTGTGTACAAAGCCAGTTCCTATAGACACGGTTTGCCCAGTTTGGTGTGGATGGATTCCAGTGTCCTTCACCATTGGGATAAATTGGAATGCTGAATGTAAGCCAGGTCTTCTTATCCCCCATCAATACCCAACCTCACAAACAGGCACAAATTCCCAAAGACACCCTTCAAAATCTTGTGGAAAGTCTTTGTAGAAGAGTGGAGGTTGTTATAGCCACAGAGGAGCACCAACTCCATATTAATGGTCATAGTTTTTGTCATGGTTATGCAATAGTTTTTCTGCTTACCTGTGTCCATGTCTTCATCTCTAGAGACCAGCCGACCCTCACCTGACTGCTTTTGTACTCCATCCTCTGGCATGACTCCACCCTAGATCCTATCAGAGAACTCTATATTAACCTGTGCACTGCAGGCCAACCCTGCTGATCAACCATTGTGTATTCCTTTGTGTGTTTAGCTTCCTGTTACCTGCCGTGTGCTCTGTTGTTCCGTTACCGACTTTGGCGTGTCCTTGACTATCCCTGTTTGCCTCTGATCCTGACCTTTTGGCGTGTCCCTGATAATTCCTGTCTGCTTGTGGCCCCGACCTTGGCTTTGTCCCTCACTATCCCTATCCTCCTGTTGCCTACTGTGGGTGTGAGCTGGGGGGCCCTGGGGGTCGCGACCTGGAGCCAGTTGCAGCCAAGTCCATCCTCACCACTAGAGGCGCTGGTGAACACCTGCTGGCTCTTAGACTCCGCGCCCCAGGGAATCTTACGCTCTAACCCCAGTGGGATCTGTCTCCCATCCGCAGCAGTCAGCCGTAGGGTCCACAACCTTGCGGTGCACTCCTGATCCCTACGGTGTGCATCTGTCACCTCGCTTCAAGGTGACCTGACAGTTTTGGAATGGAGGTCAACTCCGTATTAATAGTCATGGTTTTGGAATTGGTCATCCAACAGCTCAAGGGTGGAGGATGTTATAGCCACAAATGGTGATGGTATTGGAATGGGAGGTAACGCCATATCAATGGGCATGGAATAGGATGGCCAACAGCTTACCATTGTGGTAACAGTTTGGGGAAGACTCTTTTATGTCCATCAAGACTGTACCCCCGTGTACAAAGCCAGCTCCATAAAGACATGGTTCGACCAGTTTGTTATGGAGGAAATCAAGTGTCCTGCACAGGGACCTGACCTCAACCCTACTGAACACCTTTGGGATAAATTGGGATTCCAATGGTGAGCCAAGTCTGTTTTTTGGTGCCCAATGTGAGGTCATCACTTTCTCCTTTACTGTGAAAGGACCTGGACAAGACATAGTTGAGTTTGATGTAGAATCAAAAAGTCAAGTCTCCATGCTGGTTGTGTTGTGTGGATGTATGATCTGAAATACAAAGCTATTGGCAGGTAAAGCAGCTCCTTTATATGAATCTCATCTATGTATTTAGCTATTTGCCTGCAGTTCAGTTTCAAGTGTATTAGAAAAATAGGTATTTTGTCAGAGTCCCTCCATCAGTCATCTTCAAACAGAAGCCAGCTTTTCTATGTAAAGAAGAAAACAAGACGTCTTCTCATAACCATAAAGCCTTTATCGTCTTCCCCGGGGATGCAAAACTACATAGTTTGCTTATTGTCATCCGACGTTGGACAGGCGCCATGCGCTAATGAGCATAAAATATGACTTCTCCTGCAAACCTGATTGAGATGTCTCCAGCTCTGCCATATGTGACTCCTCTAAACAGCCCCCAACTTCCACTAACTAAGCGTCATTAGCGGCAAATTGCTTTAACCTTTTTATCTCTTGGCTGACCTGCTATATGCAGCGCAGAGAATTTGTCTTGGTGATCATGGCTGACAAGTCTTCACTGCCCTCCTCTAGTATTTGTCTTCTTCATCAAACATCTGCCTATCGTCCTGCGCAAAAACACAGAGAGTCCATGAGGAGCAGATGACTCCAGGCTCCATGTGCCTGTATCTGAGAGGAGGGATGTGATATCTCTGGGAAAATCAGAGTATAAATATAAATCCAGCTGATGCTACTTTTCAAATTCAACAGTTGAATTTTTATGTACTCTACAGTTTATGGCCAAAAGTATGCCCCCTCCCCCTCAAATGATGGAGTTCAGGTGTTTCCAATGTTGGGTACTGTCATGCTCATCTCTTCTGAGATCCAGCCCTGTGTCTCTTCTCCGATGTGCGGCAACCGGAGAGTGGGTGTCATGGTTATGCAAAAGAGTTCATCTGCTTACCCGTCTCCATGTGTTCATTTCTAGAGACCAGCCGACCCTCACCTGACTGCTTTTATAATCCATCCTCTGGCATGACTCCACCCTAGTTCCTATCAGAGAGCTCTATATTAACCTGTGCACTGCAGGCCAGCCCTGCTGATCAAACTGTCAGGTCACCTGGAGGCCAGGTGACAGATGCACACCGTAGGGATTAGGAGTGCACCGCAAGGTTGTGGACCCTACGGCTGACTGCTGCTGACAGAGGTCAAGGTGATAGGAAGGCAGGGCCGCCAGAACACCAAGATGGATCCCACCGGGGATAGAGCGTAAGATTCCCTGGGGCGCGGAGTCTAAGAGCCAGCAGGTGTTCACCAGGGCCTCGAGTGGTGAGGATGGACTTGGCTGCAACTGGCTCCAGGTCGCGACCCCCAGGGTCCCCCAGCTCGCACCCACAGTAGGCAACAGGAGGATAGGGATGGTGAGGGACAAAGCCAAGGTCGGGGCCACAAGCAGACAAGAATAGTCGGGGACACGCCAAAAGATCAGGATCACAGGCAAACAGGGATAGTCAAGGACACGCCAAGGTCGGTAACGGAATAACAGCAGAGCACACGGCAGGTAACAGGAAGCTAACACACAAAGGTTAATATAGAGCTCTCTGATAGGAACTAGGGTGGATCCATGCCAGAGGATGGATTATAAAAGCAGTCAGGTGAGGGTCGGCTGGTCTCTAGAAATGAACATATGGAGACAGGTAAGCAGATGAACTCTATGCATAACCATGACAGTGGGTGCTCCTAGCATTCAGGAGACACTTCTGATTGGCATTGCCTTTAATTGCAAAGGGTTGCTAAGCTTCAGCCAAGATCCCATACTGCAGTACTTTCCTGTACACTCCATGCCACCTGTGTCCTCCAGGCCTCTGGTACTCTGTGTCTCTGAGTGTGCCCAGCATGTTCGGTTACCCCAGTGTGCCCCTAACATCTATGTCACCCAGTAACCTAGGTGTGCCCGTGACTTCAGTGCACCCCACAGTATCCTGTATCACCAAGTAACCCAAAAGAAAGCAATGCATCCCAGAACATCCTGTGCCATCCAGTGACACCTGTGTGACCCATGACTCCAAGTGCACTCCAGAGCATCCTGTGTCATCTAGTGACTTCAGTGCTCCCGTATCAGGACCTAGATCACATGTTGGTGGCACTGTGGTTCCCCGGGTGGAGGGTTGTAATTCCAGTGTCCACCAGCGTATGTCTCCCAGCAGACAGCAGATCACAATAATCAGTTTTCACCTGATGCTGGCTGCTGGGAGGGTATCTAGGTCCTCCGGTGTCATCTAATTAATGCATTTTTCCCATGTGCACTCTAGAGCGCCCTGTGTTATCTAGTGACTTCAGCGTGCCCCTGTGTCTGGACCTGGATTACCTGCTAGTGGCATTGTGGTTCCCTGGGCGGAGGGTGGTTATTGCGGTATCCAGCAGCAGTGTCTCCCAGGAGACAGCGGCTCCCAGTAATCAATTCCAACTGATGCTTGCTGCCGGGCAGGTATTTAGGTCATCCCCTATTAGTGCCTCTCACTCCAATGTTTTGCTTGCTGCCAGATACTGCTAACCGTTATCCTGTTCCTGCCCATGCCCTGTTTGCTGTTCCCTGCATGCTGCTGCCTTGTACCTGCTCCACCTCCTCACTGAACCTTACAAATCCTTATATCTGGCAACAACTGCTATAAAAATAAAAAAAAATATATAAAAAAAAAGCTTTGGATGTAATACTCATTTGCAGCACGAGATGTCCTCAGTCTCCTGAGTTTATTGATGCCCCAAATCATTTAACCTGGAGACTGAGGACATTCTGTGAGTGCTGGGTG
Organism: Lithobates pipiens; assembly: GCF_037356315.1. Classification (NCBI taxonomy): domain Eukaryota; kingdom Metazoa; phylum Chordata; class Amphibia; order Anura; family Ranidae; genus Lithobates; species Lithobates pipiens. The sequence continues at coordinate 585,827,249 of NW_027507764.1, read as the reverse complement.
TTTCCAGGACCTGGATCGCCTGCTGTGTCCACCAGACCTCACAAATAGCCACAAATTCCCACAGGCACTCTCCAAAATCCTGAGGATGTTACAGCCACAAAGGAGACCATTTCATATTAACGGCCATGGTTTTTGAACGGGAAACGTACATAGCTGTGAGGGTCAGGGGTCCACCAACGTTTGGCCACATGCATTGTACTGGCCATCGGGACAACCAGGAGTTTCCCGGTGGGCCGATGGCTCAGTGGGCCACTCTGATGTAAGGGGGCTGGTGATGGGACACTCTGATGTAAGGGGGCTGCAGATGGGACACTCTGATGTAAGGGGTGCTGATGGGACACTCTGATGTATGGGGGCTGCTCATGGGACACTCTGATGTAAGGGGGCTGGTGATGGGACACTCTGATGTAAGGGGGCTGGTGATGGGACACTCTGATGTAAGGGGGCTGGTGATGGGACACTCTGATGTAAGGGGGCTGCTCATGGGACACTCTGATGTAAGGGGGCTGCTCATGGGACACTCTGATGTAAGGGGGCTGGTGATGGGACACTCTGATGTAAGGGGGCTGGTGATGGGACGCTCTGATGTAAGGGGGCTGGTGATGGGACACTCTGATGTAAGGGGGCTGGTGATGGGATGCTCTGATGTAAGGGGGCTGGTGATGGGACACTCTGATGTAAGGGGGCTGCTCATGGGACACTCTGATGTAAGGGGGCTGCTCATGGGACACTCTGATGTAAGGGGGCTGCTCATGGGACACTCTGATGTAAGGGGGCTGGTAATGGGACACTCTGATGTAAGGGGGCTGGTGATGGGACACTCTGATGTAAGGGGGCTGCTGATGGGACACTCTGATGTAAGGGGGCTGCTGATGGGACACTCTGATGTAAGGGGCTGGTGATGGGACACTCTGATATAAGGGGGTGCTGATGGGACACTCACAATGTAAGTGGGCCGGTCTGGATGAAGTCCAGGGCCAAATTTCTGTCCCAGTCCAGCCCTGTTTGGCCATATAGTGTACTTGTGGGCTTATGGTTGTCAAAAGGAATTTGTGACGTTCCCCATTAAGGTCAAAGTGACAGGTTCTCTCACACCCCTCCTACTGATACTTACCTTTCCCGGGGTCTCCTGTTTGTCTTTTGGAACTCTCAGAAATACCTGGCACTTCTGGGTATGGGGAAGCATGTGAGAGCGCTGACCGGTGTGTTCCGGCAGGGGGACCTTCTCCGTGTCTGAACACATATACAGGGCCGCAGTCTGAGCTCAACAGCGTTTTGAGCCTTTCTCTGGTCTAAAGGGCCATACACACGGGCCGCATATCAAATGGCATTGGCTAACTTAATAGAAACCGGCCAACATTCCGCCTGTGTGTACGGCAGCCAGTCCGACAGAAGGTCTGCCGTTCTGCTGAGAGCGCTGACCGGTGTGTTCCGGCAGGGGGACCTTCTCCATGTCTGAACACAAAAGCTCAGTGGGGGAGATTGCTATACTAACATCGATTGGTAGGAAAGTGGCTCCTTCCGATGTTCTTTCTCTGTTGGGTTGAATGAAAAAAAACAAGAAGAAATATAGTATGTACAGTACTGAAAAATTGGTGTGGTCTGTAACACTATGAGTGATCAGCCTCAACGCATTTAAAAAAAGTTATAAATTGATTTGCATTTTAATGAGTGAACTAAGTATTTGACCCCCTTCGCAAAACATGACTTAGTACTTGGTGGCAAAACCCTTGTTGGCAATCACAGAGTTAATCACTCCTCTTTGCAGATCCTCTCCAAGTCATTAATGTTTCCAGGCTGAAATTTGGTATCTCAAACCTTGAGCTCCCTCCACATATTTTCTATGGGATGAAGGTCTGGAGACTGGCTAGGCCACTCCAGGACCTTAATGTGCTTCTTCTTGAGCCACTTCTTTGTTGCATTGGCCGTGTGTTTTGGGTCATTGTCATGCTGGAATACCCATCCACTGCCCATTTACAATGCCCTGGCTGAGGGAAGGAGGTTCTTATCCAAGATTTGATGGTACATGGCCCCGTCTATCGTCCCTTTGATGCGGTGAAGTTGTCCTGTCCCCAGGGGCGTAACTATAGGGGGTGCAGCAGTCGCGACCGCAACCGGCCCTGTGATGCAGGGGGCCCATGAAGCCCCCTCTACATTTGGCCGGCAGCAGCATAGGCAGCTAGGGGTACCAGTGCACCATGCACACGGGTGGCTGGAGGTGGAGGGTGAGCAGTAGAGCTCCATGCTCGAATATTGCACTGGCTGCTCTTTAGTTGTGCATTCCCCGCATGACCTGTGTCCTCGGCCGGCTCCTCAGAGTACCCCTCTCCTGCTTCATGCATTGTCGCTCAGTCCGATGTCTGTTCTCCCCAGCCGGAGTCACGCCCCCCCCCCCCCGCGAGTCCGGCCCACACTGCACTGCATACTTCTCCCGGGTAAACAAACTTTAAGCACACAGATGCAGTGCAGCCCTATGAGAGCCCCCCGGAGGACACTGCAGGCTTGTCTGCCAGCCCCCCTCCTCCCCCATCATACACAGATGATGAAAGGTCTTTCTGGGAGATATGCTGATCACCCGTCCAGCACACTGGATGGAGCCCAGGCCAACATGGATGAGTGTGCGGCCTGCAGCTTGTTCATGGTGAGTGAGAGGACCCCATCCCCCACACACTATTACATACCCCCTCCATCTCCACCTGGGGACAGGGACCCCTTCTCACCTGGGGACAGGGACCCCTTCTACCCTGGAGAAAAATACCTCATCTCTTCTGGGGAACGGGGACCCCGTCCTGCCTAGGGACAGTCCCCCAATGGGGCACCTAAAAATGTAAAATAAAAAATAAAAATAAACTACTGATACCAGTGGTGGAACTACATGGCTCACAAAGGTCATACCTGTGACCACGCCCTGGAGTTCCACCGCCGGTCTCGGAGGGAAGGGCCCTGGTTGGGGTTCAGGGGGTCCCTTCATGGTTTCTTGCATCAGGGCCCTGAAGGTTCTAGTTACGCCACTGCCTGTCCCCTTAGCAGAAAAACACCCCAAAGCATAATGTTTCCACCTCCATGTATGATGGTGGGGGATGGTGTTCTTGGGGTCATAGGCAGCATTCCTCCTCCTCCTCCTCCAAACACGGCGAGTTGAGTTGATGCCAAAGAGCTCGATTTTGGTCTCATCTGACCACAAAACTTTCACCCAGTTCTCCTCTGAATCTTTAATTAGCAAAAGTCAGACGGGCCTGTACATGTGTTTTCTTGAGCAGGGGGACCTTGCGGGCACTGCGGAATTTCAGTCCTTTACGGCATAATGTGTTACGACTATGCCATAATGTCCCAGTTGCCTTGAGATCATTGACCAGATTCTCCCGTGTAGTTCTGGGCTGATCCCTCACCGTTCTCATCATCATTGAAACTCCACGAGGTGAGATCTTCTATGGAGCCCCAGACCGAGGGAGATTGACCGTTATTTTGTGTTTCAAGCTGCTTGGCGATGGTCTTGTAGCCCATTCCAGCCTTGTGTAGGTCTACAATCTTGTCCCCAATATTAGGTATTTTTTCACTTATTGGGTGGATATAACATAGTTGCATAGTTGGTAAGGTTGAATAAAGACACTAGTCCATCCAGTTCAACCTGTGAAAGTGTGTGTGTGTGTGTGTGTGTGCTCATGTCAGTAATAATTTCCCATATCCCTGTATATTGTGTACACTAAGATGCATGTCCCAGAGTCCTTAAAACTATAAATACTTCCCACCACCACCACCAATTTTGGAAGAGAGTTCCACATCCTTACCGCCCCCCGACAGTGAAAAACCCCCTTACGCCTCAAGGTTAAACCGCTTCTCCTCCAATCTCATAGCGTGGCCCCCGTGTCTTCTTAAAGCGGTTCTGCACTGACCAATTTTTTTATTTTTTTGCGGAATGTTTAAAGCCGAGGTCCACCCTAAAGTGGACCTTCCGCTCTTTGGAATCCCCCCCCCTCCGGCGCCACAATTGGCACCTTTCAGGGGGAGGGGGTGCAGGTACCTGTACAGTACAGGTATCTGCACCCACTTCCAGCGTAGATTCTGCAGAAGGTACACCCCTTTCCGCAGAATCTACGCCCCTTTCCGAAAGTCCCCCGCTGCCTGCTGGGAAACACACGGATCCCAGAGACAGCGGGGGACCATCCTTATGGCGCAGCGCGACTCGCGCATGCGCAGTAGGGAACCGGGAAATGAAGCTGAAAGGCTCCACTTCCTGATTCCCATACCCAAGATGGCGGCGGCAGCACCCGAGAGACGATCGAGAGATCGGCTTCGGGTGACGACATCGCGGGCGCGCTGGGCGGGTAAGTGTCCTTATTTTAAAAGTCAGCAGCTGCAGTATTTGTAGCTGCTGGCTTTTAAAAAAAAAAAAACTCCCGGTGGACTCCCGCTTTAAACTATATGTGTTTTCGGAGGAAGCAGCATTCCTTGCTGGTTCCCGCGCACGCTCAGTGGCTACAGCTACGAGCTGTGTCATTTTCAATGTTGCCAGGACGGCGTCTTAGTAAATGGCCGGCGTCATGACGTCACGTCGTTGAAATCTCGTGAGATTTCGCTACTGATAGGGCACAATGACTCCTGGGATTAGTTAGACGAGATCCCAGGAGACTGTGCGGAAATCAGCGGAAATGATGCTGATCCCCGCAGAAACCCCCCGCCCATAGCGGCAAAGGGAAGAAAAAGAAAATTGCTGAGAACGAGAGGTAGGCAAAAAAAAATTAAAATAAAAGGGACATTGAGAAGTATTTGGAGGTGCGGAAAACAAATAGCAATAAGAGAGAAAAATGTGTGCAGAACAGCTTTAAGCCTCATACACACGATCAGATTTTTATCTGGGAATTATGTGATGACAGACTGTTTGCCTAAAATCTGACCGTTAGTATGCTCCTTCAGACAATTGTTGGCCAACTTTCACCAACAAACGGTCTGTTGTCAGATTTTCGTATCGTCTGTACACAAGTCCGTCACACAAAATTCCAAAGTACAGATACGCATGCTCGGAATCAATGCTCCCCAAAACACAACATTAGCAGAAGGTGCCCAAAGGGTGGCGTTCAAGAGCTGATATTCCTCATAGTACGCCACTACGTTCGTGTTTGTTGGCCGACAATTGTGTGCGGTTAGTATGCAAGACAAGTTCCCGGCACACGCCCTTCGGGAACAAAAGTCTGGCGCTTTGTCTGACGAAAATCTGATCGTGTGTACGAGGCTTTACAATCCCTGAGACTGAATTGTTTTTGTCCTATGCTGGGATTACCATGAAGGTATTTGTAAATCGCTATCTCATCTCCTCTCAAGAGTCTCTTCTCCAGGGAGAATGCATTTAGTGATTGTAGTCGTTCCTCGTAAATTGAGATCCTCCAGTCCCCTTATTCATTTTGTTGCCTTTCTCCGGACTCACTTCCAGCTCCAGCACATCCCTTCTGAGGACCAGAGCTGGAAGGAATACTCCAGATGTGGCCAAACCAGAGTTTCGGAAAGTAGCAGGATTATCGTTTTATCTCTGGAGTAACAAAATGATTTCAATGGACTATTTAACGGATCGAAATGGAGCAGATAAGAGAAGTTCGTTGTTGGGTGCCTGGCAGTGGACGGTGGTGTTGGGTGGTGACATGATTTCGGGGCTGATGTAATCTTTTCTATCTCTGTGTTGGCTCTGTTTTGAATTATAGGAGATACAATGTAATAAATAAATGCTTCATGTGAACTGAAATATATTAACACAATGTAACGTTTTAACAGCGAGGTAGAGGTCAGCCATTAATGTCTGTTTCTTTCAGATAGTTAATAGCTTTCTATGGGGTCTTTGATGGCAGTGTAGGCTTTTAATGGCGTGGCTGTAATGGGTTGTTAGCATTTTTCTTCCCCTAAAAGAATTCTATACCGCAGAAGATCTATAATGTACGCCTTCACCCTGAGTATTTATCAGTACTTATTATCATAGTACATGATCCGTGACTTGTAAACATGAAATTATAGACTTTGTTGTACAATTTAACCACTTAATGTCTGCCAAATATACATTTACTGCTGGCGGGTGGCTCCCCCTGGTGCACATGAGCACTGGCATGCCCCCTTGGGCATGCAGTGGTTCTCGGTATCCGGCTGCATCAGGCCCATGTGATAAACCCCCGTATTGGGCCATGGGATTGGGCCCATGTGATCACCCCCCTGTATTGGCCCACGTGATCACCTCCCATATTGGGGACATATGATTGCCCCTCGTATGGGGCCCATGTGATCACCCCTTGTATTGGGCCCATATGATCACCCCCCATATTGGGTCCATGTGATCACCCCTCATATTGGGCCATGTGATCACCCCCCATATTGGGCCCATGTGATCACCCCCCATCATAGGCCATGTGATCACCCCTTGCATTGGGTCCATGTGATCACCCCCCATATTGGGCCATGTGATCACCCCTTGGATTGGGTCCATGTGATCACCCCCCATATTGGGCCATGTGATCACCCCTTGTATTGGGCCCATGTGATCACCCCCCATCATAGGCCATGTGATCACCCCTTGCATTGGGTCCATGTGATCACCCCCCATATTGGGCCATGTGATCACCCCTTGGATTGGGTCCATGTGATCACCCCCCATATTGGGCCATGTGATCACCCCTTGTATTGGGCCCATGTGATCACCCCCCATCATAGGCCATGTGATCACCCCTTGCATTGGGTCCATGTGATCACCCCCCATATTGGGCCATGTGATCACCCCTTGCATTGGGTCCATGTGATCACCCCCCATATTGGGCCATGTGATCATCCCTTGTATTGGGCCCATGTGATCACCCACCATAATAGGCCATGTGATCACCCCTTGCATTGGGTCCATGTGATCACCCCCCATATTGAGTCCATGTGATCACCCCTCATATTGGGCCATGTGATCACCCCCCATATTGGGCCCATGTGATCACCCCCCATCATAGGCCATGTGATCACCCCTTGCATTGGGTCCATGTGATCACCCCCCATATTGGGCCATGTGATCACCCCTTGTATTGGGCCCATGTGATCACCTCCCATATTAGGCCATGTGATCACCCCTTGAATTGGGTCCATGTGATCACCCCCCGTATTGGGCCATGTGATTACCCCTTGTATTGGGTCCATGTGATCACTCTCCATATTAGACCATGTGATCACCCCTGTACCATATTGGAGACATGTGATAGCCCCTTTGTACCAGTTAAAGTAGCGTAGCGTTAAATAGCAAAACAATACCCTGGTCATGAAGGGGGGGGGGGTTAAAACCTTCCGGTTAATAAAAATAAATAAATAAATAGAACTGGAAACTAAATGGTTGTGAAGCAATGCACAGCCATCAGATCATGCACACTTATATCCAAAATAAGGATGTATGAGATCCAATAGGTATTTGAAATGTAAGAAGGTGGTGCTAAAAATCAGCGTGACGTGTCGTATCTTATATTCCCACCCCTACCAAGAGCATCCTTAGGTGGCAGTGCTGGAATCTAGATATGTGTAATTCATTTCGAATTTGTTTCTTTATAGCGAAAATTCGTTAATTCTAAAATATCCGAATGAATGAAAACACGTTTTAACGAATTTTTCAGAATAATCTTAAATTCGAAGAGCCGTAAATTTGCAAATTCAGAAGTTTGAAAATTTGCTAATTCTAAATCCGAAAATTCAAAATTTGCTAATTCGTAAGTTCGAAAATTTGCAAATGCGAAATTCGAAAATTCGCAAATCAGAAGGTTGCGAAAATTAAAAAATCCGAAAATAAGAACGAAACTTCAAAAGAACGAAATATCCGAAAATAAGAAGGAAACATGTTGGAGTTGTGATCTGGATGAATCAAGCTGAAGCTGCTTTGACCTGCTAACCGCTCGGGTCAGGTGAGGTGTGTGGCGGCCGGGCTATCTCTTCCTATTTTTGCAGTATGCTTTGAGTCTGGATGGACCTTTATTAAGCCTGAACCCTCACTAGCAAGCCGCATCCAACTCATTGGACCTTAGCCTGAGGGGGGAACCTTAACCATTTATTATAATGTATCATGTACTTGTATTTAAAAGTATCCTGTTCTCTTCATATGTCTTCCTTTTGTGTGAAATCCCCGGTGATCCTGCCAGTCCTTCTGCTTTCCTATTTCAAACTGATCACACTAGGCATAGAAGCACATCCTTCCCATTGGGGCCAGTTTTCTGGCTATGCTGGAAGAACAGCCTGCCTGTCTTTCAATGGCCAAGACGTGTGCTAACACTTCCTCCTGCACAGCCATTCACTGGAAAGACCAATGTATTGTTCTTTCTCTGCCTCGTTGACACTCCCCCCCCCTACAGTCTCCACCCCGTTCCCTCCCCTTTTGCTGCTAAGAACAGAGGTCATGTGATCACTTATAGAAAAGTATTGATAATGCTTGCTTTTTTTGTAGCACTGGATTAAAGGGCTGGGGGAAGGGGGAGGCACATGTTCGCGTCCTTGTCTTGGGTGTCGGAAGATCTTGCCTGGGCAATGAATACAAATCTGCATTCATTTCTGGAGTTCAGCTTTAATTTGCGGTTACCAGAAACACTTGGTGGTTATGGAATGGGTGATGGGCAGCAATATGGGGGGGGGGGGGGGGCTGGTTTCTACGTGTGTAGGGGGTGATTTAATAGAAAGGATGGATGAAAAGAGAAGATGGAGGATGATACTTTCATGGTTGTATATGACTATTTCAATGACTTTTGATACAATTCCCTCACCGAAGGAAGCTGATTAGATTGAAGCCGACACGTTCTCCTTCCAGCCACATCAAACATTCCCAAGTGCACTAGTCTTCTCCTCTGTTTTTGTGTTGAATTATTACACATATTGATTCTTTCTACTTGCCAAGTCATAGAGATACCCTGGAGCACCACTTACCCTGTCTTCATTATAGGGTGACAACATTTTTCAGAGGCAGCAGTTCTGTTGACTACATGGAACTTTGGAAACAAAGAAGAGCAGTGCTGGAATTCTAGGGTTATTCTGTTATTATAGCAGTAGTGATGGTATTTGAACAGTGTTATGGTGACCCCTGGTGGGTGACCCACAGAGCAGAATTTAAGTGGCAGTTGGTCTTCATTAGGGCTGTGGAAATGAAAGATTAATTCCTTGATTAATTTTTTTGGATACATTTTTTTTGATCAATCAAAATTCTTTTGATCGGTACTCACCTCTTCAGCGGCTTCCAGGTCTTCAGGGAGTTCCCCCCGGTTCGGTTCCGTCGGAGATCCGGTGACGTCACGGACATCGACGTCACCGGACTCCCCACCCCGGGAGGACTCCAGTGACGTTGAAGTTCTGATTGAACGTAACGCGTGCGGGGAGAGGAGCTAAGCATGACGTCACCCACTGCTGCCCTACTGAACTAACACGATTGTCGGCTTGACATGCTGTGATTTTATCATCTTTATGTGAGTAGTTTGTGTGTTGAACACAAAAATTTAATCTTATACTTAAGCGGTGAGCACTTCGATCTTTTCTTTCTACCCATGACCCGGCGTCCTTGCTGAGATCTAAGGAGACGTGAGAGAAGTTTATGGTCCGTGTTAACCCTTTTGATACCCGCTTGCATGACCACCTGTTTGCACAGGGGTCCATGCCATAAGGTGAGAGTGATTAGTTGGACCGGAGGTGGAGGGATTGTCACGCTACTGTGGAAAAAAACATTACTTCAGTGCTACAGTTTGAATTTAAAATGTATTTGTGCGAACTGTGAAGTTAAGTCACGGATTGTGGAAACAAACTGGTGTCGGGTGATTGTATATAGTGTATACCACATTTACCACTGACTAATGCAGAGTTGCAATGCAAGGAGATCAGCTAAAAGTAGTTGGATCTGTATGTGCGTTATAATTAATCGAAATTAGTCGATTAATCGATTAAAAAAAAAAATGGATTAATCAAACACGAAAATTTTAATCAGTAGCAGCCCTAATAAATAAATTATATATATATATATATATATATATATATATATATATATATATATATATATATATATATATATATATATATATATATATATACAGGGCTGGACGAGATACATAGCCGAGTGTACTCAGCTCAGCTCCACTCACAGTCACGCCCAGTCCCGCCCTATGATGGACATAACACAGGGAATGGGCGCGACTGTAGCTGAGCCAAGTACACTCAGGAACTCTCGGCTCCGCTTGGGACTGCGAGAGGACCCAAGAGCCGCCGAGAGGACCCGAGAACCGCCGAGATACACAGGACTCTGTATCTCAGTGCTGCCATTTTTAAACTTCAAGACTGCAATGACAAGGCTGCAAATAACACTGGGGCAAGGCTGCAGATGGATGGGCAAGGCTGCAGATGGACACTGATAAGGCTGCATTGATGGGCATTTAAATGTAAGTTTTTTGCTTAAACTTTCCTCCTAAAAGTTTTTTTCCTTAAAATTCCCTCCTAAACTTGGGGTGCGTGTTATATGCCTGACGCCGATAAATACGGTAATGTATAGAAGGTAGAGCCCGAAAGTGACTCAAGCCCAGGGGCCCCCACCACCCTAAGTCCTGCCCTGTGTGTATATATATATATATATATATTATATATATATATATATGATATATAGATAGAGATCAAAATTAATCAAAATTAGTCGATTAATCGATTTAAAAAAATCGATTAATCGAACACGGAAATTTTAATCAGTAACAGCCCTGATAAATAAATATATATATATATATATATATATATATATTTATAGATAGATAGATAGATAGAGGTCAAAATTTATCAAAATTAGTCGATTAATCGATTTTAAAAAAATCGATTAATCGAACACAAAACTTTTAATCAGTAACAGCCTTAGTCTTCATAGATGGTGGAGATGGGCTAGGAACCCTACTGGTCGTGGTTTACTTTGCTGCAAATGGACAACAGGTTATAGCCCTGGGGTTTGTCTCACTGAGGGGTTGCCTGGAATGGAGAAGAGGGTACAGTGTGGAGACCGTTTACGGGGATGAAGAGGAGAAAATAGTCTCGTCCAGGTGGAGATCGAGGCAAGCAACAGGCAAGAGAGTAGTCAGGTCCCAGCAGAGGTCAGGGAAAGCAGCAAGGGCATATTCAGGTCAGAGAATAAGTCTAGGAAGACAGCAAACAAGAGCACAGTCAGGTCAGAGCAGAGGTCAAGGCAGACAGCAAGAGGGTAGTCGGGTCATCAAACAGGCAAGTATTATTGAATAATATATAAAGGAATACTACTCTAAGTGAACTAGTACATATAGAAAAGCAGCAGCTCAAAAAAGCGAGATACACACATGTATAAATTAGTAATTAGGATAAAGCTGCACTAAAATGTATATAGTGATGAACAAATTACCACACATAAATATGTATATATCTGAAAATGATTCTACAAACCAAAAAGTGAAAAGGTATATAAATGTAAGAATTAGTCCATGAGACACAGAGTGGGTGAACTCTTCCAACACCACCATAAATTTGTGCACCTCCACCACGTAAAGTGTGTGCTTACCAGAAGGCAAGCTGTTATGAGCCTGCGGCTAGTACTCAGCCAGGGCCTTTATCCAGAGAGTATAAAATAGCAGCTCAGAGATATTCGATGAATGAAAGAATAACTTGTAAAGCACTACAAATGCGAACTGAATCGCCTCAAGGCACTGAATTCGTCCTGTGTTGTCAAGCGTCTGAGAAGAGGTGGGTCTTGAGTTTTTTCCTAAAAGCCAGATGGTTTTCTTCCATGCGGATGTGAGTCGGTAGAGCATTTCCATAGCCGTGGTCTTTGGACTGCGGATCTCCGCTCTCCCTTTGATTTGTAACGGGATTTGGGAATGTTTGATGATAGATGAGGTGAAGATACACAGCAAACAGCCAAGGAAACTCGCTCATTCAATGGTCATGGATGTAGACCAGATAATACTCAGAATAGAAAGGAGCTCAACATAGTGTAAATCGTTCTATAAAAATGTATTAAAGCTTAAAAAGTTGCACTTACAAGAAGTAGAAATGGGAATATCAAAGTTTAAAAGCTTGCAAACACCCGTCCTCTCAGTCTAACAATGCGGTGACGTCAGCACGCCTCTCCTCCCGACGCGCATTTCGTCACACAATGACATCGTCCTGGGGCACGGGTGATGCACCCATCGCATTATATAGTAAACAAAAAGAATTTGACTTCATTATGGGTGTAGGTGTTTCTTGCTATTAATGTTTAAAATCTTGCAAACACCCGTCCTCTCAGTCTAACAATGCGGTGACGTCAGCAAGCCTCTCCTCCTGAAGCGCATTTCGTCACACACTGACATCGTCCTGGGGCACGGGTGATGCACCCATCGCGTTATATAGTAAACAAAAATAATTTGACTTCATTATGGGTGTAGGTGTTTCTTGCTATTAATGTTTTTCTATTCAGAATTGTTTGCACTGCATATTTTGTTAGATCATCAATTTTTTATCACGTATTTATTTTAGCGCAGCTCCTTGTATTTTGTAAGTATTATTGTACCAAAGATCTCAAATTGCTGGAGAGGAGACACATTGCCACATTATTGCTTGAGCTTAAATACCTGTCTGGTCAGAGGGCATGCTCAGTGCCATTGCTGGGAATTCTGAAAGTTCTGGCAGGGATTTTCTGAGTACTATTGAAGGTCCTGGTAGGGAATCTATGGGTACCATTGGAAGTCATGGCAGGTTTTCTGTGAGTAGTATTGGAAGCCCTGGCAGGTATTTTTGGAGTACCGTTGGAAGTTCTGGAAAGTATTCTGTAAGTAGCATTGGAAGTCCTGGCAGGGATTTTTGAAGTACCATTGGAAGTCCGGGCAGGAATTTTGGAAGTATCATTGGAAGCCCTGGCAAGGATTCTGGAAGTTCTTTTGGAATCCCTGGCAGGGATTCTAGATGTACCTTTGAATGTCTTGGCAGGGATTCTATGAGTACCATTGGAAGTCATTGCAAGTATTCTGTGAGTAGTATTGGAGGTCCTGGCAGGAATTTTGGAAGTTCCTTTGGAAGCTCTGGCAAGTATTCTGTGAGTAGTATTGGAGGTCCTGGCAGGAATTTTGGAAGTTCCTTTGGAAGCTCTGGCAAGTATTCTGTGAGTAGTATTGGAAGTCCTGGCAGGGATTCCGGAAGTATCATTGGAAGTCCTGGCAGGAATTTTGCAAGTACCATTAGAGGTCCTGGTAGGGATTCTAGAAGTACCTTTGGAAGTTCTGGTAGGGATTCTGGAAATATCATTGAAAGCCCTGACAAGGATTCTAGAAGTACCGTACCTTTGGAAGTCCTGAGAAGGATTCTAGAAGTACATTTGGAAGTCCTGGCAGGGATTGGGAAGTACCATTGGAAGTTCTGGCAGGAATTCTGGAAGTACCATTGAAAGTCCTGGCAGGAATTCTGGAAGTACCATTGGAAGTCCTGGCAGGAATGCTGCAAGTACCATTGGAGGTCATAGTACCGTAACAGACAGGTTATATAGATTCTGGACTGGTAGTTTCTCTAAACCAAATTATTTACATACTTTCCTTGATTTGCAACTAAACAAGTCTGAGATTGGTTGGTTGATGTATATAATGACATATCAGGAATTTATTCATACAAACTTCTAAAGTAATTACTTTAACTGAAAAATGATTTACAATAATAATACATATGTGAACTAAAACATGTTTAATATTTTTTTTTTGAATGTATCTATTTACATTTTTTTTGCTTTAAGTGAGTTTCAACTCTCAGGAGGTTCGGGAGTTGTGGAGCTTCTGCTCTAAAAGCGGAACGGCGATGGGTGCAACACAGGTGCCAAGTTGATAGATTTTAGAATTCCTCTGCAGTGAATATAGCTGATTTGTGTCTTCATTTTTATTACCTAGTAATATGTAAGATTAATATCACTATTGTGGCCGCTGTGTAACTCATTTTCATGCAAACGAAAAAACTCTCTGCAATAAATATTATTAAATAATGATAATGTGCTCATTGTCATTCGGTTTATGATGCCGTACCCTCTACTGTTCTTTTTTATTATTAGTGCCGATCTGGGACAGCTTTCTTATCTGCATATAGTGGCTTTCATCTTTTTGTGCTTACACATAATTTTACATAAAGGGATTGTTATAGAAACGCATAACTCAGAAATCTTTGCTCCTTATGCCGCGTACACACGGGTGGATTGTATGGCGTACTTAGTCCGTCGAAACACATTTCAGCGGACAATCCGCTCGTGTGTGGGCTTCAGCGGACTTTTTCAGCGTGCAGTCCGGAGTACTAAGTATTTCGTTTTTTTTGAAATTCTGCCCGTCGTACTTTGGTTTCAGCGGACAATACGGTCGTCAGTAGGCTAGTTGGACGGACTAAGAATGGCGCATGCCCAGAAAGGATTTACACGGCGGAAGGGTGCTTTGCTGTGTCTTGGACTTCCTATTTCTAGTCCCGTCGTACGTGCTGTACACGTCATCGCGCAAGCTTTCGACGGACTGTTTGTGTATCCGTGTGTGGTCAAGTCCGTTCAGTGGAAAGTACGACGGACTGTCCGTCGGATTGTATGACGGACTAAGTACGCCATACAATCCGCTCGTGTGTACGCGGCATTACTTGGATCTCCTGGAAACACATTCTGTTGCTTGTAGTTCCTCTTTATATGGGAAGCCACTTATAGACTAACCCTGTTAAACTTTAGAGGTTTATGTTTTATATACCCACCTCTCCTTACTCACCCTCCTCATCAAAAAATATTTAAAAAGAACCTCCACTTTTGTTGAGAAAAAAATCATTCCCCTCGGGTTGATCTATGTATAGTGCAAGGATTTGAACAAACTTTGTTGCAGATTTCTACCTTTTGTTGTTCTGAAGAAATCCCTGTGTGTTTCTCAGTGTCCATGCGTGAAGTGAATCTAATGGGAGTGGTTTCATCATTATCAATCAGCTGCTGCACTTGCAGTGTTCTAATGAGGAAAATTGCAGGGTCTTCATCGCTTTAGACATGATTTCCTATTGGTAGTATCTCATCAAAAATGATTTTTTTTTGTTGCGGATGATGCTAGATATCTGACTTGTATCTTAGTACAGACTGCTAGAAAAATCAGTGAGCCAATCACATAGGCAGGAAATTATGTTTTTTGGGGGGTGTTCTGTACACACCTCCAGATAGCCATATTGCATTTCGCAGAAAATTACAGCGCTGTAGATTGAAAAGGAAAAGTACTTTTTGATAACGTTCGATTACAATATGACGTGTCGCAGTTGTGTACTCTATATTATGATTTTTTTTTATTTGCTATTTTTTCCCCCCTGCAAAATGGGAGTTTTTTTTTTGGTCCTATAGACACCAACCATACAAGTGAAAGAGCAAGTTAGGTTACTCAGACCCCTCTATTTATAATTAAGCTTGTATTGTGGGCAAAATGCGTCAGCCGCGAGCCACAGGTGGATGGGTAAAGGAGATGTCTTTTGCTCTTTTGCTCATGTAGTTGGTGATGATAAAGTTTACTAAGAAGAGGTATTGAAAGTGTTTTGTGCATTTTTTTGGACATTGGTTGAAAGTCTTTTGTTATATCTGTTATATAAATGCAACAAAAATCTAAAAATCTCTCAATCCTGCCAGAAATTCAGTGTTGTCTTGTGCGCTCTGCAGTCTCATCAAATCTTAGGCAAGTTTATTAGTCCTGCACCATTCTCTCTGTGGACTATAGAACACACCCCACTCCTCATTTCCATAACATTGGCAGGGGGAGGTGTTCTGTAGTCCCACTACACTTTTTGTCCAAGGGTGAAAACATTATTTGTAAGTACAGTGAGTGAGTGTTATCACTCTAGGGCAGGAAGCGAGTTTCTTAGTGTGGTCCGCATGCAAATACAGCCGGACTAGGAACGCCTACTCCTACGGACTGGGGTCCATCCAGCAAGGCATTTTGATATTTGCATAACCACTCCCACTGCTTGCATGAGGACTGAGGGCTCCTGAGAGGAGTACTGAGGCGGGGGGCTGGGATGTGTTCAGGAAGCCATGTACAGCCCCCTGCTGGCCCCTCCCAGCAGCCACGATCTGCCTGAATTGGATAGAGAAGTGCAAAGATCCAATGATGACATCACAAGGTCTGTAAGGGAAATATGAAAGTTTTGTTTAACTAATTACCGACTGCCCACCACAGTTGTACTGCGGAAAGTTGGCTTCCCTGCGCAAATCGCTCTGGTGGCATCAGCACCCATTCGCAAGCGGGGGATCCAACCACCGGGTCCAGTGGATTAGATGTCCGGCCACCTGCGATCGCTCCAGAGACAGGCAAAACGGGGATCTGTCAGTGTCGGGGAGGAGAGAGATTTTCTGTTTCTAGTGATCAGGAGCAGCAATCTCTCTCCTCCTCCAGTCAGCCCAGCCCCCATACAGTTAGAAACAACTCCCAGGGAACACATTTATCCCCTTGATCGCCCCCTGGTGCTAACTACTTTCCTGCCAGTGACATTTATACAGTAATCAGTGCGTTTTTATTGCACTGGTCACTGTATAAATGTCACTGTTTCCAGAAAAGCGTCAAAAGTGTCCGATCTGTCCGCCGCAATGTCGTAGTATCTCTATAAAATCGCTGATCACTGCCATTACTATTAAAAAAAGTAATAATAATAAAAATGCCATAAATCTATCCCATAGTTTGTAGTTGCCATAACTTTTGCGCAAACCAATCAATATACGCGTATTGCGTTTTTTGTTTTTTTGTATTTTTACCAAAAATAAGTAGAAGAATACATATTGACCTAAACTGATAAAGAAATTCATTTTTTGGGGATATTTATTTTAGCAAAAATTAAAAGAAATATTTTTTTTTTATTTTTTTTTTAAATTGTCTGTCTTTTTTTGTTTATAGCGCAAAAAATAAAACCTGCAGAGGTGATCAAATACCAACAAAAGAAAGCTCTATTTATGGGGGAAAAAAGGACATTTTGAGTAAAGCTTCACACGACTTCGCAAATGTCAGTTAAATTAACGCAGTGCCGTATCGCAAAAAATTACCTGGTCGTGAAGAGGGGGGGGGGGGATAAACCTTCCAGCACTGAAGTGGTTAAGGTTCTGTTCACATCTGGGCATAGCAGAACCGAGGGTGCCATTATTTCTAAATTGCCCCCCCCCCAGCTAATGTAGCAGTTTACGTGTTTTCTACGTGACAAAAACACGCAAAAGCGCCCGTCGCAAAGCGCGCTTGGCTCGGTCTCAAATTCCCAAATATTTTGGTGAACATACAGAGCAACAAAATGAGGAAATCAAATACAAAACGACTTTCTGGAAAGCTTTCATAGCCCCTTTAACTTAAGAAGAAAGTGGCACCGTGGTGCGCCGCGGGGGACCCCGCGTCAGATTTTTGTTTTGGAGAACTTTATATCCGCAGAGAGAGAAAAGTCTTAATGCCGCGCGCGTGCTTCCTGCCCAGGGGGCCACTTAAGAAATGAATAAACTTTGACTGCCCTTAACTCGGATTTGTACGGTGACGCTCTGCAGATTCGATAAGAATCAGGCGATGACATCGTGTGTCACGCTAACCTTATCTAAGACCAGAAGATTAGAAATGAAATTTTAGAAAAAAAATAAAAAATCTGGGATAAATCCTGAGGCTTTCTTTACCTTTACGAATTATGTAACCATGTGACTTTGTATTGCGACCAATATAATTGTATAATATGTCAGAATTAAAGAAGACCTTACAGTAGAATGCAAGGTCCAGGTCCCTCACCCATCACAAATCACCTTCTATTAGTTGGTGTCCTGTAAAAAAAAAAGTTTTTATACTTACTTTACCCCATCTACTGTCTGTGGTGCCTAGGCGTGGATGACATCACACTTCTTCCGGCGAGATCCTGAGGAGTACAGAGCAGCTGAAATCTCCTGAGAAGAAGCTCCTACAATGGACTTAGATGTCTGCTCAGGAGGTATCGTTGTAGCGCACTTAAAGCGGAGGTCCACCCTAAAGTGGACCTTCCGCTCATTGGAACCCTCCCCCCCTCCGGCGTCACAATTGGCACCTTTCAGGGGGGAGGGGGGTGTAGGTACCTGTACAGTACAGGTATCTGCACCCACTTCCGGCATAGATATCTACAGAATTTACGCCCCTTTCCGCAGATATCTACGCCCCTTTCCGAAGGTCCCCCGCTGCCTGCTGGGAAACACATGGATCCCAGAGACAGCGGGGACCATCCTTATTGCGCAGCGTGACTCGCGCATGCGCAGTAGGGAACCGGGAAATGAAGCCGCAAGGCTCCACTTCCTGATTCCCATACCCAAGATGGCGGCGGCAGCACCCGAGAGATCAGCTTCGGGTGCAGCTGCAGTATTTGTAGCTGTTGGTTTTTAAAAAAAAAAAAACGTGGACTCCCAGCGGACTCTTGCTTTAAAGTGGTTGTAAACCCTTACAAACCACTTTGACCTACAGGTAAGCCTAGATTAAGGCTTACCTGTAGGTCCAAGAAATATCTCCTAAACCTATATGGTTTAGGAGATATTTACCCGAAGACAGCCACCGCTGTCTACGGCGCATGCGTCGTAGACAGCGGTGTGCAGGCGCACTAAGCAGGCCGCAGATCGCGGCGATATGCCGCGAGTGTCGGCTGACGTGTGCATGTGCGGGAGTGACGTCATCGCAGTGCCGGAGCAGCGAGACCCGGAAGTCGCTCCGGGATACATGGCAGCGGCGAAGAGGAAGACGGAGGACCGCTTCGGGGGCTTCGTTCTCAGGTAAGTTATTCATAATGAGCTAGTATGCTATGCATACTAGCTCATTATGCCTTTGCCTTACAGGGTGTGTTTTTTATTTATTTTTTTGCCTTTACTTCCTCTTTAAACCAAGTTGGTGTGGATGGACCCTAAAACTACGTTATTTTTCTTGTGTAAACGAATCTCCCCATGTAATGGAGATGGACATGTTTGAAGTCCAGCCTGTGTGACAACCAGGGTTGCCCCTGTAGATACAGTGGGCGTAAAAAAAATGATTTGATCCCCTGCGGATTAAGTTTGCCCACTTACAAAGAAATGAAGGATCTATAATTTTTATCATAGGTGTATTTTAAATGATCGAGACAGAATATCAACCAGAAAATTCGGAAAAAACACATGACACCAATGTTATAAATTGCAGTTCAATGAGCAATATAAGTATTTAATCCCCAAGCAAATCATGACTTCGTTCTTGCTGGAGAAACCCTTGTTGGGAAGCACAGAGGTCAGATGTTTCTTGTAGGTGGTGACCAGGTTTGCAAACATCTCAGGAGGGATTTTGGTCCACTCTTATTTATAGATCTTCTCTAAGTCTTTAAGGTTTCTTGGCAACTGAAAGTCTTGGCTCCCTCCATACATTTTCTATAGGATTAAGGTCTGGAGACTGGCTAGGCCACTCCATGACCTTGATGTTCTTCTTCTTGAGTCTCTTCTTTGTTGCCTTGGCGGTATGTTTTGGGAATTTGTCATACTGGAAGACCCATCTTCAGTGTTCTGGCTGAGCGAAGAAGGTTCTCATCCAAGATTTTACAATACATGGCCCCGTCCATTGGCCCTCAATGCGACAAAGTTGGCCTGTACCTTTAGCTGAGAAACAGCCCTAAAGCATCATGTTTCCACTTCTGTGTTTGACTGTAGGGATGGTGTTCTTGGGGTCATAGTCAGCATTTTTCTTCTTCCAAACACAGCGAGTCGAGTTCATGCCAAAGAGCTCAATTTTTGGTCTCATCTGACCACAGCACTTTCTCCCAATCCTTCTCTGAATCGTTTAGATGTTCGTTGGCAAACTTCAGGAGTAGTGATGGACGAACTTCCGACGGGACGTTTCGCGAACGCGAAACGCGAACGGACACAAACGTTCGCGAAAACGACCGTTCGCCGCGGGCTCCATTGACTTCAATGGGAGGCGAATTTCGCAAACCTTTAGGTCGAATTTGCGGCCACGGGGTAATTATTAGGGGGTAGCACGTAGTCCCACCACCTGGACAATAGCATAATACATGTATGAGGTGAATTTGGGATCGATAACTACAAGCATTTTTTTTTTATTTGGGAAATTGTTCTGACAATTCAGGACTATGGAGCTAATGAAGGCAATGGAGGAGAGGGAAGGTCAGGGACCAGGGTAGGCAAACAAGAGGGTGCAGGAGATACAGAGCACTGACAGCAGCACCGTAATACAGAGCACTGACATCAGCACCGTGACATACAGCGCTGACAGCAGCTCCGTGACATACAGCGCTGACAGCAGCTCCGTGACATACAGCGCTGACAGCAGCTCCGTGACATACAGCGCTGACAGCAGCTCCGTGACATACAGCGCTGACAGCAGCTCCGTGACATACAGCGCTGACAGCAGCACCGTGACATACAGCGCTGACAGCAGCTCCGTGACATACAGCGCTGACAGCAGCTCCGTGACATACAGCGCTGACAGC
The DNA here is from genome assembly GCF_037356315.1 of Lithobates pipiens. NCBI lineage: Eukaryota > Metazoa > Chordata > Amphibia > Anura > Ranidae > Lithobates > Lithobates pipiens. Next base: position 585,806,825 of record NW_027507764.1, on the reverse strand, counting down.
AGCTCCGTGACATACAGCACTGACAGCAGCTCCGTGACATACAGCGCTGACAGCAGCTCCGTGACATACAGCGCTGACAGCAGCTCCGTGACATACAGCGCTGACAGCAGCTCCGTGACATACAGCGCTGACAGCAGCTCCGTGACATACAGCGCTGACAGCAGCTCCGTGACATACAGCGCTGACAGCAGCTCCGTGACATACAGCGCTGACAGCAGCTCCGTGACATACAGCGCTGACAGCAGCTCCGTGACATACAGCGCTGACAGCAGCTCCGTGACATACAGCGCTGACAGCAGCTCCGTGACATACAGCGCTGACAGCAGCTCCGTGACATACAGCGCTGACAGCAGCTCCGTGACATACAGCGCTGACAGCAGCACCGTGACATACAGCGCTGACAGCAGCTCCGTGACATACAGCGCTGACAGCAGCTCCGTGACATACAGCGCTGACAGCAGCTCCGTGACATACAGCGCTGACAGCAGCTCCGTGACATACAGCGCTGACAGCAGCTCCGTGACATACAGCGCTGACAGCAGCTCCGTGACATACAGCGCTGACAGCAGCTCCGTGACATACAGCGCTGACAGCAGCTCCGTGACATACAGCGCTGACAGCAGCTCCGTGACATACAGCGCTGACAGCAGCTCCGTGACATACAGCGCTGACAGCAGCACCGTGACATACAGCGCTGACAGCAGCTCCGTGACATACAGCGCTGACAGCAGCTCCGTGACATACAGCGCTGACAGCAGCTCCGTGACATACAGCACTGACAGCAGCTCCGTGACATACAGCGCTGACAGCAGCTCCGTGACATACAGCGCTGACAGCAGCTCCGTGACATACAGCACTGACAGCAGCTCCGTGACATACAGCGCTGACAGCAGCTCCGTGACATACAGCGCTGACAGCAGCTCCGTGACATACAGCGCTGACAGCAGCTCCGTGACATACAGCGCTGACAGCAGCTCCGTGACATACAGCGCTGACAGCAGCTCCGTGACATACAGCGCTGACAGCAGCTCCGTGACATACAGCGCTGACAGCAGCTCCGTGACATACAGCGCTGACAGCAGCTCCGTGACATACAGCGCTGACAGCAGCTCCGTGACATACAGCGCTGACAGCAGCACCGTGACATACAGCGCTGACAGCAGCTCCGTGACATACAGCGCTGACAGCAGCTCCGTGACATACAGCGCTGACAGCAGCTCCGTGACATACAGCACTGACAGCAGCTCCGTGACATACAGCGCTGACAGCAGCTCCGTGACATACAGCGCTGACAGCAGCACCGTGACATACAGCGCTGACAGCAGCTCCGTGACATACAGCGCTGACAGCAGCTCCGTGACATACAGCGCTGACAGCAGCTCCGTGACATACAGCGCTGACAGCAGCTCCGTGACATACAGCGCTGACAGCAGCTCCGTGACATACAGCGCTGACAGCAGCTCCGTGACATACAGCGCTGACAGCAGCTCCGTGACATACAGCGCTGACAGCAGCTCCGTGACATACAGCGCTGACAGCAGCTCCGTGACATACAGCGCTGACAGCAGCTCCGTGACATACAGCGCTGACAGCAGCACCGTAAGCAGCCCCAGGAGGAAGTCAGCACAGCACAGGGATGGTGTGATCCCCTCATAATAAGAACCCCCAGGAGGAAGTCAGCACAGCACAGGGATGGTGGGAGCCCCTCATAATAAGAACACCCAGGAGGAAGTCAGCACAGCACAGGGATGGTGGGAACCCCTCATAATAAGCAGCCCCAGTAGAAATATGACACCGCTCAACCTCTTCAAAGAGGAGGGTAGGGGCATATAGTACGGTGTGCTTTTTTGGGTCAGGGAAGTGAGCCAAATGAATTAAGAAGGTCTGTGTGCTTGATTCCAAAAATTGTTTATAGACATATACATGGTCTACTGATCACATGTGTTGAATTCCTCCGAGATCCATGCCTCATTCATTTTTAGAAATGTGAGGTAGTTAACACTGTGGTGAGCTAGGCGAGTACGCTTATCGGTCACAATCCCCCCTGCTGCGCTGAACGTCCTTTCGGACAGGACACTGGATGAGGGGCAAGCCAACAGTTCGATTGCAAATTGGGCAAGCTCTGGCCAGAGGTCAAGCCTGCCCACCCAGTAGTCTAGGGGTTCATCACTCCTCAGAGCGTCCACATCGGCCGTTAACCCAATGTAGTCGGACACCTGACGGTCTAGGCGTTCCCTGATGCTGGATCCGGATGACACCTGTCGATGGGTCGGCTGAAAGAATGACCTCATATCCGAAGTCACCAACACATCTTCAAACCGGCCTCTTCTTGCAGGCGCTGTTGGATTGGTACCCGCAAATCCTTCTCTGGGAGTGGGAATTGCTCCTCTGCCAGCGCACGCAAAAGCAGAATGCAGCATTTCTCGAAGCAAGGCCTGGAAGTGCTGCATTCTGACAGCCCTCTGCGACGGCGGTAACATTTCCGCCATTTTGTGTTTGTACCGGGGGTCTAAGTACGTTGCCACCCAGTACTGGTCCTTGACCCTCATGCTTTTTATACGGGGGTCCCTATTAAAACACTGGAGCATGAAGGCCCCCATTTGCACTAAAGTGGAAGCGGTGTGGTGGCCTGGCTCCTGCTCATCATCCAGGATAATGTCGTCCTCTTCATTCTCCTCTCCCCATCCTCGCACAACAGGGATCCCAGAAAGGTTTAAAGCATGCTCTTCTTGCTCCTGCTCATCCGCCCCGGCACCATCCTCCTCTGACTCCTCATCAGACTCCTGTTGTTGACTTGTCTCAGATAGAGTAGCCCCCCCTGGGAATTCATCCAGCATTGCGACTTCCTCATCTTCCCGCTCCTGCTCCTCCACAGCCTGATCAATGACACGACGCAATGCACGCTCCAGAAAGAAGGCATAAGGTACCATGTCACTGATGGCGCCATGGCTGCGACTGACCAGTTTGGTGATCTCCTCAAATGGCCGCAGAAGTCTGCATGTGTCGCGCATGAGCAGCCACTGGCGCGGTGAAAAAAAACCCAGCTCCCCAGAACCGTTTCTTTCGCAGAGTTCATACAGGTAGACGTTAACTGCACGTTTCTGCTGGAGCAGCCTATCAAGCATATAGAAGGTTGAGTTCCATCGCGTCGGGCAATCGCAAATAAGACGTCTGACCGGCAGATGGTGTCGCCGCTGAATGTCAGCAAGGCGAGCCATGGCCGTGTAAGATCTTCTGAAATGGGCCGAGATTTTCCTTGCCTGCCGCAAGATGTCCTGGACCCCAGGGTATTTGACAAGGAATCGCTGCACGACCAAGTTTAAGACGTGTGCCATGCACGGCACGTGCGTGATTTTGCCCTGTTTCAATGCGCTAAGCAGATTGGCACCGTTGTCACACACCACTTTACCAACTGTCAAATTGAGCGGTGTTAGCCACTCATCTGCCTGTGAACGCAAAGCTGAAAGGAGTGCCGGGCCAGTGTGGCTCTTTGCTTCCAGGCACAACAGACGCAGCACGGCATGGCAACGTCTCACCTGGCATGTGGAATAGGTTCTGGGGAGCTTGGGCGGTGCAGTGGAAGAGACGCTAGCAGCGGAAAAGGAGGAGGCAGCTGAGGAGGAGAGGGAGGAGGATGGAGTAGGAGGAGGAGAAGAAGAGTCAGGCCTGCATGCAATCCGTGGCGGTAAAACCAAATCTACACGGGTGCCACGGGTTACATGCTTGACGGCCGTCAGAAGGTTCACCCAGTGGGCAGTAAAACTGATATACCTTCCCTGCCCGTGTTTGCTAGACCACGTGTCTGTGGTCAGATGTATCTTGGCACCGACACTGTGTGCCAGAGATACATTCACTTGCCGCTGAACATGGCCATATAGCTCTGGGATGCCCTTCTCTGAGAAATACTTCCTTCCTGGGACCTTCCATTGTGGTGTTCCAATGGCCACAAATTTGCGAAAGGCCTCCGAGTCCACCAGTTTATATGGCAGTAGTTGGCGGGCTATGAGTTCTGACAAGCCAGCCGCCAACCGTTGGGCAAGAGGGTTATCCGGCGTCATCATTTTTTTACGCTCAAACATTAGGCCCACGGAAGCCTGCCTTTTTGCAGAAAAATGTGAGCTTGGCGTGATGGAAGGTGGAGTGGAGGACAATTGTGAGGAGAGAGGAGAAGGAGAAGTAGAAGACGAGGCTGGACGGTGAGAGCCTGCAGTGTGGCTTTGTGTGTTCCGTTGCTCCCACTGGGCTCGGTGATGGCTGCTCATGTGCCTTCTTAAGGCGGTCGTCCCTAGGTGAGTATTGGGCTTACCGCGACTAACGCGTTGACTGCAAAGATTGCAGATGGCAACGCTATTGTCAGCAGCGGACACGTTAAAAAAAGCCCACACTGCGGAGCCATGTGCCGGTGTCCTGGGAGCGCCAGATGTGACCGTACATGGTCGATGACTCGCTCCTGATACATTTGCAGTCTGCTTTGTCCCTGCTGTGCAATGTAAGTCATTGCTGCTTCTCCTCCCTATCTGCTGGTCCATATCTCCCTCTGAACTCCCCTCCTCTTCCTCTCTTGTGGGCACCCACGTGACATCACTAGACACGTCATCATCAACGTCACCTTCCCCACCGCTATAAGTAGAGTAGGCAGCAACACCGGGGACCAACCTCCTCCTTGGGCTGATCTGGGTACTGGCGTCAGACTGCTGAGTAGCGCTTGTTGCTACCTCCTCTTCCTGATCCAATACCAAGAGTGGCTGCGCATCAGAAATGTCCTCTTGATATGGATCGGAAAATAATTCCAGTGACTCAAGCGGAAGGTATGTGGTGGTGGTGGTGGTGGTCGTGTTGTTGGTGGTAGTGTCTTTGGGGGTGCACATAGCAGAGAGTGAAGAAGAGGGTGCAGATCGAGAGGATGAGGAGGGTGCAGAAGAGTAAGGCTGAGCGAGCCACTCAACCAAGTCTGGTGCATCCTTTAAAGTAATTGAACGCACCTTCTGCAACTTCCCACTTTGGCTCAAGCCTGTTGCTCCTGCCCTACCCCTACCACCCCTGCGGAAGGGCCTGCCTCTTCCTCTGCATGTCATTTTTTAAATGACCCTGTGACAAAACTCTTAGTCCCTATACCGCTGAAGGACTGCTGCAGTATAGGTGAGCGGTCAGCAGTGGTGCACGTCAACCCTATCTATTGTGGACCTATAGCGGTCCTTACAGAACAGCAGACTGTACCGCACTCAAGCCTATGTACCGTAGCACCCTATACCAAGTTACCAGTCCTTATAAGAACTTTTGTGGACCAAGCAGGTTGTGTATTAGTGTTTAGCAGACTGTACGTCAGTCCCTATACCGCTGAAGGACTGCTGCAGTATAGGGCAGCGGTCAGCAGTGGTGCACGTCAACCCTATCTATTGTGGACCGATAGCGGTCCTTACAGAACAGCAGACTGTACCGCACTCAAGCCTATGTACCGTAGCACCCTATACCAAGTTACCAGTCCTTATAAGAACTTTTGTGGACCAAGCAGGTTGTGTATTAGTGTTTAGCAGACTGTACGTCAGTCCCTATACCGCTGAAGGACTGCTGCAGTATAGGGCAGCGGTCAGCAGTGGTGCACGTCAACCCTATCTATTGTGGACCGATAGCGGTCCTTACAGAACAGCAGACTGTACCGCACTCAAGCCTATGTACCGTAGCACCCTATACCAAGTTACCAGTCCTTATAAGAACTTTTGTGGAACAAGCAGGTTGTGTGTTAGTGATTAGCAGACTGTACGTCAGTCCCTATACCAATGAAGGACTGCTGCAGTATAGGGCAGCGGTCAGCAGTAGTGCACGGCAACCCTATGTATTGTGGACCGATAGCGGTCCTTACAGAACAGCAGACTGTACTGCACTCAGGCCTATGTACCGTAGCACCCTATACCAAGTTACCAGTCCTTATAAGAACTTTTGTGGACCAAGCAGGTTGTGTGTTAGTGTTTAGCAGACTGTGCGTCAGTCCCTATACCGCTGAAGGACTGCTGCAGTATAGGGCAGCGGTCAGCAGTAGTGCACGGCAACCCTATGTATTGTGGACCGATAGCGGTCCTTACAGAACAGCAGACTGTAACGCACTCAGGCCTATGTACCGTAGCACCCTATACCAAGTTACCAGTCCTTATAAGAACTTTTGTGGACCAAGCAGGTTGTGTGTTAGTGATTAGCAGACTGTACGTCAGTCCCTATACCAATGAAGGACTGCTGCAGTATAGGGCAGCGGTCAGCAGTAGTGCACGGCAACCCTATGTATTGTGGACCGATAGCGGTCCTTACAGAACAGCAGACTGTAACGCACTCAGGCCTATGTACCGTAGCACCCTATACCAAGTTACCAGTCCTTATAAAAACTTTTGTGGACCAAGCAGGTTGTGTGTTAGTGTTTAGCAGACTGTGCGTCAGTCCCTATACCGCTGAAGGACTGCTGCAGTATAGGGCAGCGGTCAGCAGTGGTGCACGTCAACCCTATCTATTGTGGACCGATAGCGGTCCTTACAGAACAGCAGACTGTACCGCACTCAAGCCTATGTACCGTAGCACCCTATACCAAGTTACCAGTCCTTATAAGAACTTTTGTGGACCAAGCAGGTTGTGTATTAGTGTTTAGCAGACTGTACGTCAGTCCCTATACCGCTGAAGGACTGCTGCAGTATAGGGCAGCGGTCAGCAGTGGTGCACGTCAACCCTATCTATTGTGGACCGATAGCGGTCCTTACAGAACAGCAGACTGTACCGCACTCAAGCCTATGTACCGTAGCACCCTATACCAAGTTACCAGTCCTTATAAGAACTTTTGTGGAACAAGCAGGTTGTGTGTTAGTGATTAGCAGACTGTACGTCAGTCCCTATACCAATGAAGGACTGCTGCAGTATAGGGCAGCGGTCAGCAGTAGTGCACGGCAACCCTATGTATTGTGGACCGATAGCGGTCCTTACAGAACAGCAGACTGTAACGCACTCAGGCCTATGTACCGTAGCACCCTATACCAAGTTACCAGTCCTTATAAGAACTTTTGTGGACCAAGCAGGTTGTGTGTTAGTGATTAGCAGACTGTACGTCAGTCCCTATACCAATGAAGGACTGCTGCAGTATAGGGCAGCGGTCAGCAGTAGTGCACGGCAACCCTATGTATTGTGGACCGATAGCGGTCCTTACAGAACAGCAGACTGTACTGCACTCAGGCCTATGTACCGTAGCACCCTATACCAAGTTACCAGTCCTTATAAAAACTTTTGTGGACCAAGCAGGTTGTGTGTTAGTGTTTAGCAGACTGTGCGTCAGTCCCTATACCGCTGAAGGACTGCTGCAGTATAGGGCAGCGGTCAGCAGTAGTGCACGGCAACCCTATGTATTGTGGACCGATAGCGGTCCTTACAGAACAGCAGACTGTAACGCACTCAGGCCTATGTACCGTAGCACCCTATACCAAGTTACCAGTCCTTATAAGAACTTTTGTGGACCAAGCAGGTTGTGTGTTAGTGATTAGCAGACTGTACGTCAGTCCCTATACCAATGAAGGACTGCTGCAGTATAGGGCAGCGGTCAGCAGTAGTGCACGGCAACCCTATGTATTGTGGACCGATAGCGGTCCTTACAGAACAGCAGACTGTACCGCACCCAAGCCTATGTACCGTAGCACCCTAGACAGACCAAGTTACCAGTCCTGATAAAGAGCTTTGTGGAACAAGTGAGTTGTGAATGATTAGCAGACTGCAGCAGAAGGGCAGCAGTCAAGTATAATATTCTTTCTATATTTGGAAGAAAGAATATTATACGTGTACAAGCCTATTACCGTACCACTGATACCAGTCCTGAAAAGAACCTTTGTGGAACTAATAGTAACAGCAAGTCTTTAAAATTATCCTCACTGCCTGACACACTGCTTCCTGCCTGTCCCTATACAAATTGGCAAAAAAGAGTAGGCTGGAACGATTAGCTGGAACAGCTCTTTTGTGGACCTGATAGTAACAGCTAATGATGATGATGATGATGATGATGAAGAAAGACTAATCTGGCTGAGCTGTCCCTAAAATAGCAGCATACAGCGCTCTGTCCCTTTATCTAAACTGACAAAAGAAACTCAGGCTGCTGACCTAACACCTATACCAGTCCTGAAAAGAACTTTTGTGTACCAAATAGCTAGCGTTTTCTCTGTCCCTACTCCACACAGGATCCTTTCCCTACAGTGACAGAAGAAAGAATGTAAAATGGCCACCGGATCGGGTGTATTTATAGGTTAGGGGGAATGTCCAAGTGTCCATGAGCTGTCATGTCTCAATTGGTTGTCCTGTAACACATGATAAACGTGTCACGAAAGGTTAAAGTTCTTGTATACATTAAACACGTAAGTCCGCCGGGGCGAACGACGGAAAAAGGCGTTCGAACCCGCGGACGGCGAAAGTCGGAAATTCGCCGCGAAACGACCGCCGGGCGAACCGTTCGGCCATCACTATTCAGGAGCAGGAATAACTGCGGCTCCATCAATGACACCCTGCACTCCCAGGATGTCTTCAGTCTCTGGATTAAATGACACTGGGCATCAGTCAACCCAGAAGACTGAGGACCTCTTGTGGTGGAATGAAATAACTGCGGCTCCCATAATGACATTCTGTACTCAAAGTCCTCAGTCTTCGGGGTAAATGACTCTGGGGATCAATCAATGACTGAGGACATCTTGTGGTAGGAATGGATAATTGTGGCTGCATTAATGACACCCTGCACTCACAGGATGTCCTCAGTCTCCTCTGTCTCAGAGTTAATTGATGGTGGGCATCAGTCAACCTGGAAGACTGAGGACCTCCTGTGATGGAAAGAAATAACTGCGGCTCCAACAATGACACCCTACAATCACAGAATGTCCTCAGTCTCTGGATTAAATGACACTGGGCATCAATCAACCCAGAAGACTGAACCCCTTGTGGTCGAAAGTAAAAATTGAAGTTTACATCAGTGACACTTTGCATTTACAGAATGTCCTCAGTCTCTGGGTAAAATTACTCTGGGCATCAATTGCCCCAGAAGACTCACAGAATGTCCTCAGTCTCTGGGTTAAATTACTCTGGGCATCAATCAAACTGGAAGATTGAGGACATCTTGTGGTGAGAAGAAAAAACTGTGGCTCCATTAGTGACACTCAGCACTCACAGAATGTCCTCAGTCTCCTTGTTATATGACTCTGGGCATCAATCAAACCAGAGAACTGGGGACCTCTTGTGGTGGAAATGAATAACGGCTCCATCAATGACACTCTATACTCACAGAATGTCCTCAGTCTCCAGGTTATATGACACTGGACAGCAATCAACCCAGAAGACTGAGAACCTCTTGTGGTGGAAAGGAATAACTGCAGCTCCATCAATGACACCCAGCACTCACAGGATATCCTCAGTCTCCAGGTTAAATGACCTTATGCATCAGTCAACCCAGATACCTGAGGACATCTTGTGTTGGAAAATAACTGCTGCTTCATCAACGTGGACACCCTGCATTCACAGGATATCCTCAGTCACTGGGTTAAATCAGTGGTTCTCAACCTCAGTCCTCAAGTACCCCCAACAGGCCATGTTCTGGGAATTTCTCTTAGATAAAACAGCTGATGTATGGAGGAAGGTGCTCTGGTCTGATGTATGGAGGAAGGTGATCTGGTCTGATGTATGGAGGAAGGTGCTCTGGTCTGATGTATGGAGGAAGGCGATCTGCTCTGATGTATGGAGGAAGGTGATCTGGTCTGATGTATGGAGGAAGGTGATATGGTCTGATGTATGGAGGAAGGTGATCTGGTCTGATGTATGGAGGAAGGTGATCTGGTCTGATGTATGGAGGAAGGCGATCTGCTCTGATGTATGGAGGAAGGTGATCTGCTCTGATGTATGGGGGAAGGCGATCTGGTCTGATGTATGGAGGAAGGTGATCTGCTCTGATGTATGGAGGAAGGTGATCTGGTCTGATGTATGGAGGAAGGTGATCTGCTCTGATGTATGGAGGAAGGTGATCTGCTCTGATGTATGGAGGAAGGTGATCTGCTCTGATGTATGGAGGAAGGTGATCTGCTCTGATGTATGGAGGAAGGTGATCTGCTCTGATGTATGGAGGAAGGTGATCTGCTCTGATGTATGGAGGAAGGTGATCTGCTCTGATGTATGGAGGAAGGTGATCTGCTCTGATGTATGGAGGAAGGTGATCTGGTCTGATGTATGGAGGAAGGTGATCTGGTCTGATGTATGGAGGAAGGTGCTCTGGTCTGATGTATGGAGGAAGGTGATCTGGTCTGATGTATGGAGGAAGGTGCTCTGGTCTGATGTATGGAGGAAGGTGATCTGGTCTGATGTATGGAGGAAGGTGATCTGGTCTGATGTATGGAGGAAGGTGCTCTGGTCTGATGTATGGAGGAAGGTGATCTGGTCTGATGTATGGAGGAAGGTGATCTGGTCTGATGTATGGAGGAAGGTGATCTGGTCTGATGTATGGAGGAAGGTGATCTGGTCTGATGTATGAGGAAGGTGATCTGGTCTGATGTATGGAGGAAGGTGATCTGGTCTGATGTATGGAGGAAGGTGATCTGGTCTGATGTATGGAGGAAGGTGATCTGGTCTGATGTATGGAGGAAGGTGATCTGCTCTGATGTACGGAGGAAGGTGACCTGCTCTGATGTATGGAGGAAGGTGCTCTGGTCTGATGTATGGAGGAAGGTGATCTGCTCTGATGTATGGAGGAAGGTGATCTGCTCTGATGTATGGAGGAAGGTGATCTGGTCTGATGTATGGAGGAAGGTGATCTGGTCTGATGTATGCAGGAAGGTGCTCTGGTCTGATGTATAGAGGAAGGTGATCTGGTCTGATGTACGGAGGAAGGTGATCTGGTCTGATGTATGGAGGAAGGTGATCTGGTCTGATGTATGGAGGAAGGTGATCTGGTCTGATGTATGCAGGAAGGTGCTCTGGTCTGATGTATAGAGGAAGGTGATCTGGTCTGATGTACGGAGGAAGGTGATCTGGTCTGATGTATGGAGGAAGGTGATCTGCTCTGATGTATGGAGGAAGGTGATCTGGTCTGATGTATGGAGGAAGGTGATCTGGTCTGATGTATGGAGGAAGGTGCTCTGGTCTGATGTATGGAGGAAGGTGCTCTGGTCTGATGTATGGAGGAAGGCGATCTGGTCTGATGTATGGAGGAAGGTGCTCTGCTCTGATGTATGGAGGAAGGTGCTCTGGTCTGATGTATGGAGGAAGGTGATCTGCTCTGATGTATGGAGGAAGGTGATCTGCTCTGATGTATGGAGGAAGGTGATCTGGTCTGATGTATGGAGGAAGGTGATCTGCTCTGATGTATGGAGGAAGGTGATCTGCTCTGATGTATGGAGGAAGGTGATCTGGTCTGATGTATGGAGGAAGGTGATCTGGTCTGGTGTATGGAGGAAGGTGATCTGGTCTGATGTATGGAGGAAGGTGATCTGGTCTGATGTATGGAGGAAGGTGATCTGCTCTGATGTATGGAGGAAGGTGATCTGGTCTGATGTATGGAGGAAGGTGATCTGGTCTGATGTATGGAGGAAGGTGCTCTGGTCTGATGTATGGAGGAAGGCGATCTGCTCTGATGTATGGAGGAAGGTGATCTGGTCTGATGTATGGAGGAAGGTGATATGGTCTGATGTATGGAGGAAGGTGATCTGGTCTGATGTATGGAGGAAGGTGATCTGGTCTGATGTATGGAGGAAGGCGATCTGCTCTGATGTATGGAGGAAGGTGATCTGCTCTGATGTATGGGGGAAGGCGATCTGGTCTGATGTATGGAGGAAGGTGATCTGCTCTGATGTATGGAGGAAGGTGATCTGGTCTGATGTATGGAGGAAGGTGATCTGCTCTGATGTATGGAGGAAGGTGATCTGCTCTGATGTATGGAGGAAGGTGATCTGCTCTGATGTATGGAGGAAGGTGATCTGCTCTGATGTATGGAGGAAGGTGATCTGGTCTGATGTATGGAGGAAGGTGATCTGGTCTGATGTATGGAGGAAGGTGATCTGGTCTGATGTATGGAGGAAGGTGATCTGGTCTGATGTATGGAGGAAGGTGATCTGCTCTGATGTATGGAGGAAGGTGATCTGGTCTGATGTATGGAGGAAGGTGATCTGGTCTGATGTATGGAGGAAGGTGCTCTGGTCTGATGTATGGAGGAAGGTGATCTGGTCTGATGTATGGAGGAAGGTGCTCTGGTCTGATGTATGGAGGAAGGTGATCTGGTCTGATGTATGGAGGAAGGTGATCTGGTCTGATGTATGGAGGAAGGTGCTCTGGTCTGATGTATGGAGGAAGGTGATCTGGTCTGATGTATGGAGGAAGGTGATCTGGTCTGATGTATGGAGAAAGGTGATCTGGTCTGATGTATGGAGGAAGGTGATCTGGTCTGATGTATGGAGGAAGGTGATCTGCTCTGATGTATGGAGGAAGGTGCTCTGGTCTGATGTATGGAGGAAGGTGATCTGCTCTGATGTATGGAGGAAGGTGATCTGCTCTGATGTATGGAGGAAGGTGATCTGGTCTGATGTATGGAGGAAGGTGATCTGGTCTGATGTATGCAGGAAGGTGCTCTGGTCTGATGTATAGAGGAAGGTGATCTGGTCTGATGTACGGAGGAAGGTGATCTGGTCTGATGTATGGAGGAAGGTGATCTGGTCTGATGTATGGAGGAAGGTGATCTGGTCTGATGTATGGAGGAAGGTGATCTGGTCTGATGTATGGAGGAAGGTGATCTGGTCTGATGTATGGAGGAAGGTGCTCTGGTCTGATGTATGGAGGAAGGTGCTCTGGTCTGATGTATGGAGGAAGGCGATCTGGTCTGATGTATGGAGGAAGGTGCTCTGGTCTGATGTATGGAGGAAGGTGATCTGCTCTGATGTATGGAGGAAGGTGATCTGCTCTGATGTATGGAGGAAGGTGATCTGGTCTGATGTATGGAGGAAGGTGATCTGCTCTGATGTATGGAGGAAGGTGATCTGCTCTGATGTATGGAGGAAGGTGATCTGGTCTGATGTATGGAGGAAGGTGATCTGGTCTGGTGTATGGAGGAAGGTGATCTGGTCTGATGTATGGAGGAAGGTGATCTGGTCTGATGTATGGAGGAAGGTGATCTGCTCTGATGTATGGAGGAAGGTGATCTGGTCTGATGTATGGAGGAAGGTGATCTGGTCTGGTGTATGGAGGAAGGTGATCTGCTCTGATGTATGGAGGAAGGTGATCTGCTCTGATGTACGGAGGAAGGTGATCTGGTCTGATGTATGGAGGAAGGTGATCTGCTCTGATGTATGGAGGAAGGTGATCTGGTCTGGTGTATGGAGGAAGGTGTTCTGCTCTGATGTATGGAGGAAGGTGATCTGCTCTGATGAGACTAAAATGTAACTTTTTGGCCATCAAAGAAAACACTATGTCTGGAGCAAACCCAACGCATCACATCACCCAAAGAACACCATCTCCACCGTGAAACATGGTGGTGGCAGCATCATGCTGTGGGGATGTTTTTCAGCAGTCGGGACTGGGAAACTGGTCAGAGTTGAGGGAAAGATGGATGGTGCTAAATACAGGGATATTCTTGAGCAAAATCCGTATCACTCTGTGTGTGAGTTGAGGCTAGGACGGAGGTTCACCTTCCAGCAGGACAATGACCCCAAACACACTGCTAGAGCAACACTTGAGTGGTTTAAGGGGAAACATGTAAATGTGTTGGAATGGCCTAGTCAAAGCCCAGACCTCAATCCAATAGAAAATCCGTGGTCAGACTTAAAGATTGCCGTTCACAAGCGCAAACCATCCAACTTGAAGGAGCTGGAGCGGTTTTGCAAGGAGGAGAAACGGGCAAAAATCCCAGTGGTAAGATGTGACAGGACTCATAGAGACTTATCCAAAGCGACTTGGAGCCGCAAAAGGTTTTGTCCTATTTGTTGTTTGCTTCACAATAATAATTTAAAAGAATCTTCAAAGTTGTGGGGATGTTCTGTAAATTAAATGATGCAAATCCTCAAACAATCCATGTTAATTCCAGGTTGTGAGGCAACAAAACGCGAAAAAAATGCCAGGGGGGGGTGAATACTTTTACAAGGCACTGTATGAACTCATACAAATCATTATCACACCGGGCATAGTCATCATATGATGATTAAATTGGTAATTTAATCAAGCTGGGATTATTATGTCGAACAGTTTTTCGCCGTCACATTTCTGACATCTTTCAAGTCCCGGAAAGCCAGGACCCTTCCTACGGGGGAAATCCATATTATTATCTCTCTATTGAATCGCGGTATGTCAGCCCGCCCCCGGGGGGGCCGCGCTCCTCTCATAATATTATTCTTTCCTTTCCTCCCCTCCACGTGGCCTTTTAATGAAAACAGGAAGATAACGCAGCCTTCGTCGGGGAATATCGCCTAATTGCCACCATAGCTCTCGGAGATTACAGGGGGGGTGGGGGATCAAGCTTGACTTTCCTTTCGTGCAAGAAGAGCCAATAAAGCCGCTAAAATATTTGTGGGATAGATTGTCGGGATTACCCAGAGGGCTTTGTTATAGTGTGCGGGGTATTGTCGGCAGTTTAGGGAGAGCTTTACCTTTTCGGGTGTTGTGCTGTTCTATTTATTGTTCATTGTCAGAAGAAGTTTACTCTTACTAAGCCCCAATCCACTGCGCATGGATTGAGACATGGCCGTCTTTAATATTGATTGGACCCTGGGCAAAACGCAAAACTTTTCTTGGCCCTCCCCCCATGCAGTTTCGCTCCCCACCTGCTCTGAGATATAAAATAAATAGCAGCTAGACTCGAAATCAGTTTACTGAATCAGATCAGGCAGCTATTGCGATTGGTTGCCAGAAGTTACAGTGTATCATTACCGCTCACTAACTGGTTGTTAGAGGTTACAGCACATATTATGGCTCACTGATTAGTTGCTAGAGGTTACAGCACGTGATTTCTGCTTGTTGACTGGTTGCTAGAGATTACTGTGGATACGACCTCAGGGGGGCATTATATACATATCAATGCCGCCGGCCGCCGCTATTTATGTATAAATGCCACCTTTATTTACATATGAACGGAACGCCACTGCTATTTACATATGAATGCCAGTAATTTACATGTAAAAACAGGGTGTGCAGGTGAGTCATCTGTACATAACAATAGGGCAGAGCTGGGCATCATTAATGGCAGAACTTCACACTGAGATATTGGGATACAGAATGGGACTAAAACCTTAAGGGAAGAGGGAATTTAAACCAGGATAGTTGGCAAGTATGAGGCAGCTGCTTTGGGCCCCACAACAATGACAGGGCCCAGGGCAGCTTCCCCTTTTGCCCTGCCTTAAAAAAACGGCCCTGGATTGAGGGCTTTGAAAGCCTTTGCTGTATACGCCGCTGCTTATGTTGGAGAGATCCGGCACCTATGAAAAAAGAGTCCTAAAAGTAGCAGCACCTCTTTGCTTCTTTAAAGGCATCCTGTGAGCTTGGCTAATAAGGGGCAAAGTGGCTGGGTCTGTTTGAACCCCCCACCCCCCACCCCCAACCAACTTATTCCTACTTCTACAGCACCTACCCCCTTGGATGGTGGTGGAAGAGTTCCCATTGTCGACTGGTTTCCGAGTTTAGATGTCACCGCCATGTTATGTTCTCCTTCATATCACAGGTAATTGGCCAGATCTCCACATCATGGAAGGAGGTGACATGCTCCTCCATACCAAAAAGTTTTTTTTGGTGTAGAAGCTGTAAGGTTGGGGGGGGGGGGGGCTTCACACAGACCCAATTACTTTTTTCCTGAATAGGCAACGTGACAGGGTCTCTTGAAGGGGAGAACATAATGGGGTTGATTTACTAAAACTGGAGGGTGCACAACTTGGTGCAGCTGTACGTCACCTTCGAGCGCATGGCCATACAGGATCACACAAAAGTATGTACACCCCTCACATTTTTGTAAACATTTTATTCTGCCTTTTCATGTGACAACACTGAAGAAATGACACGTGTCTACAATGTAATGTAGTGACTGTACAGCTTGTATAACAGTGTAAATTTGCTGTCCCTTCAAAATAACTCAACACACAGCTGTCTAAACCGCTGGCAACAAAAGTCAGTACACCCCTAAGTGAAAATGTAAAAACTGGTTCCAAAGTGTCAATATTTTGGGTGGCCGCCATTAATTTCCAGCACTGCCTTAACCCTCTTGGGCATAGAGGTCACCAGATCTTCACAGGTCACCACTGGAGTCCTCTTCCCCTCCTCCATGATGACATCACAGAGCTGGTGGATGTTGGAGATCTTGCACTCCTCCACCTTCCGTTTGAAGATGTCCCACAGATGCTCAATAGGGTTTAGGTCTGGAGACATGCTTGGCCAGTCCATCACCTTTACCCTCAGCTTCTTTAGCAAGGCAGTGGTGGTCTTGGAGGTGTGTTTGGGGTGGTTATCATGTTGGAATACTGCCCTGCGGTCCAGTCTATGAAGGGAGGGGATCATGCTCGGCTTCAGTATGTCACAGTACATGTTGGCATTCATGGTCCCCTCAATGATCTGTAGCCCCCCCAGTGCCGGCAGCACTCATGCAGCCCCAGACCATGACACTCCCACCACCATGCCTGACTGCAGACAAGAGACACCTGTTTTTGTACTCCTCAAGTGGTTGCCCCCACACACGCTTGACACCATCTGACACCAAATACGTTTATCTTGGTACATCAGACCACAGGACATGGATTCTGCTACAAATTTTTGGTAAAATAAATCCCAATAGGTGTATATTGATTGTTTTGTGCAAAAGTTATCACGTCTACAAACTATGAGATATATTTATGGCATTTTTATATTTCCTGGTAATGGTGGCGATCATCAATTTTTAGCGGGACTTTGACATTGCAGCAGACAGATCGGACACCTACAGTGCCTTGCGAAAGTATTCGGCCCCCATGAACTTTTCAACCTTTTGCCACATTTCAGGCTTCAAACATAAAGATATAAAATTTTATTTTTTTGTGAAGAATTACCAACAAGTGGGACACAATTGTGAAGTGGAACGAAATCTATTGGATATTTTAAACTTTTTTAGCAAAAAAAAAGTCCTCCTCCACCTTCCCGCTCTCCTCCACCTTCCTGCTCTCCACCTTTCTGTCCTCCTCCACCTTGCTGCTCTCATCCACCTTCCTGGTCTCCTCGACCACCCACTCTCCGCCACCTTCCTGCCCTCCTCCACCTTCCCGCTCTCCCTCACCTTCCCGATCTCCTCCACTTTCCTGTCCTCCTCCACCTTCCTGCTCTCCGCCTTTCTGTCCTCCACCTCCCTGCCCTCCTCCACCTTCCCGATCTCCTCCACCTCCCTGCTCTCCTCCACCTTGCTGCCCTCCTCCGCCTTCCCGCTCTCCCTCACCTTCCCGATCTCCTCCACTTTCCTGTCCTCTTCCACCTTCCTGCTCTCCGCCTTTCTGTCCTCCACCTCCCTGCCCTCCTCCACCTTCCCAATCTCCTCCATCTCCCTGCCCTCTTCCACCTTCCCTATCTCCTCCACCTCCCTGCTCTCCTCCACCTTCCCACTCTCCCTCACCTTCCCGATCTCCTCCACCTTCCCGGTCTCCTCCACTTTCCTGTCCTCCTCCACCTTCCTGCTCTCCGCCTTTCTGTCCTCCACCTCCCTTCCCTCCTCCACCTTCCCGATCTCCTCCACCTCCCTTCCCTCCTCCACCTTCCCGCTTTCCCTCACCTTCCCAATCTCCTCCACTTTCCTGTCCTCCTCCACCTTCCCAATCTCCTCCACCTTCCTGCCCTCCACCTCCCTTCTCTTCTCCACCTTCCTGCCCTCCTCCACCTTCCTGCCCTCCTCCACCTTCCCGATCACCTCCACTTTTCTGTCCTCCACCTTCCTGTCCTCCTCTTAACCTTCCAACTTCCTCCACCCTACTCCAGATAGATAAATACCCGTAGATAGATAGATAGATAGATAATTATACAACTGACCGTCCAGAATGGATATAGATTCCCCTAGATATTGTGTTGTTTTATTACAGTAACAACAATATTGCGACATGTGAGTCCATAGAAAAGGCAATCATGTGTAGAACTACAATTGGCTTTACCATGGTACACGTCCTTCAGAGTGGAGAGATAATCAAACCGTGCAGGGGGACAATAAACCATAATTGCAGGAAGATTAGAGAGAGAGAGGCCTCGTATGCAGGGATAATGGAGACGTTCAGATTTCTAGGAAAGGGTCGCGTTTCTGTATATGTGACTGACTTTTCTAGGAAATATGGAGATGTGTTTTGGGTTCAAGGTGAGTGATTTGTGTGAAATGGCAGCACTACTCTACAAGGTAAAAGAAGCCCATCACTAGATGAACATGGAGACTGCCATTGCTGAGCTATACCTAATCACAGTTGTGTTGTCTGGTTATCATGTTAATCCTCAAGCATCAGCACTTTCCAGAATTCAGGAAAGGTTAAAGGGAATATTTCATGAGAGAAACATGGAGGCTGCCAATTTTGACCCTCTGAAAATGCTAGTTGCCTGGCAGTGACGATGACCCAATAGCTTCAATACTTTCTGAGTCACTGACCAGGGTCAAGAGAGCCAGGGAATAGTCTTTTTTTTTTTCTGAGGAAAGGACTCCCTTTAAAGTTTATCCAAACCCAAACCTGCTGCTGCACATGTTGCTGTTAAGTCAAAAAGTTGAATCCATTTTTGTTCCTCTTGGAACAAAAGGAAAAAAAGGCCACATTGTCTTCTTTCCTTGTATATGGTTACAGTTGCCCATTTGTTGCACCCACATTGTCTTCTTTGCTTGTATATGGTTACAGTTACCCATTTGTTGCACCCACATTGTCTTCTTTGTTTGTATATGGTTACAGTTGCCTGTTTCTTGCACCCACATTGTCTTCTTTCCTTGTATATGGTTACAGTTGCCCGTTTGTTGCACCCACATTGTCTTCTATGCTTGTATATGGTTACAGTTACCCATTTGTTGCACCCGCATTGTCTTCTCTGCTTTTATATGGTTACAGTTGCCCATTTGTTGCACCCACATTGTCTTCTTTCCTTGTATATGGTTACAGTTGCCCGTTTCTTGCACCCACATTGTCTTCTTTGTTTGTATATGGTTACAGTTGCCCATTTGTTGCACCCACATTGTCTTCTTTCCTTGTATATGGTTACAGTTGCCTGTTTCTTGCACCCACATTGTCTTCTTTCCTTGTATATGGTTACAGTTGCCCGTTTGTTGCACCCACATTGTCTTCTTTGCTTGTATATGGTTACAGTTGCCTTTTTGTTGCACCCACATTGTCTTCTTTCCTTGTACATGGTTACAGTTGCCCGTTTGTTGCACCCACATTGTCTTCTTTGCTTGTATATGGTTACAGTTGCCTCTTTGTTGCACCCACATTGTCTTCTTTCCTTGTACATGGTTACAGTTGCCCGTTTGTTGCACCCACATTGTCTTCTTTCCTTGTATATGGTTACAGTTACCCGTTTGTTGCCCCCACATTATCTTCTTTGCTTGTACATGGTTACAGTTGCCCATTTGTTGCACCTACATTGTCTTCTTTCCTTGTATATGGTTACAGTTGGCCGTTTGTTGCACCCACATTGTCTTCTTTCCTTGTATATGGTTACAGTTGCCCATTTGTTGCACACATATTGTCTTCTTTGCTTGTATATGGCTACAGTTACACGTTTATTGCCCCCACATTATCTTCTTTGCTTGTACATGGTTACAGTTACCCATTTGTTGCACCCACATTGTCTTATTTGCTTGTATATTGTTACAATTGCCCATTTCTTGCCTGCATCTTGTCCCATTTGTGTATTTTTCACCCCAATTTTGTAATTGTTGGCTAATTTGTTACCTATGTATTTTTTTTTAATACAATTGCCAATTTGGAGCCCATGTATTGTCAGGGTAGCCATTTCTTGCATGTATTTGTACTATAATTTAGTCTACTGTAGTGCAGTGGCATGTTGCTTTTATCGTAATGTTTTCACCACGGTGCCCCACATGCGTTGCTATTAAAGCCGTCAATTTTATTCTATATTGTCCCAATGTTTCGGCACTGCCGATGGAAGAACTTCATCCTCAACGCTCCGAATAAACGGTTAATAAAGCGGAAAAATTGTCCAGAGCTATTTTTATTTTACTTTTCTCTGTGGACCAGCTGGTGAGAATGGCATCGCAGGGTGTAGATAAAAGACAGAAAAGGTGAGAATGGCATTGCCGTGTATAGATAAAAGAAGTTTTACAGATAATTCACGAAGTGTGACTCTCCCGCCAGAACTGACTAGTCTAATAGCTGGCTTAGAGGATTTACTTTATCTGCCAGGAATTTGGCTTTTGAGATAAAAAAAAACAAAAAAAGAAAAAGCTTGTGTTGACCTGTCGTCTTTTCATCTGGAAGTGAATAATATTTTGAAGGATGTTCTGTGCCTCTCTGAATTTTTTAGGCAACACATTTTATAAACCAGGAAGACATTTTTGTCAGCTGTCAGAGAATCGCAGAGGACTGAGAGCAGGAAAAAAAAATAAAAAATTCACTTTTCCGAGAAGTTTATTATCATAGATTTCTATGGAATATACAAATAACATGCTGTGATAGCCAGGGCTGCTGATAAGGCAGTACAACCGGCTCTCCTGTACTGGGCCCGGGCCCCACCAGTCCAAAAGTGGGGCCTGGGCATCTGTTGAGCAGGAGGTCCGGCTGTACTGTTTTATTGCAGACACCGGTCCTCTACTGCCTCCCCTTGCAGCGCTGCCAGCTTCTCCTCTTCTCCCCCCCCCCCCCTCACATGAGCCCCTTCCATCTGCTGTCCAGGCCTCCCTGTGTGCCCTTTTCCCCTGCAGCATTTCCGGCTTCCCTCCTCTCCTCTCCCACCAGCATCTGCACACAGGGGGATGTTTCAAGATGCAGATCGGGAGAAGGAGCCGGTAAATATGTCATTTACTGGCCCCTTCCTTTTCTGAATGAACACAGTGAGCGATCGGTACCAATCACTACTGTGTCCATTCATCACTGTGCTTCAGTTTGTGAATGTGCAGGAGGCCTTTAAGTGCTTCCTATTCATTCATCTGTGCAGCTGAGGCGACAGAGAAAGGGACTGAGAAAAATGTATGTCCTCAGTCACTTTTGGATGGGGGGGCCCTGTCAGGTAATCTGTATGGGGCCCTGTGATTTCTTACATTAGCCCTGACTGTGAAGGATCGCTATTATACCTTAACCACTTCAATACCAGGATTTTTCACCCCCCTTCCTGTCCAGGCCAATTTTCAGCTTTCAGCGCTGTGACACTTTGAATGACAATTGCGCAGTCATGCAACACTGTACCCATATGAAATACCATAGTAACACTGTACTACTCTGGGGTGGTGATCAGGATTTTATTTTTATTTTTTTGCACACTATGATTACTTATAACTAAATTTTACAGTTATAAGCAACCATTTTTTTTTCTGAATAAAAACGATGCATTCAGTGTTTACTATTGTGATTAGCTGTGATTGGCCGCAGCTAATCACATGGTATAGATGGGCTGTGATTGGTCCTGTCTGTACTATGTGATCACTGTGACCAATCACAGAGCTCATCACAATAGTACACAATGAAAGGCGTGAATCAAGGCCTTTCATTGTGTACAATTGTCATGTAATCTACTGTGATTGACCACAGCAATCACATGGTACCACCAGCGGGCCGATACAGTGGTCTTTCTTCGGCTGTGTCCGGTTGACATGCCGGGTGACAGATCACGCTGGAAAGTGGCCCGGTGTTGGGAGGATGCCATATGACGTCCTTCCAGAACAGCTTGGCCCCACCCGTCATTTTACAATAGGCAGGGCCATCTTTAATATTGATTGGACCCTGGGCAATCATTTTCTTGGGCCCCCCGCCATGCAATTTCGCTCTCCACCTGCTCTGAGACATACAATAAATAGCTACTGGACTCAAAATCAGTTTACTGTATCAGATCAGGGAGCAATTGTGATTTGTTGCCAGAGGTTACAGTATATCATTACCGCTTACTGACTGGTTGCTAGAGGTTACAGCACATATGGCTCACTGATTAGTTGCTAGAGGTTACAACACATGATTTCTGCTTGTTGATTGGTTGCTAGAGACTACTGTACAGTAATACTGCTCACTGATTGGTTTCTAGAGGTTTCAGCACACCATCTCCTCACTGCCTGCACACCATGGACTGGGGTGGTGAATGGACCCATCAATAGACAGAAAACTCCAAGGGATCCTAGAACTACGTGGATCAGTGGTAGTACTGGGAGGAGGGGAGGGGAGGGTGTGACCAATGGCAATGCTGATTTTTTTTTTTTTTTTACTGACTACCAATATAAAGAGGAGTTTCAACACTGGCCACCAATGTAATAGGGGTGTACACTGACCACTAATGTAATAAAAGCATTCACAGTAACCACCAATGTAAGGAGGGATTTACACTGACCACTAATGTAAGGGGAGCATTCACACTGGCCAAAAGTGTGAATGAAAGGATTATACACCAAGCCTCAATGTAATGAGAAGATTTACACTGACCACCAATGTAACTGAGACATGTGGCCTGCGTTCACATGTGTGTGTTGGGAACACATGCAAAATCACGTTCCTGACACCACAGAAATGTGATGCCCATTAGCAGATACATAGCAGTGCCTCTGCACCCCCAAACCTCCCCCATCCTCTCCACTCCAACCCTCCCCCCTTTAGCTCTACCTGCCTCCTCTGCTCATCTTTGCACCCACCTTCCTTATCTCCATAAATCCCCTCCTTGCTCACCTGTGCACCCCAAACTGTAATTCCTTCTCTGCCTACCTCTGCACACCCCACACTACCCCCCCCCCCCCACCACCAATTTACTTACCTTTGCAGAACAGGCTGATGGTAGGCTTAATGACCACAGTTGCAGGCAGGACTTTCAAGCATGCCCCTCCCCAGTGGGCAGCATTCAGTATAGGTGATGGTAGATATGACCACTGGGGAGCATGATATGCATAAGAATGCCACCTTTATTTACATATCAATGCTGCAGGATGCTGCTATTTACATATAAATGCTGGTTATTTACATGTAAACACAGGGTCTGCAGGTGAGTCATCCATACACAACAATAGGGCAGAGCTGGGCAGCATTAGTACCAGCACCTCACACTGAGATATCAGGACACAGCAAAGGACTAAAACTTCAAGGGACAAGGACATTTAAACCAGGATAGTTGGCAAGTATGAGGCAGCTGCTTTGGGCCCCCCAACAACGCAGGGCCCAGGGCAGCTGCCCCTTTTGCCCTGCCTTAAAGACGGTCCTGACAATAGGCCAGGCAAGAAGGGGTTAAAGCAGTGGTTGTCAACTTCTGAGCTAAAGGGGGCCTTAAATGTGGCCCCTGACATCACCAAAAGAGCTGCACATAATGTTCAATATATGTAATGCTGGAGAGGAGTGTCAGAGACTGTAGACCTAATGGAGAAAATTAGGGTCAGAGAGTGAGGACAGGATACATTGTTGGTGGGGAGATGTTGTAGAAGACCATACGAAACTGGGAAGATGTTACATGAGGCTGGTAGAGATCAATACTATTACCCTAATCAATGTTCCCACTACAGACTGCTGAGGTCCGAGGGCCACACATCATATACCAAAGGGCCACATGCAGCCCTTGGGCTGCAGGTTGGGTACTAGGGCCCTAAAGCAGGGATCCTCAAACTACGGCCCTCCAGCTGTTGTGAAACTACACATCCCATGAGGCATTGTAAAACTCTGACATTCACAGACATGACTAGGCATGATGGGAATTGTAGTTCCTGAACAACTGGAGGGCCGTAGTTTTAAGACCCATGCCCTAAAGTATATCTAAAACCCAAATTTTACCTATACCCATTGGGAAGATTTCACTTGACATCCTGTAAGAGAATTCTCCAAAGTGGGGGAACGTCCTCTCTGATATGGGTGTCACCAAAGAAGAGTCGCCATTGGAAAATGTTCAATCTGCGTACATTACTATTGCCCATTCATTGCCCCCATATTGTCTTGTTTGCTTGTGCATGGTTACACTTGCCCATTTCTTGCCTGCATGTTGTCCCATTTGTGCAATATGTACCCACATATTGTAACTGTTGACTGATTGTTGCCTGTATATTGTATACAATTGCCCATTTGGAGCCCCTGTATTGTTAGGGCAGCCATCTGGTTTCCTACATATTTGAAGTCACAACTGTTTAGAGGAAAATTAGAACTCATTGAAAACCTTTTGTTTTGGAATGTATCTAGCCGATTAGATCTAGGAGTTTAACCTGGGCTTTGAGTTCCTTATCTGAGGAGTGAATGTTGTTACTTTGAGTTGATTAATGGACCTTTCGCTGCCCTTTAGCACAGATTGATGTCTCTTTTTCTTCAAGCTTTACTTACAATGTTGAATCACATTTCTCTGGACAGTCATTTAAATTCATAGAAACCTTTATTGATTTCAGTCTGATCCCAGTATAATGGTGCATCTGCTGCAGAAAATGAATCAGTATCTGGCCGTAAATTGGGTAAATGTAGAGGGAGGAACCTTCAGAGACTGACAAGCTCATGGCTATGTGGTATCTGTCACCAGACTACAGTAATGTGAATTGTGCCTCACAGGAGTCATGCTCAGATGACCCTGCATATATATACAAAAGTCATACTGTAAAAGAAGAGTCTCCTGTATACAAGAGGGGTAGGCAACCTCAGCACTCCAGATATTGTGGACCTACAAGTCCCATGAGGCATTGCAAGACTCAAGTCTATTGTTCCTGGTCATTATAAGGAGGAACCAGCGAGAGCTGCGGGACACCATAGAGATCAACAGTCCCGGAAGAGTCAGGATTGGAGCAGCGTTCTGGTTCCTCCTGATATTGACCAGGAGCAGTGCTGCAGTCATGGCAAAGGACAGAGGACCCAAACTACCAAGCGGCTCCTACAAGGGTAATGCTACAACACTAACTCATAAACATTTAAATATGATATAGCTTGGAGTCACTGACAGACCATGCTGGGATTTGTAGTTCCTCAGCAGATGCTGATGTGCACAACACTGGTGGAGTTGATAGGACAGGTACACAGTGGGGCATCTGGAGAACATGGGAAAATGATTCTGATTACTCCGGGATAACATTTTCCTCCGGTGTCCTCAGAGGAGAATTGGTCTTTCTGCTGTATACTGTTCCCGGTCTGGACACCCCCCACCGGTGACTCCACTGTCTACTGACCCTGTGCTATTTATAGTAATAGAGCTTAAATTATTCATCATGCACAGAACTCCTCGTCTTCCTCTACCTGCCTTCATTATCTCCACTCTCATATTATATAATCAGTGGGGTGTGTGTGGGATGAGATGGGTGTTAGTGATATCCCGACCATTGTATGTAGACACAGCAGAAGTATCAATGAATTCAGAGCTATTGATTTGCCCATCAATTCTGTCTGGATGTGCCATCCATCTATTCTTCCATCTGTCTGTCCATCCATCTATCCATTCTATTATCTCTCTGTCCATCCATCTATTCTTCCATCTGTCTGTCCATCCATCTATCCATTCTATTATCTCTCTGTCCGTCCATTCATTCTTCCATCTGTCTGTCCATCCATCTATACATTCTACTATTTCTCTGTCCACCCATCCATTCTTCCATCTGTCTGTCCATCCATCTTTCCTTTCTACTATCTCTCTGTCCGTCCATCTATTCTTCTATTTGGCTGACCATACATCTATTCTTCAAGCTGTCTGTCCATCCATCCATTCTTCCATCTCTCTTTCCGTCCATCCATTCTTACATCTGCCTGTCCAATCATTCTTCCCCCTGTCAGTCTGTTCATCCATTCTTCCAACTGTCTGTCCATCTATCTATTCTCCCATCTGTCTGTCTGTCCATCCTTTCTTCCATCTGCCTGTCTGCCAATCAATTTTTCCATCTGTCTGTCTGTCCATCCTTTCTTCCATCTGTCTGTCCATTCCTTCCTGCATCTGTCCATCCATCTTTTCTTCCACCTGTCTGTCTGTCCATCCATTCTTTCCGCTGTTTGTCCATCCATTGCTCCATCTGCCTGATTATCCATCCATTCTTCCATCTGTCTGTCCATTCTTCAATTCTTTAATTGTCCTAACTGCCCGTCCTTTTTTTTTGTCTGTATGTCCATCCATCTAGTCTTCCATCTGTCCATCCATTCTTCAGCTGTCTGACTGTCCATCCATTGTTGCATCTGCCTGTCCATCTTTCTATTCTTCAATCTGTCTGTCCCTCCATCCATTCCATCTGTCCATTCACTCCTGTATCTCCCCATCCATCTATTCTACCATCTGTCTGTCCATCGATTCTTTTAACTGTCTAGCTATCAAATCAATCTTGCACCGGTCTGCCTTTCAATTAATTCTTCCTCCTGTCTGTCCCCCCATCCATTCATCCACCCGTCTGTCCATTCATCCATTCCTCCACCTGTCTGTCCCTCCATCCATTCATCCACCTGCCTGTCCCCCCATCCATTCATCCACCTGCCTGTCCCCCCATCCATTCATCCACCTGCCTGTCCCCCCATCCATTCATCCACCTGCCTGTCCCCCCATCCATTCCTCCACCTGTCTGTCCCTCCATCCATTCATCCACCTGTCTGTCCCTTCATTCATTCCTCCACCTGTCTGTCCATCCATCCATTCCTCCACCTGTCTGTCCATCCATCCATTCCTCCACCTGTCTGTCCCTCCATCCTCCACCCGTCTGTCCCTCCATCCATTCCTCCTCCTGTCTGTCCCTCCATCCATTCCTCCTCCTGTCTGTCCCTCCATCCATTCCTGCACCTGTCTGTCTGTCTATCCATTCCTCCACCTGTCTGTCCCTCCATCCATTCCTCCACCTGTCTGTCTGTCTATCCATTCCTCCACCTGTCTGTCCCTCCGTCCATTCCTCCACCTGTCTGTCCCTCCATCCATTCCTCCACCTGTCTGTCCCTCCATCCATTCCTCCACCTGTCTGTCCCTCCATCCATTCCTCCACCTGTCTGTCTGTCTATCCATTCCTCCACCTGTCTGTCTGTCTATCCATTCCTCCACCTGTCTGTCTGTCTATCCATTCCTCCACCTGTCTGTCTGTCTATCCATTCCTCCACCTGTCTGTCCCTCCATCCATTCCTCCACCTGTCTGTCCCTCCATCCATTCCTCCACCTGTCTGTCTGTCTATCCATTCCTCCACCTGTCTGTCCCTCCATCCATTCCTCCACCTGTCTGTCCATCCATCCATTCCTCCACCTGTCTGTCCATCCATCCATTCCTCCACCTGTCTGTCCCTCCATCCTCCACCCGTCTGTCCCTCCATCCATTCCTCCTCCTGTCTGTCCCTCCATCCATTCCTCCACCTGTCTGTCTGTCTATCCATTCCTCCACCTGTCTGTCCCTCCATCCATTCCTCCACCTATCTGTCTGTCTATCCATTCCTCCACCTGTCTGTCCCTCCGTCCATTCCTCCACCTGTCTGTCCCTCCATCCATTCCTCCACCTGTCTGTCCCTCCATCCATTCCTCCACCTGTCTGTCCCTCCATCCATTCCTCCACCTGTCTGTCCCTCCATCCATTCCTCCACCTGTCTGTCTGTCTATCCATTCCTCCACCTGACTGTCCCTCCATCCATTCCTCCACCTGTCTGTCCCTCCATCCATTCCTCCACCTGTCTGTCTGTCTATCCATTCCTCCACCTGACTGTCCCTCCATCCATTCCTCCACCTGTCTGTCCCTCCATCCATTCCTCCACCTGTCTGTCTGTCTATCCATTCCTCCACCTGTCTGTCCCTCCATCCATTCCTCCACCTGTCTGTCCCTCCATCCATTCCTCCACCTGTCTGTCTGTCTATCCATTCTTCCACCTGTCTCCATCCATGCATTCTTCCACCTCTCTGTCCATTTATACTTACACCCGTTTGTCCCTCAATCCATACTTCCACCTGTCTGTTCTATCCATTTATTTTTCCACTTGTCTGTCCATCCATCCAAAACCTATCCTTTTCTAGATAACAAGGAGGAGGTGTTCTGTAGTCTTCATAGAAGGCTGATAACATAACCCTTCCAATGGTATATTTAACTAATGAAAATTAAGCAAATAAGAAAAGTTCAATGTTAGATTTAAAACACTTCAATTTCATGTGCACCTGATTATGAGGGGTTCCCACCATCCCTGTGCTGAGTTCCCGGGTCTGTACACCTGCTGTGCCCATTATGAGGGGTTCTCACCATCCCTGTGCTGAGTTCCCAGGTCTGTACACCCGCTGTGCCCATTATGAGGGGTTCTCACCATCCCTGTGCTGATTTCCCGGGTCTGTACACCCGCTGTGCCCATTATGAGGGGTTCTCACCATCCCTGTGCTGATTTCCCGGGTCTGTACACCCGCTGTGCCCATTATGAGCAGTTCCCACCATCCATGTGCTAAGTTCTCAGGTCTGTACACCCGCTATGCCCATTATGAGGGGTTCTCACCATCCCTGTGCTGATTTCCTGCGTCTGTACACCCGCTGTGCCCATTATGAGGGGTTCCCACCATCCCTGTGCTGAGGTCTCAGGTCTGCATACCCGCTGTGCCCATTATGAGGAGTTCCCACCATCCCTGTGCCGATTTCCTGGGTCTGTACACCCGCTATGCCCATTATGAAGGGTTCTCACCATCCCTGTGCTGTGTTCCGGGGTCTGTACATCCGCTGTGCCCATTATGAGGAGTTCCCACTACCCCTGTGCTGAGTTCCCTGGTCTGTACACCCGCTGTGCCCATTATGAGGGGTTCCCACCATCCCTGTGCTGAGTTCCCTGGTCTGTACACCCGCTGTGCCCATTATGAGGGGTTCCCCCCATCCCTGGAAATTTTCAGCGTTGAATTCTCCGGAAAAAAAACATTTCCTTACATTCGATATCTTCAGAGCCTTTTGTTGTCATCTGTCAGTATATCCCAGGGATGTGTACACAGTTCACACAAAGGGCGGTAATTGAATTCCCCCCGAGTGGACGCATTGATGCCGCACTCTCGTGTAACGCAAACACGCCATATGTTGGTTGTATATTTCGGCTGACAGACACACAGGGGCCGCGTGGGCGAGGGGACCTGTGTAATGACACGACAGGTGCGGCATTTGGCAGTCACGTGACCCAGCGACATTGTTCACCTGCAGCGTTCCCCATTGTTCTATTTAACCCGTTTTTTCCTGGAGGAGACTGCAGGCGCTCACGTAGGCTTTCACCCCCGTCATAATTGATTAATAATAGACATCCCATAATTGTCTCTGTAATCCGTTCCCGGGGTGATACAATGTATCCTGCTGTAATGAAATATCCTCAGAGCACAGAGCCAATTCAAATACATCAGAGAAACGCGTCAATACAATGTGACAATGAGCGGGCGACTGTGGAAACGCATGAACCATCCACACTTGTAACGTATGTACAGTGGTGTGAAAAAGTGTTTGCCCCCTTCCTCATTTCCTGTTCCTTTGCATGTTTGTCACACTTAAGTGTTTCGGAACATCAAACCAATTTAAACAATAGTCAAGGACAACACAAGTAAACACAAAATGCAATTTGTAAATGAAGGTGTTTATTATTAAAGGTGAAAAAAAATCCAAACCATCATGGCCCTGTGTGAAAAAGTGATTGCCCCCTAAACCTAATAACTGGTTGGGCCACCCTTAGCAACAACAACTGCAAGCAAGCGTTTGCGATAACGTGCAATGAGGCTTTTACAGCGTCCTGGAGGAATTTTGGCCCACTCATCTTTGCAGAATTGTCCTAATTCAGTTACATTAGAGGGTTTTCGAGCATGAACGGCCTTTTTAAGGTCATACCACAACATCTCAATAGGATTCAGGTCAGGACTTTGGCTAGGCCACTCCAAAGTCTTCATTTTGTTTTTCTTCAGCCATTCGGTGGTGGACTTGCTGGTGTGTTTAGGATCATTGTCCTGCTGCAGAACCCAAGTTGGTTTCAGCTTGAGTACACGAACAGATGGTCGGACATTCTCCTTCAGGATCTCTTGGTAGACAGCAGAATTCATAGTTCCTTTTATCACGGCAAGTCTTCCAGGTCCTGAAGCAGCAAAACAGCCCCAGACCATCACACTACCACCACCATATTTTACTGTTGGTATAATGTTCTTTTTCTGAAATGCAGTGTTCCTTCTACGCCAGATATACTTGGACACACACCTTCCAAAGAGTTCCACTTTTGTCTCATCGGTCCACAGAATGTTGTCCCAAAAGTCTTGGGGATCATCAAGATGTGTTGTGGAGAAATTGAGACGAGCTTTGATGTTCTTTTTGCTCAGCAGTGGTTTTCTCCTTGGAACTCTGCCATGCAGGCCATTTTTGCCCAGTCTTTTCCTGATGGTGGAGGCATGAACGCTGACCTTAACTGAGGCAAGTGAGGCCTGCAGTTCCTTGGACGTTGTTGTGGGGTCTTTTGTGACCTCTTGGATGAGTCGTCGCTGCGCTCTTGGGGTAATTTTGGGCGGCCGGCCACTCCTGGGAAGGTTCACCACTGTTCCATGTCTTCGCCATTTGTGGATAATGGCTTTCACTGTGGTTCGCTGGATTCCCAAAGCTTTGGAAATGGCTTTATAACCCTTTCCAGACTGATAGATCTCAATTACTTTCTTTCTCAATTGTTCCTGAATTTCTTTGGGTCTCGGCATGATGTGTAGCTTTTAAGGATCTTCTGGTGGACCTTACTGTGTCAAGCAGCTCCTATTTAAGTGATGCCTTGATTGTGAACAGGTGTGGCAATAATCAGGCCTGGGTGTGGCTAGAGAAATTGAACTCAGGTGTGGACAACCACAGTTATAGTATGTTTTAACAAGGGGGGCAATCACTTTTTCACACAGGGCCATGATGGTTTGGATTTTTTTTCACCTTTAATAATAAACACCTTCATTTACAAATTGCATTTTGTGTTTACTTGTGTTGTCCTTGACTATTGTTTAAATTGGTTTGATGTTCCGAAACACTTAAGTGTGACAAACATGCAAAGGAACAGGAAATAAGGAAGGGGGCAAACACTTTTTCACACCACTGTAAATGCTGACAATCTACTTCTCGCGTTTTCATTAATTTATTTTTTTGTTTTGTTTTTTGAGCAGCGCTATTCATTTTCCTCCGCTCCAAAAATGCGCCAGTGTAGCTCATGTACCAAATTTTGACACTGAGTCCAACACGTTTTGCCAAGATAGTGGAATAGTGCCCCATCATTGGTATCAGTGGGGGGAATAGTTCCCCATCATTGGTGTCAGTGGGGGGAATAGTGTCCCATCATTGGTGTCAGTGGGGGGAATAGTTCCCCATCATTGGTGTCAGTGGGGGGAATAGTTCCCCATCATTGGTGTCAGTGGGAGGAATAGTGCCCCATCATTGGTGTCAGTGGGGGGAATAGTGTCCCATCATTGGTGTCAGTGGGGGGAATAGTGCCCCATCATTGGTGTCAGTGGGGGGAATAGTTCCCCATCATTGGTGTCAGTGGGGGGAATAGTGTCCCATCATTGGTGTCAGTGGGAGGAATAGTGCCCCATCATTGGTGTCAGTGGGAGGAATAGTGCCCCATCATTGGTGTCAGTGGGGGGAATAGTGCACCATCATTGGTGTCAGTGGGAGGAATAGTGTCCCATCATTGGTGTCAGTGGGGGGAATAGTGCCCCATCATTGGTGTCAGTGGGGGAATAGTGCCCCATCATTGGTGTCAGTGGGGGGAATAGTGCCCCATAATTGGTGTCAGTGGGGGGAATAGTGCCCCATAATTGGTGTGAGTGGGGGCAATAGTGCCCCATCATTTGTGTCAGTGGGGGGAATTGTGCCCCATCATTTATGTCAGTGGGGGGAATAGTGCCCCATCATTGGTGTCAGTGGGGGGAATAGTGCCCCATCATTGGTGTCAGTGGGAGGAATAGTGCCCCATCATTGGTGTCAGTGGGAGGAATAGTGCCCCATCATTGGTGTCAGTGGGAGGAATAGTGCCCCATCATTGGTGTCAGTGGGAGGAATAGTGTCCCATCATTGGTGTCAGTGGGGTGAATAGTGTCCCATCATTGGTGTCAGTGGGAGGAGTAGTGTCCCATCATTGGTGTCAGTGGGGGGAATAGTGCACCATCATTGGTGTCAGTGGGAGGAATAGTGTCCCATCATTGGTGTCAGTGGGGGGAATAGTGCCCCATCATTGGTGTCAGTGGGGGGAATAGTGCCCCATAATTGGTGTCAGTGGGAGGAATAGTGCCCCATCATTGGTGTGAGTGGGGGCAATAGTGCCCCATCATTTGTGTCAGTGGGGGGAATTGTGCCCCATCATTTATGTCAGTGGGGGGAATAGTGCCCCATCATTGGTGTCAGTGGGGGGAATAGTGCCCCATCATTGGTGTCAGTGGGAGGAATAGTGCCCCATCATTGGTGTCAGTGGGAGGAATAGTGTCCCATCATTGGTGTCAGTGGGGTGAATAGTGTCCCATCATTGGTGTCAGTGGGGTGAATAGTGCCCCATCATTGGTGTCAGTGGAAGGAATAGTGCCCCATCATTGGTGTCAGTGGGGGGAATAGTGCCCCATCATTGGTGTCAGTGGGGGGAATAGTGCCCCATCATTGGTGTCAGTGGAAGGAATAGTGTCCCATCATTGGTGTCAGTGGGGGGAATAGTGCCCCATCATTGGTGTCAGTGGGGGGAATAGTGCCCCATCATTGGTGTCAGTGGGAGGAATAGTGCCCCATCATTGGTGTCAGTGGGAGGAATAGTGTCCCATCATTGGTGTCAGTGGGGGGAATAGTGCCCCATCATTGGTGTCAGTGGGGGGAATAGTGCCCCATCATTGGTGTCAGTGGGGGGAATAGTGCCCCATCATTGGTGTCAGTGGGAGGAATAGTGCCCCATCATTGGTGTCAGTGGAAGGAATAGTGTCCCATCATTGGTGTCAGTGGGGGGAATAGTGCCCCATCATTGGTGTCAGTGGGGGGAATAGTGCCCCATCATTGGTGTCAGTGGGGGGAATAGTGCCCCATCATTGGTGTCAGTGGGAGGAATAGTGCACCATCATTGGTGTCAGTGGGAGGAATAGTGCCCCATCATTGGTGTCAGTGGGAGGAATAGTGTCCCATCATTGGTGTCAGTGGGAGGAATAGTGCCCCGTCATTGGTGTCAGTGGGAGGAATAGTGCCCCGTCATTGGTGTCAGTGGGAGGAGTAGTGTTCCATCATTGGTGTCAGTGGGAGGAATAGTGCCCCATCATTGGTGTCAGTGGGAGGAATAGTGCCCCATCATTGGTGTCAGTGGGATGACTCGTGCCCCATCATTGGTGTCAGTGGGAGGAATAGTGCCCCATCATTGGTGTCAGTGGGATGACTCGTGCCCCATAATTGGTGTCAGTGGGATGACTCGTGCCCCATAATTGGTGTCAGTGGGATGACTCGTGCCCCAAGGGTCAAATAAAGGCAAGCAAAGGGCCACAGTTTGGAGACAATTGCTCTACATCATTCACACTGAATAGTAGTAATAGAGAGATACAAAGTAACATTGTTTATAAACATTGATCAGACAGGAGATAGAGAGCTATAAAGTAACGTTGTTACCTTACCAGGCCAAGGACAGTCAGGCTGGGGAAGAAAGGGCCACATGATTGGACAGCCTCCAGCCAGGAAATGGGGCGGGGCTCTGTCTGACTGGCTGCAGCTTCTAATGCACAATATGAGAAGCTCACAGTGTGCGGTGACTCAGAGGAGGCCGTTTCAGTCCAGGAGAGGAGCCGCTACACCCGAGCAAGACTGCAGCGAAGATATAACAGACGGTGTGTATATATATATATATATATATATATATATATAATTTTTTTTTTTTTTTTTTAGGGGTGACAACCTTGACCTGCTATTGCAGAGGACAGGAGCTCAGATGCTCTGCGGTGACCCCCGCTCTGAGCAGACGATCCCCGGGGGGGGGGGGGGGGGGTATAGAAGGTGCGGTGTCATGGCCTCAATCCCCGCTAATGGATTCATAAATACAGCGCGGCCGACATCTGCGATCGTTATTTCCCTCCGAGGAATACGTTTTGTAGACTTCCTATGGAAATACCCCCCCTTCCCCTCCCCTGACAATATTTATATATATATAGCGAGGGGAGGAATCTTAGGTTCGATCTTGTGGTCGTCTGACCTGTCCCGGCGCTAATTGCTTTAGAAGGATTTTAAAAGACGTTCAGAGAAATTTATGAGTTTCTATGGTGAACTCCTCGAAAACCGCCTTAGAAAAGAAAGAGGACCTGTCATCGAATGTGTCAGTGTAATCCTTTCTGGTGCTCCCTCTCACAGAGATATTATATACTGTATATGTGTGTATATATACATATATACAGTATATCTCATTAATATAAATTAGGGACGCACCGATACCATTTTTTGTTACAATAATACAAGTACCGATACTTTTTTTTTTTTTTTTTTTTTTTTTAGAACTCGCCAATACCGATTACCGATACCTCAACTGTCAGCAATGGTACAAAGCATTGAAAAGTTATTTACAAATGAAACAAATCCTTTTTTTTTCTTTTAAATTTAGCGCTTTTTCAATGTGAAATGTGTAAATATATGTTACTATATATGTGTAAAAAAATATATAAAATATTCACTAACAAAGCGAACAAAAAAAAAAAAGTTTTAATTGTTTATTGTTTATAAAATAGAACAGAAGAAAAAAAAAAAAAAGGAAAATAATAATTAAATGGAGGAGAGTAGGGAGTTAATTAAAGCTGATTAGAGTAAATGAAGGGGTTAAACACAGGAACATTTGTTCATCCAGTTGATCTGCAGGTGAAGAAACAGAAAGATACAAAAAGAAACAATGTTTCTTTTTATTTTAGTGTTTCAGTGGCTGAGCAATGTTGTTAATAAACATTGCCGGCTGCTTTTTTTTTTTTGTTTGTTTTTTTAACAGCTCCAATTACCGGACTTCTTTAACACAGAGGAGACCCGCCGACAGCTCAAAGAGCCGAGCCTGAAAGTATCGGTTTCAGTTATCGGTGCATTTGCACGAGTACCGATACTTGTGCAAGTACTCGGTATCGATGCAACCCTAATATAAATATAGGCCAATCAAAGTCCGGCTTTAAGATGTTTATATCCTTCTCCATTCACACTACTGCAACTTGTTATGCGACTTTGAACACATAAAGTCACATGACCAGTCACAGCCTATTCATCTCAAATGACCCCTCCTTTCCGATCTATGTGGCTTAACCTCTTGCCGTCCGCGCTATAGCCGAATGATGGCCACAGTGCGGACCTGAATTTCCAGGAGGCCATCATATGACCGGCACCCCCCCCCCCCCCCCCATCACTGAGACTCAGGTGATCACCGAGTAAGGAGCCGGTCCCAGCCCCTTACCACATGATCAGCTGTCAGCCAATGACAGCTGATCACATGATGTAAACAAAGGCTCCGTAATCTTTTTTTTAGCGATCACCTTCTCATCTGCAAGGGACATCGGTCCCGAAGAGGAAGAGGCAATTATGCCTCATCTGTGCCCACCAGTACCCCCTGCCAGTGCCCACCAGTGCCACCTATCAATGCCCATGAGTGCCACCTGTCAATGCCCACAAGTGCCACCTGTCAATGCCCACGAGTGCCACCTGTCAATACCCGCGAGTGCCACCTGTCAATGCCCACGAGTGCCACCTATCAATGCCCACCAGTGGTGCCAATCACTGCCACCTGGCAGTGCTGCCCATCACTGCCACCCATCAGTGCCCATCACTGCCACCCATCAGTGCCCATCACTGCCACCCATCAGTGCCCATCAGTGCCGCCTCATCAGCGTACATCAATGAAGGAGAAAAATTACCTGTTTGCTAAATTTTATAACAAAATATAATAAAATATATATTTTAAAAAAATTCGGTCTTTTTAGATTTTTTTTAACAAAAAATAAAAACCGCAGAGGTGATCAAATACCAGCGAAAGAAAGCTCTATTTGTGGGAAAAAAATGATAAAAATTTAATTTGGGTACAGTGTTGTGTGACTGCGCAATTGTCATTCAAAGTGCGACAGTGCTAAAATTGAAAATTGGTCTGGGCAGGAGGGGGGTTTAAGTGCCCAGTAAGCAAGTGGTTAAAGGGTTTGTAAAGCTTCGTGTTTTTTCGCATTAAGGTGAAAAAAAAAACACCTTGCACTCTCCGCCCTCCCCCCCCCCCTCGCCCCCATTTTTATTACATGAGCCCCGAATCTCTACGATCCCGCATTGCTTTCCCCCAGCTCTTGTGGGCTCTTCATTGGATGATTGATAGCCATTGGCTCCCGCTGCTGTCAATCAAATCAATGATGTGGCGCGCTGGGGGCGGGGGCCGAGTGATACAGCTGGCGGCTATGGCCACCAACTTTATCACACAGGAGCGCGCCCGCAAGCTAACCGCCTTGGGAGAGCGCTTCTCAGAAGGAGGGGGGGATAGCTCTTGTGGGGAGGAGCCGAGACAGCTGCCGAGGGACCCCAGAAGAGGAGGATCGGGGCCACTCTGTGCAAAATGAACTGCACAGTGGAGGTAAGTATGATATGTTTGTTATTTTAAAAAAAATAAAAAAATTTAACGTTTTCAACCCCTTTAAAGTCGCAGAGAAAAAAAAAGAAAAGTTTCCTGCACTACTCTAATGCGACTTTGATGTGGCCAGAGGGTGTAAAGTCCCATCAAAGTCACACTTAAAATCCAGTGACTTCGGAGTCAGTGTGAACTGAGAGATTGAACACCTCCCCCCCAACCAACCGGCTGCGGTCAGGAGCCCATCGCGATGATCCCCTGTGTAATTTCCGATGGCCAGATCGTGGCTCGGGGGAATGGCGTAATCCTGTGTTTTTATGAACAGAGAGGACAAAACACAGGCAAAGATGCGAAAAAATAGCCCTGCCCTGTGGTTGAGCGTTAGAAAGTGCCAGCTCATTTGGAAACGATTTTTATCCCACTAATTGCACCATAAGCCTGCGGAATGATCTGGCGGGGTGGCAGAATCTTTCCACTGCTGCCTCGTGTTTACCGGCACAGAGAGGGCGGGCGGGTGTGGTATGACTGCATTGTGCAACCTGCGGCTCTCCGCACCCTGGGAGACGTTACATTGTATGTATATATCTGATATTTTACTTTTCAGTGGAAAGTTAAACCACTGGAGGGCTTCTTCATCTCTCAAGGTCTCTGTGGGTGAAAGTCCTGCATTGTTGAATTTTCAAGTCTAAATGCCTGCGGTGCCCATTATGAGAGGTTCCCACCATCCCTGTGCTGAGTTCCCAGTTCTATAAACCTGCTGTGCCCATTATGGGGGGTTCCCATAATCCCTGTGCTGAGTTCCCAGGTCTGTACACCCGCTGTGCCCATTATGGGGGGTTCCCATAATCCCTGTGCTGAGTTCCCAGGTCTGTACACCCGCTGTGCCCATTATGAGGGGTTCCCACCATCCCTGTGCTGAGTTCCCAGGTCTGTACACCCGCTGTGCCCATTATGAGGGGTTCCCACCATCCCTGTGCTGAGTTCCCGGGTCTGTACACCCGCTGTGCCCATTATGAGGGGTTCCCACCATCCCTGTGCTGAGTTCCCAGTTCTATAAACCTGCTGTGCCCATTATGGGGGGTTCCCATAATCCCTGTGCTGAGTTCCCAGGTCTGTACACCCGCTGTGCCCATTATGGGGGGTTCCCATAATCCCTGTGCTGAGTTCCCAGGTCTGTACACCCGCTGTGCCCATTATGAGGGGTTCCCACCATCCCTGTGCTGAGTTCCCAGGTCTGTACACCCGCTGTGCCCATTATGAGGGGTTCCCACCATCCCTGTGCTGAGTTCCCGGGTCTGTACACCCGCTGTGCCCATTATGAGGGGTTCCCATCATCCCTGTGCTGAGTTCCCAGGTCTGTACACCCGCTGTGCCCATTATGAGGGGTTCCCACCATCCCTGTGCTGAGTTCCCAGGTCTGTACACCCGCTGTGCCCATTATGAGGGGTTC
Organism: Lithobates pipiens; assembly: GCF_037356315.1. Classification (NCBI taxonomy): domain Eukaryota; kingdom Metazoa; phylum Chordata; class Amphibia; order Anura; family Ranidae; genus Lithobates; species Lithobates pipiens. Next base: position 585,768,806 of record NW_027507764.1, on the reverse strand, counting down.
CCACCATCCCTGTGCTGAGTTCCCGGGTCTGTACACCCGCTGTGCCCATTATGAGGGGTTCCCATCATCCCTGTGCTGAGTTCCCAGGTCTGTACACCCGCTGTGCCCATTATGAGGGGTTCCCACCATCCCTGTGCTGAGTTCCCGGGTCTGTACACCTGCTGTGCCCATTATGAGGGGTTCCCACCATCCCTGTGCTGAGTTCCCGGGTCTGTACACCTGCTGTGCCCATTATGAGGGGTTCCCACCATCCCTGTGCTGAGTTCCCAGGTCTGTACACCCGCTGTGCCCATTATGAGGGGTTCCCACCATCCCTGTGCTGAGTTCCCGGGTCTGTACACCTGCTGTGCCCATTATGAGGGGTTTCCATCATCCCTGTGCTGAGTTCCCGGGTCTGTACACTCGCTGTGCCCATTATGAGGGGTTCTCACCATCCCTGTGCTGAGTTTCCGGGTCTGTACACCCGCTGTGCCCATAATGAGGGGTTCCCACCATCTCTGTGCTGAGTTCCCGGGTCTGTACACTGCTGTGCCCATTATGAGGGGTTCTCACCATCCCTGTGCTGAGTTCCCGGGTCTGTACACCCGCTGTGCCCAATATGAAGGGTTCCCACCATCCCTGTGCTGAGTTCCCGGGTCTGTACACCCGCTGTGCCCATTATGAGGGGTTCCCACCATCCTTGTGCTGAGTTCCCGGCTAAATGTGAGTTTAAAAATCACGCTAAGTTTGGCATTCAAAAAAGGAGCAGGAGCTTCTTTTGGGAGACAAACGTGCATAAGGCAGCCAATAGAAGTGCAGCGTATGCGCGACACGTGAAATCGCTTGAAAATCACACTGCAAAAATCACAAGCGGGAATGCTTTTTCCCGTTATGCGATATGTGAAGGGGGGGGGGGGGGGGGCTTGCTATTCAGGGGCTTTGTTAGATACAATCATTGTAGCAATGGTTCCCCCGAGACCTGAACATTTTTTTTTTTTTAAGGGTTCCACTCTACGAATTGAGGAAGGTTGCTTTAATGTAAGTCTGGAGTCTTTTCGCCCAGATCTGTGTTGGTATTAATCACGGTTCCAGAAGCAGACGGGTTATTAAGCGGTCTGAGCTGTTGAATTTGACATCGGCAGGACTGTAATCTGGCCCGTCTGTGAGAATCGCTCTGTGCAGCTCGCTGCGCTCGGTTTGTACTAATCTTGATTAATTGGCCATCGATTTCAGTTTCAGACAAACAAAAACAAAAGTAATCTCGCTGTACGAGGATAAAGACAGGCGGATCGATGCCGCCAGCAGAGTCTGCAGACCTGTAATGTCTTGGCATGGGGAGCGCCAGGGAAGAGCAGCTGGTTATACAGAAGCCGGCAGAATGGAGGACTTCATTTCCAGGTTTAGGTGGAGGGTATGCCCGATGCTCCATCTCACCTCCTTGAGAGCTGATGTAGAGTTCGGTTTGGCATTGGGAGTCTGCTCTTATCTGGCTGCCTTTCTCTACCAGAATGCTGCAGCACCCCTGGCAACCTCACACCCCAGTTAAGAAAGGCTGCTCCAAATGCTCAACATTTCTTGGGGGGTGCAAACAAACTGCAAAATACTGAATCCCCCCCCCCCCATCATTTACAGCCTCACTGTGCCCATCAAATGCAGGAGTTGTGCCCATCAAATGCAGCCACTGTGCCCATCAATTGTAGCCACTGTGCCCATCATATGCAGCCACTTGTGCCCATCAAAGGCAGCCACTTGTGCCCATCAAAGGCAGCCACTTGTGCCCATCAAAGGCAGCCACTTGTGCCCTTCATATGCAGCCACTTGTGCCCGTCAAATGCAGCCACTTGTGCCCTTCATATGCAGCCACTTGTGCCCATCAAATGCAGCCACTTGTGCCCTTCATATGCAGCCACTTGTGCCCACCAAATGCAGCCACTTGTGCCCTTCATATGCAGCCACTTGTGCCCTTCATATGCAGCCACTTGTGCCCTTCATATGCAGCCACTTGTGCCCGTCAAATGCAGCCACTTGTGCCCTTCATATGCAGCCACGTGTGCCCATCAAATGCAGCCACTTGTGCCCTTTATATGCAGCCACTTGTGCCCATCAAATGCAGCCACTTGTGCCCTTCATATGTAGCCACTTGTGCCCATCAAATGCAGCCACTTGTGCCCTTCATATGTAGCCACTTGTGCCCATCAAATGCAGCCACTTGTGCCCTTCATATGCAGCCACTTGTGCCCATCATATGCAACCATTATGCCCATCATATGCAGCCACTGTGCCCCCTCTCTCGTGGGCTCTGGCATGGCAGCACCCCCAACCCCACCCTGCAGCTCTGCCAGCACCCCCAAACCCCCCCCCCACGCGCGACTCTGACAGAGGGAACTTACCGCACCAGCTCCTCTCCAATGCACCAGAGCTGCGGCGAACTCTGTGTGTCTCCTCCACTCCTCTTCCTAAGCGCCAGGCATCCAATAGGGTGGCCTGGCGCTTTGGCCAATCAGGAAACAGGTCTGACTCCCTGCCTCCTGATGGGAGGAAAGTTAGTGCAAAAATTCATTCTCTATCGTCGCACAATTGGGTGGGATCAGGGCGCACTCTCTGCGTCCCCGAGCCCACCATATTTTGAAGCCTATTAGAGCCTCTGGCTCAAATCGGGTGCTTCAAAAAGTACCACCCCCCGCCATAGGAATCCATGCGTCCGGCGTCCTGCAGGGGGCCACAGTGCACGGGCCTCCACTGGGCTGCTCTATCCGACCAATAATTAACTTTACAACCTGGTTGTATGTAATCATACAACCTGAGGGAGGAACCAGTAACACTTTACCTGGTAACGACAGAGAAGGATAATTACTAAATATTATGCGTGTCGCCCATAGAAAGCTCGGAATGGGGAATCTGCTCTATTCTGACAGCATTTCTCTACCAGGATGCTGCGGCACCCCTGGCCACCCCAGGGTGCTGCGACGCCACGGTTGAGAAAAGCTGCTCTACCCAACCGATAATTAACTATCGTACAACCTGGGGGAGGAACCAGTAACCTTTTACTAGGTGATGACAGAGAAGGATAATTGGCGAATATTATGCATGTCGCCCGTAGAAAGACACTCGACTAAATGTTTTATTGCAATAGAAGAACATATTTTTTTTTCTAATTAATTCATTTTCCACACTCTTGGTCATTTGATGGTCCTCTAAATTATTCACGTGAAGCTCCGTAAAGTAAAATAGAAAATACGGCATGCATTAGGCTTTATCAGAATTAAGCCCAAACATTCTCTTCTCGTCTCCGAGCGTTATCTGACTTTATTGAAGTAAAATGTTCTATTGCAGTAAACAAGTTCAGTATTCTGTGGGGCACAAGTTAAAGTTAAATTAAAGTTCCATCCTGTGCCCCTAGAAGATTGATATAGAAGAAGAGGTTGGAACTTTAATAGTCGGGAGCTGCGAAACTCCAGATTAGTTTTTCTGCTCCTGAAAATGATTAAATGGTCTCTTCTCTATCCTTGGCCCTTGCTGCTGAACTGATGGGACTCGGAACTTTTACTTAATCGCTGGGAGCCCATGGCCCATGGAGT
>NW_027507764.1:585458983-585765049 GCF_037356315.1 Lithobates pipiens | reverse complement strand
TCCCCCTCCCAGGAAAAATCCTCCCCCCAGCACAAATGTTATCCCCTCCCCAAGTCCCCTCTTACCAACCCCCCAGAACAAATTCTATCCCCTCCCAGAAAAATCCCCCCCCAGCACAAATGTTATCCCCCTCCCCAAATCCCCCTCTTACCAACCCCCCCAGAACAAATTCTATCCCCTCACCGAATCCCCCTCCAAGCAAATATCCTCCCCTACTAGCATAAAATCTATCCCCTCTGTACCCATCCCTGCAAAAATCCTTTCCTCTCCTAGCTCAAATTCTAACCCCCCCTGTATACCCCCCTCAGCAAAATCCCCCCCAGAATAAATTCTATCCCCTCTGTAAATCCCCACCCCCTCAGCAAAATTCTCCTCCCTTCTCACACCAATCGTCTTGCCACTGCTTGCCAAACACCTCTGTCAAATCCCCCCTCCTTCCACAAAACTAACCCCCCCCTCCATTGTGTCCCAAGTACAATTCCCTTCTCACCACCGTCCCCCTCCCCCTCCCCCCCCCCCCCACCTCCATCAACGAGCCTGCAGAGCTGCAGTTTTGGAGTCGCTCTGACCCAACCGTCCAGCCATTAATATCTGGCTCTTGTTCGCTCAAATCCTCGCGCTTTTCCATTTTTCCAACACAGCAACTTCGGGGACAACATGTTCACTTTCTGCCTAATACATCCCACCCACTTTCAGATGTCATTGTGAGGAGATAAGCGATGCCATTCACTTGTCAGTGGTCCTAATGTTCTGGCTGATCAGTGGGTACGAATCTAGAAATCCTCGGGACGGATATGTTCGGGTCTGACCCTCCCCTGTCTATATTGGAAATGAAGGGAATTAGGAAACAGGTTCTAATTAACCCGGTGTCACCCGCATGTCGGGGGTGGGGGGGGGCTACTGCAGCAAATTGACCCCGGGGTAGGGGGATGTGGGGGGGGAGGGAGGGGGTAGAGGGATTCCAGGGACTGCTGATGAAATGCATCGCTTAGCATTACCATGAAATGTGACTAATAACGCGTTCAATTCCCAGATGGCGGCTTCATTCATTTCTCCGCCCCCCCCCCCCCCCACCGGAACGCTGCGCCAATTATTTCACAATTTCTGGATAAATATCCCCATCAGGGAAGCAGCCCCTTTCCTCCCTGCCCTTCCCTCCCCATCCCTTATCTTGCTGCCTCTATATATCATCCCCTTCTGTCTTTACAGTGCTGTGAAAAAGTATTCACACCCCTTGAAATGTTCCACATGCTGTCATTGTTACAACCAAAAACCATAAATGTATTTTATTGGGATTTTATGTGATAGACCAACACAAAGTGTCACATAATTGTGATGTGGAAGGAAAATGATAAATGATTTTCCAAATGTTTTATAAATAAATATGTGAAAAGTGTGGGGGGGAGGGGCATTTGTATTCAGCCCGCTTTACTCTGATACCCCTAACTACAATCTAGAGGAACCAATTACCTTCAGAAGTCTCCTAATTAGTAAATAGAGTCCACCTGTGTGTCATCTAATCTCAGTATAAATACAGCTGTTCTGTGAAGCCCTCAGAGGTTTGTTAGAGGACAAACAGTATCATGAAGGCCAAGGAACACACCAGGCAGGTCAGGGATAAAGTTGTGGAGAAGTATAAAGCAGGGTTGGGTTATAATAAAATCTCCCAAGCTTTGAACATCTCACAGGGCTCTGTTCAATCCATCATCGGAAAATGGAAAGAGTATGGGCACAACTGCAAACCTACCAAGACATGGCCGTCCTCCTAAACTGACCGGGCCGGGCAAGGAGAGCATTCATCAGAGAAGAGCCAAGAGGTCCATGGTGACTCTGGAGGAGCTGCAGAGATCCACAGCTCAGGGGGGAGAATCTGTCCACAGGACAACTATTAGTCGTCTCTCCACAAATCTGCCCTTTATGGAAGAGTGACAAGAAGAAAGACATTGGAGAAAGAAAGTCATAAGAAGTCTTGTTTGTAGTTTGTGAGAAGCCATGTGGGGGAGGGGGCAGCAAACATGTGGAAGAAGGTGATCTGGTCAGAGGAGACCAAAATTAGAACTTGTTGGCCAAAAAGCAAAACGCTATGTGTGGGGGAAACTAACACTGCCCATCCCCCTGAACACACCATACCCACCGTGAGACATGGTGGTGGCAGCATCACGTGGTGGGGATGCTTTTCTTCAGCAGGGACAGGGAAGCTGGACAGAGTTGATGGATGGAGACAAATACAGGACAATCTTAAGCCCCGTAAAACACGAGAGGACTTATGTCCGACAGACTTCCGAAGGAGTTCTGCCGGAGTTCCGACAGAGTTCTGACGGACTTTTCGACTGAACGGACTTGGCCACACACAATCACACTAAACTCCGACGGATTCGAACGCGATGACGTACGACTGGACTCGAATAAGGAAGTTCATAGCCAGTAGCCAATAGCTGCCCTAGCGTCGGTTTTAGTCCGTCGGAATAGCATACACACGAGCAAATTTTTCGGAGGGACCGGGTCCGGCGGAGTTCCGTCGGAAAAATTTGAAGCATGTTCCATATTCTAAAGTCCGTCAGACTTTGGCGAATCAAAAGTCCGTTGCAGCCCCCACACACGATCGAATAGTCTGACGGAATCAGTCCGTCGGACTTTGGATGTTGAAAAGTCCGCTCGTGTATACGCGGCATTAGAAGAAAACCTGTAAAAGACTTGAGACCGGGGCGGAGGTTCACCTTCCAGCAGGACAACGACCCGAAACATCCAGCCAGATCTACAATGGAATGGTTTACATCAAAGCATATTCATGTGTTAGAATGGCCCAGTCACAGTCCAGACCTAAATCCCATTGAGAATCTGTGGCAAGACTTGAAAATTGCTGTTCACAGACGCTCTCCATCCAATCAGAGCTTGAGATATTTTACAAAGAAGAATGGGCAGAAATGTCCTCTCTAGATGTGCAAAGCTGGTAGAGACACCCCCAAAAAGACTTAAAGAGAAAGGGGGATCTACAATGTATTGACTGCAGGGGGCGCCATACAAATGCCCCACCCCCACACTTTTCATATATTTGTAAAAAATCTTAAAACCATTTATCATTTTCCTTCCACAATTATGTGTCACTTTGTGTTGGTCTCTCACATAAAATCCCAATAAAAGAAATTTCCGTTTTTGGATGTAACATGAAAACGTGGGAAATTTCAAGGGGTATGAATACTTTTTCAAAGCACTGTATATGACCTGGTATATCAGTAGGAGATGATTGTTTTGTTTACCACTTTTTTTTTTTTTTTTTTTTTTTTTTTACGAAGCCTTTAATCAAAGGTCTATGGACATTTCTGAAGGACCACAATGACAGGGCAGGTGTGCCTGGACTTCTTCAGAACAACAAAAGGAACGCGCTTCACCGCAAATCACCGGAATCGGGTGGTCTTGCCCAGATGCCTTTGAATTATAGCAATCCTCCTCTTATACAATAAAGGTGGCTACCCGGTAACAGCCATTACAATAATACTTTATTGGCTACAAGGCAGACCACAGCAGTAACGTGCTAACACGTTTCGTCCGAAGAGTAATTCATAGCGAATGCGTGTTACTGATGTGTCCAGTAAATAATTGTTGCAATGGATGTTAATGCAGGGGCACTCAATTTTTTTAAACAAAGGGCTAGTTAACTTAGGGGAGGCGGACTGTGGCCAATGAGAGTAAAATGTGTCCTGGTGTCAGTGGGAGGAATAGTACCCCATCATTGGTGTCAGTGGAAGGAATAGTGCCCCATCATTGGTGTCAGTGGGAGGAATAGTGCCCCATCATTGGTGTCAGTGGAAGGAATAGTGCCCCATCATTGGTGTCAGTGGGAGGAATAGTGCCCCATCATTGGTGTCAGTGGTAGGGCACAAAGGTGTACAGTGCAATGTTATTAGATGAGCCCCCCCCCCCCCCCCGGGAGGATATATCGGGGTGTACAGGGTGCAGTGTTATTAGATGAGCCCCCCCCCCCGGGGGAGGATATATCGGGGTGTACAGAGCGCAGTGTTATTAGATGAGCCCCCCGGGGGGAGGATATATCGGGGTGTACAGAGCACAGTGTTATTAGATGAGCCCCCCGGGGGAGGATATATCGGGGTGTACAGGGTGCAGTGTTATTAGATGAGCCCCCCCCGGGGGAGGATATATCGGGGTGTACAGAGCGCAGTGTTATTAGATGAGCCCCCCGGGGGGAGGATATATCGGGGTGTACAGAGCGCAGTGTTATTAGATGAGCCCCCCCGGGGGGAGGATATATCGGGGTGTACAGAGCGCAGTGTTATTAGATGAGCCCCCCGGGGGAGGATATATCGGGGTGTACAGAGCGCAGTGTTATTAGATGAGCCCCCCCGGGGGGAGGATATATCGGGGTGTACAGAGCGCAGTGTTATTAGATGAGCCCCCCCGGGGGAGTATATATCGGGGTGTACAGAGCGCAGTGTTATTAGATGAGCCCCCCCGGGGGGAGGATATATCGGGGTGTACAGAGCACAGTGTTATTAGATGAGCCCCCCGGGGGAGGATATATCGGGGTGTACAGGGTGCAGTGTTATTAGATGAGCCCCCCCCGGGGGAGGATATATCGGGGTGTACAGAGCGCAGTGTTATTAGATGAGCCCCCCGGGGGGAGGATATATCGGGGTGTACAGAGCGCAGTGTTATTAGATGAGCCCCCCGGGGGAGGATATATCGGGGTGTACAGAGCGCAGTGTTATTAGATGAGCCCCCCCGGGGGAGGATATATCGGGGTGTACAGAGCGCAGTGTTATTAGATGAGCCCCCCCGGGGGGAGGATATATCGGGGTGTACAGAGCGCAGTGTTATTAGATGAGCCCCCCCGGGGGAGTATATATCGGGGTGTACAGAGCGCAGTGTTATTAGATGAGCCCTGCCGGGGGGAGGATATATCGGGGTGTACAGAGCGCAGTGTTATTAGATGAGCCCCCCGGGGGGAGGATATATCGGGGTGTACAGAGCGCAGTGTTATTAGATGAGCCCCCCGGGGGAGGATATATCGGGGTGTACAGAGAGCAGTGTTATTAGATGAGCCCCCCGGGAGGAGGATACATCGGGGTGTACAGAGCGCAGTGTTATTAGATGAGCCCCCCTGGGGGGAGGATATATCGGGTTGTACAGAGTGCAGTGTTGCTAGATGAGCCCCCCCCCCCCGGGGTAGGATATATCGGGGTGTACAGAGCGCAGTGTTATTAGATGAGCCCCCCGGGGGAGGATATATGGGAGTGTACAGAGCGCAGTGTTATTACATGACCCCCCCGGGGGAGGATATATCGGGGTGTACAGAGCGCAGTGTTATTAGATGAGCCCCCCGGGGGAGGATATATCGGGGTGTACAGAGCGCAGTGTTATTAGATGAGCCCCCCGGGGGAGGATATATCGGGGTGTACAGAGCGCAGTGTTATTAGATGAGCCCCCCCGGGGGAGGATATATCGGGGTGTACAGAGCGCAGTGTTATTAGATGAGCCCTCCCGGGGGGAGGATATATCGGGGTGTACAGAGCGCAGTGTTATTAGATGAGCCCCCCGGGGGAGGATATATCGGGGTGTACAGAGCGCAGTGTTATTAGATGAGCCCCCCCGGGGGGAGGATATATCGGGGTGTACAGAGCGCAGTGTTATTAGATGAGCCCCCCGGGGGGAGGATATATCGGGGTGTACAGAGCGCAGTGTTATTAGATGAGCCCCCCGGGGGAGGATATATCGGGGTGTACAGAGAGCAGTGGTATTAGATGAGCCCCCCGGGAGGAGGATACATCGGGGTGTACAGAGCGCAGTGTTATTAGATGAGCCCCCCTGGGGGGAGGATATATCGGGTTGTACAGAGTGCAGTGTTGCTAGATGAGCCCCCCCCCCCCCCCGGGGTAGGATATATCGGGGTGTACAGAGCGCAGTGTTATTAGATGAGCCCCCCGGGGGAGGATATATGGGAGTGTACAGAGCGCAGTGTTATTACATGAGCCCCCCGGGGGAGGATATATCGGGGTGTACAGAGCGCAGTGTTATTAGATGAGCCCCCCGGGGGAGGATATATCGGGGTGTACAGAGCGCAGTGTTATTAGATGAGCCCCCCCGGGGGAGGATATATCGGGGTGTACAGAGCGCAGTGTTATTAGATGAGCCCCCCGGGGGAGGATATATCGGGGTGTACAGAGCGCAGTGTTATTAGATGAGCCCCCCGGGGGAGGATATATCGGGGTGTACAGAGAGCAGTGGTATTAGATGAGCCCCCCGGGAGGAGGATACATCGGGGTGTACAGAGCGCAGTGTTATTAGATGAGCCCCCCTGGGGGGAGGATATATCGGGTTGTACAGAGTGCAGTGTTGCTAGATGAGCCCCCCCCCCCCCCCGGGGTAGGATATATCGGGGTGTACAGAGCGCAGTGTTATTAGATGAGCCCCCCGGGGGAGGATATATGGGAGTGTACAGAGCGCAGTGTTATTACATGAGCCCCCCGGGGGAGGATATATCGGGGTGTACAGAGCGCAGTGTTATTAGATGAGCCCCCCGGGGGAGGATATATCGGGGTGTACAGAGCGCAGTGTTATTAGATGAGCCCCCCCGGGGGAGGATATATCGGGGTGTACAGAGCGCAGTGTTATTAGATGAGCCCCCCGGGGGAGGATATATCGGGGTGTACAGAGCGCAGTGTTATTAGATGAGCCCCCCGGGGGAGGATATATCGGGGTGTACAGAGCGCAGTGTTATTAGATGAGCCCCCCGGGGGGAGGATATATGGGGGGTAGGTGGTGTGGAAGTAATGCACCCTTCTGTAGTGTGAAAGGAAGACTCGGCACTTTGTATTCTCAGAGTTGGCCCGGGGGAAGGGCTGTCTGTCACCATCTCCCTCTTCATCCCAGGGAAATGTCGGAACGCCGTTCTGCCGTGAAGAAGTCCTCTACTGGGAACATCTTCTATTTATTCCTCAGATCCTCATGGTTCATGCCCGCCGAATTTACCGGTCCTGCATTTTACAAGTCTATTGAGTCAGCTGCGCCGTCAGTCAAATAACGTTCCGGTAAAATGGTTTTACGAGCGGCTTTTATTTATTTTATAACTAAAGAAAGTGAGGAAGTCTGAACGGCGATTAAAGCAGAACTCCGAAAACATCCTGAAAAAAGGATTTCTAACCCTTCCCCCACTCTACCCAAAACTAAGGACACCCCCTGTACCAACCCCAAGTAGGGGAAGATTACTGGTGCTTTACAACAGGGGTCCCCAAACTTTCTAAACAAATGGCCAGTTTACTGTCCTTCAAACATTCGGGGGTCCCAGACTGTGGTCAGTGGGGGTAGCAAATGTCCTGGTGTCAGTGGACGAAATAGTGTCCCATCTTTGGTGTCAGTGGGAGGAATAGTGCCCCATCATTGCTGTCAGTGGGAGGAATAGTGCCCCATCATTGGTGTCAGTGGGAGGAATAGTGCCCCATCATTGGTGTCAGTGGGGGAATAGTGCCCCATCACTGGTGTCACTGGAAGGAATAGTGCCCCATCATTGCTGTCAGTGGGATGAATAATGCCCCATCATTGGTGTCAGTGGGAGGAATAGTGCCACCTCATTGGTGTCAGTGGGAGGAATAGTGCCACCTCATTGGTGTCAGTGGGAGCAATAGTGTCCCATCTTTGGTGTCAGTGGGCAGAATAGTGCCCCATATTTGGTATCAGTGGGAGGAATAGTGCCCCATCATTGGTGTCAGTGGATGAAATAGTGCCCCATCTTTGGTGTCAGTGGGAGAAATAGTGCCCCATCACTGGTGTCACTGGAAGGAATAGTGCCCAATCATTGGTGTCAGTGGGAGGAATAGTGCCCCATCATTGGTGTCAGTGGGAGGAATAGTGCCCCATCATTGGTGTCAGTGGGAGGAATAGTGCCCAATCATTGGTGTCAGTGGGAGGAATAGTGCCCCATCATTGGTGTCAGTGGGAGGAATAGTACCCCATCATTGGTGTCAGTGGGAGGAATAGTGCCCCATCATTGGTGTCAGTGGGAGGAATAGTGCCCCATCATTGGTGTCAGTGGACGAAATAGTGCCCCATCTTTGATGTCAGTGGGAGAAATAGTGCCCCATCACTGGTGTCACTGGAACGAATAGTGCCCCATCATTGGTGTCAGTGGGAGGAATAGTGCCCCATCATTGGTGTCAGTGGGAGGAATAGTGCCCCATCATTGGTGTCAGTGGAAGGAATAGTGCCCCATCATTGGTGTCACTGGAACAAATAGTGCCCCATCATTGGTGTCAGTGGGAGGAATAGTGCCCCATCATTGGTGTCAGTGGGAGGAATAGTGCCCCATCATTGGTGTCACTGGAACGAATAGTGCCCCATCATTGGTGTCAGTGGAAGGAATAGTGCCCCATCATTGGTGTCCGTGGGAGGAATAGTACCCCATCATTGGTGTCCGTGGGAGGAATAGTACCCCATCATTGGTGTCAGTGGGAGGAATAGTACCCCATCATTGGTGTCCGTGGGAGGAATAGTGCCCCATCATTGGTGTCCGTGGGAGGAATAGTGCCCCATCATTGGTGTCCGTGGGAGGAATAGTGCCCCATCATTGGTGTCCGTGGGAGGAATAGTGCCCCATCATTGGTGTCCGTGGGAGGAATAGTGCCCCATCATTGGTGTCCGTGGGAGGAATGGTGCCACATCATTGGTGTCCGTGGGAGGAATAGTGCCCCATCATTGGTGTCCGTGGGAGGAATAGTGCCCCATCATTGGTGTCCGTGGGAGGAATAGTGCCCCATCATTGGTGTCCGTGGGAGGAATAGTGCCCCATCATTGGTGTCCGTGGGAGGAATGGTGCTCCATGGGCTGGATAAAAGCATTGAAATGGCCGGATCCAGTTTGGAGATCACCGCTCTACATCATCAGATTTTGTACTATCAGGTCAATCAGCTTTCATATATTTATTCACAAATAGTTGTAAAATATGTATGAGAATCCTCACAGGTCCAAAAGGAGAAGTGCAGTACACTAAAATCATACAGAGGAGAAACACACAACAACATTCGTAATCTTGGTCCAGGACAGAATAACCAATTATCATTCGTTTTCACAATATTCTGATTACATCTCAGGACAGTTTCCAGGCCGTCCTCCCCCTGCAATTGGTGACACGTTTCTCTGGCTTCCTCAGGACGGAGCTGTTGTATGATATGGTGAATGGGCAGTGTGGCTCTGGCATAGTAATCCCCCTGAAACATGTTGGACATTTCATCAACACATTGGATGGTTTTAGTATGAAGTAATAAATAATTTTGGACTCGTATTATCTCTTTGGTCTGGCGCTCCTTTTCAATTAGTGGATTTTTTTTCTCTCTCATACACTATAGGGGGCAGTATAGATCTAGGAATAGATCTTTCTGGGGCACATCTTCAGTCTTTGTTGCAGAAAACATTTCTATCTTGTTTGCTGATTTCATGTAAAGTCGGTTCCCCTGATACAAGTTTGACGTTCTCTCTTCTGTCCTCCAGGTGGATGCCGATGATGTCATCACCAAAGAGGAACAGATCTACCTCCTTGGCATGGCAAAAAGAGAATGTGATCAAAAGTTGAATTTGAAGAAGACAAGTGAGTGTTCGCGGGATGGATGATGGATTGGTGGGGGGGGGGGGGGGGGAGGGGAGGGGTATTATAGGTGTGGGTATCGGCCAGATATTGGGGTCAGGCTAATTCTCTGAGGGTGAGAGTTTGGTGAAGGGGGTGAAGAGGGGTCTCCAGACTCCGGACTCATTCACTTCCACCGCAGGATCATTTACACCGCATGTTGCTGTGCATTCACCCAATATCATTATTATACAGGATTTATAGAGCGCCCGGACGCCACCACCTGCAGGGTTCTGATCATTTATTTTCTCACATTGGACCTAAAACATAAAATTAATCTACAAATGACCCAACAGTGATACCGATGAGGGCCTGGCACTGTGTAGGGTATTCCCATGGTGCACTCTGTGACTTGGATGGATGGATGGGAAGGTAGGTGGGTGGGCGGGTGTACGGATTGACAAATGGATGGTTGGAAAAACAGGAGGATGGACGGATCAACAAATGAATGGATGGCAGAACAGGGGGATAGATAGGAGGGGGGATACATGGTCATCAAATGGATGGATGGGTAGAAGGATGGATGGAAGAACAGGGGGATGGAGAGATGAACAAATGGATACGATAGATAGATAGATAGATAGATAGATAGATAGATAGATAGATAGATAGATAGATAGATAGACAGATAGATAGATAGATAGATAGATAGATAGATAGATAGATAGATAGATAGATAGATAGATAGATAGATAGATAGATAGATAGATAGATAGATCTGGATAGATGGATAGATAGGGGGGTAGATGTACAGATGATAGAAGAAAGAACAGGGGGACATATGGATGACTTTATAGATAGATGGATATATAGGGGGGTGGATGTACAGATTCACAGATCCGCAAATAGATGGATGGATATGGGGGGGGGGAGGGGTGGACTAGATACATAGATAGATGTACAGATCAACAAATGTATAGATAGGGGGGGGTGGATGGTTGGATAGATAGGAGAATATAGGGATAGATATATAGATAGTGGAATGGATGGATGGATCGACAAATGGATATATAAATGGATGGATAGATAGGGGGATGGATGGATGAATGGATGGGTAGATAGGGGGATGGATAGGGGGATGGATGGATGGATGGATAGATAGGGGGATGGATGGATGAATGGATGGGTAGATAGGGGGATGGATGGATGGATGGATAGATAGGGGGATGGATGGATGGATAGGGGGATGGGTGGATAGATAGCAGATTGTACTGATTGATGGATAGAAGAACAGGGAGATGGATGGATAAATGGATGGATAGCTAGAAGAATGTATGGGTGGATAGATAGGAGAATATATGGATAGATAGGGGGATGGATGGACATATAGGGGGATGGATGGATACATAGGGGGATGGATGAATAGATAGGGGGATGGATGAATAGATAGGGGGATGGATGAATAGATAGGGGGATGGCTGCATAGATAGGGGGATGGCTGGATAGATATGGGGATGGATGAATAGATAGGGGGATGGCTGGATAGATAGGGGGGTGGATGGATGGATATATAGGGGGATGGGTGGATAGATATATAGGGGGATGGATAGGGGGATGGGTGGATAGATAGGGGTGGATGGATAGCTAGGGGGATGGATGGATGGATAGATAGGGGAATATAGGGATGGATAGATAGGGGGATGGATGGATAGATAGCGGGTTGGATAGATAGCGGGATGGATGGATGGACAGATAGGGGGATGGATGGCTGGATGAATGGACAGATAGTGGGATGAATGGATGGACAGATAGGGGGATGGATAGATGAATGGACAGATGGGGGGGTGGATGGCTGGATGGATGGACAGATAGGGGGATGGATGGCTGGATGAATGGACATATAGGGGGATGGATGGATGGATGGACAGATAGGGGGATGGATGGCTGGATGAATGGACAGATAGGGGGATGGATGGACAGATAGGGGAATGTATGGATGGATGGATGGATGGATGGATGGATGGATAGATAGGAGAATATATGGATGGATGGATGGATGGATGGATAGATAGATAGGAGAATATATGGATGGATGGATGGATAGATAGGACAATTTATGGATGGATGGATGGATAGATAGGGGGATGGATGGACAGATAGGAGGGATGGATGGATAGATGGATAGACAGATAGGAGAATATATGGATGGATGGATGGATAGATAAGGGGATGAATGGATGGATGAATAGACAGATAGGGGGATGGATGGATGAATGGACAGATAGGTATATGAATGGATAGACAGGGGGATGGATGGATGAATGGACAGATAGGTATATGAATGGATAGACAGGGGAATGGATGGATGAATGGACAGGTAGGGGGATGGATGGACAGATAGGGGAATGTATAGATGGATAGACAGGAGAACATAGGGATAGATGGATAGATAGGGTATTGTGTTGATGGATGGATAGAAGAACAGGGAGATGGATGGATAAATGGATAGATAGCTAGAAGAATGTATGATGTTGTAATGTCCATTGGAGGTGGATGGATGGAAGAACAGGGGGATGGATGAATGTATGGATAGATAAGGGGATGGATGGATGGATGAGTCTGGTTTATTCTCTGACTAGTGGTCAGCAAGGCCGGGTCTGGGCTCACTCTCTGACCGTATCCGTGCTCCAGGACATAGAAGGGAAGGTGAACTAATAAGGTTCTATTCCAGTGATGGAGAACCTCGGCACCCCAGAGGTTTTGGAACTACATTTCCCATGATGCTCCACTACACTGCAGAGTGCCTGAGCATCATGGGAAATGTAGTTCCCAAACATCTGGGGTGCCGAGGTTCTCCATCACTGCTCTTGTAGGTTAGAGAGAGAATATTTCTCTGTTTTTAGCAGATGGATAGACAGAAGGTTTCTTAGATCTCTCTTGTGTACTGACATGGCAAACAGCAAACTGATTATTAATTATTGGATATTAATTGATGGGCGATTGATGGGGTCACCTGGGATCGATAAACCGCCCAGCACTTTGAGACAACAGAACATTCGGTGACCCTCAGCCCTCCGCAGAGCTGAAGGAAAACGTGTCATTTTATGATGGAAGACATATTTCTATTAGAGGTGGAGTTTTGTCTTTTTTTTTCTTTTTTATTTATTATTGATTACCTTATTGCTATCACAAGGGGCCTTACAAGCCTCCTATATGACAGCATGGACAGGGGACAGGTACTCCTTATAGATAACCCCCCCCCCCCCCCCCCAAGGTCTCCTTTGCCCTCCAATGGAGCTATTCAAGCACAGATTGTATGTGAATAGCTGCATCCTCAGCTACGCTAGTATTAGGGGTCATTCATTGCAGGAAATGCTTGTGTCCCCCCCCCCCTCCCCCGTGTTCTGCTGTCCCCATAGGAACGTGAGACCCCAGGAAGCACCATGGGTGCTATTAATGGGGGGGGGGTGGTAGGCACACGTTGAGAACCCCATAAAAGTGATCAGTTCTATGGGAAAGCCAGGGGTACCCCGCTCATGGCTGCTGCAGCTGTGATATTGATTTAACCCCTTATCTGCCATGCCGTTTATAAACATACCTTGGTAGACGGGGGGGGGGGGGGGGAGGGGTTGAAGAAGCTGTGAGGTTTTGTCTCAGTTTAGACTGATGGGAAGAGAAGGAACCAGGAGAATTCCATGCTATGTCCTCCATGACGCCGCTCATACATGGAGGGCTGTCCCTGGGAAAATCGCCTTTATCAGGGCTTCTATCTGGAAGGATATTTCAGTCTATAGAACATTTCCTTCTCAGATCCAATCTGTACATTCATTCCTCTATTCCACACCCTTCATTATGGGAACTGAGGCCGACCCAGACAGGAGGACAAATTGGATATTATTACTGCTCAGAATTCTTCTCTATGTGCGACCATTTCTACAGAAATCCAAAGAATGTTATTCTGAATGTCTGACTGAACCCTGGGAATGGATAGATAGATAGATAGATAGATAGATAGATAGATAGATAGATAGATAGATAGATAGATAGATAGATAGATAGATAGATAGATAGATAGATAGATAGATAGATAGATAGATAGATAGATAGATAGATAGATAGATAGATAGATAGATAGATAGATAGATAGATGAATGGATAGATAGATAGATAGATAGATAGATAGATAGATAGACGGATGAATGGATAGATAGATAGATAGATAGATAGATAGATAGATAGATAGACGGATGAATGGATAGATAGATAGATAGATAGATAGATAGATAGATAGATAGATAGATAGATAGATAGATAGATAGATAGATAGACGTATAGATAGATAGATAGATAGATAGACGTATAGATAGACGGATGAATGGATAGATAAATCGCAGAGGGAGGGAGGAATGGCAGGATGGATGAATAATTACATGGGTGAATAGTGATATGGATGAGGAATAGATACATAGCAGAGGGAGGAAGGAATGGGCGGATGGATGGACGGATGGATGGATGGATGGATGGAGTGATAAGTAGGTTGATATGGAGGGACAGACACTTTACAATAAATGATTACATTCTGAGTTGAGCAGAGAGAGGGACTCCGGTGTGTAATGGGGGGAGGTGTTGTGTAAATTGGAATATGGGTTTGGGATGGGTAGAGGAGATGAGGCACAGAGGGGAGTCTATCATCTCCCGGATAATCTCTATCATACAGTCCGGGGAATCGGGGAGAATTGCTGGAAGCAATAAGTGCCATTTATTCTTCACCTCCAGATTTAAACAGAATAACCTTTTGATTAAACCATCTCCATTTCCACTCTGGATCCTCCTCCTCCCCTCCTCCGATATCTTTACTATCTTCATCTAAACCATCACGCCCGAGAATATTCATGGCTGGCAGATGTTCCAGAGCCTCCACCTTATTACACAATTATAAATCACGTCCCGATCCGCTTCAAGCCGCATTACCGTCGCATCTGATCCAGGAGATGCAGTTTAATAAATCTTGACGTTCAGATCCGATTGGCTTCCTATCTGGAAATATGACAATTACCTGGAGATTTGATAAAATGACAATCGCAAAGTATATCCGCATTGTGCGTGTCATAAGCGGAACTTTCGCAAGCTGACATTCAGAACACTTTCCCAGAAAATTGCCAGATAGAAGACGCGATACTGAAATGTTATAGAGTGACACGTTTGCTGTTTATCTAATAAGAAATATGGTTATGGAAATAGTTTCCTTCTCTTAAAAGGTAGCCTTTCTCAACCGCGGTTCTGTGGACCTTTGGGTGCCTCTAGAGGTGGCCAGGGGTTCCTGGAGCTATGGCTGATTGACCTTCCATCTGATAGTGCCTCCATAATTCCAGGTCTACCACCACTTGATCGAGCCAGCAGTTATAACAATATTTTCCTTCCCCTTAAAGAGAGACATTCTAAGCCAGGGTTCCGTGGACCTTAGGGTTCCTCTAGAGGTGGCTAGGGGTTCCTGGAGCTATGGCTCATTGACCTTCCATCTGATAGTGCCTCCATAATTCCAGGTCTACCACCACCTGTTAGAGCCAGCAGTTATAATAATATTTTCCTTCCCTTAAAGCAGACATTCTCGGCCAGGGTTCCGTGGACCTTACTGTTCCTCCAGAGGTGGCTAGGCGTTTCCGGGAGCTATGGTTGATTGACCTTCCATCTGATGGTGCCTCCAAAGTTCCAGCTCTATCACCACTTGGTAGAGCCAGCAGTTATAAAAATATTTTCCTTCCCTCAAAGGCAGCCTTTCTCAACCGGTGCTCCATGCACCTTAGGGTTACTCTAGAGGTGGTAGGGGTTCCTGGATATGTGGTTGATTGATCTTACATCTGATGGTGCCTCTATAGTTCCAGATCCAACACCACATGATAGAGCCAGCAGTTATAAAAGTATTGTCCTTCCTTTAAAGGCACCCATTCTCAACAGGGCTCCATGGACCTTAGGGTTTCTAGGGGTGGCTAGGGGTTCCTGGTGTTCTGGTTGATTGACCTTCCATCTGAAGGTACCTACAAAGTTCTAGGTCTAAGACCACTTGGTAGAACCAGGACATGACTGCAATGGTGGCTCCCCCCCCCCCAACATTGTGGGGGGGAGGGGACTTTCTTCCCACTGACCTATACCAAAGGACCCAGTGACCACCAAAAGCTATGGCCCACTGAGGAGAAGTAGTTATGGACAGGCCCCCATTATTTAAGTGTTCTGCACATGTACGACTGATGAAGTTAAGACTGTCCTATACTGGTCACACTGTCAGAAGAGAGAGATCACCTGACAAGGAAGATCGAAAGAACCAGACAAAGAGACAGACCGGCTACTAGATGGTTGGACACATTGACCACAAATCGACTTCTTTTTAGATTTCTCATTCATCAAGTCGCTGGGACTCGGACCCAAGTTAACGGCACTTAACACGTGACTGTTAGCCCTTGTACACACGGTCGGAGATTCCGATGGAATGTGTCCGATCGGACCATTTTGTCGGATATTCCGACTGTGTGTGGTCTGCATCGGACAGTTTTCCGTCGGAGTATCCGACCGACCAAGTTTTCCAACTCGTTGGTAAAATTTTCCGACAAAATGCTCCGATCGGACATACTCCGATCATGTGTAGAGAATTCCAATCGGACAAAGTGCCACGCATGCTCAGATCAAATTCCTACACCAAAGCTATTGGCTACTAGCCTGAACGTAGTCCCGTCGTAACGAAATAATGTCATCACGTCGGATTTTCCGACAACTTTGTCCGACCGTGTATATGCAACAGTTTTTGGACAAAATCAGTCGGACAAAAGCCGACGGATTTGGTTGTCGGAACCTCTGACCGTGTGTACAAGGGCTTAAAGGTAACCCATGCACAACCATCATCATCCACTTCCAGATGTTACCTTTTGCTTTCAGAACGTTTCTTTATGAACTCTGTGTACCACGTGGCCCTTCCCTTGTTTTTACAATTTTCCTTTTTGTAGAAATTCTTTTCTTTTCTTTTTTTTCCTGTTTGTGGTTCCCAGGAGCTCTCCTAAACCTTCCTGCCTGCCTGTGGTTTGGGCTGTTCCTGTGTATAGGTAATAATTAGTGCGTTTAGGTTTTTACCTTAGACTTCTGGAAATATTTGGCTGGTTCTTCTCAGGTCCCGTTTACTGGAACCTCAGGGAAATCATTTCCCATTCATCATAATTAGGAAAGTTAAGATCTTCGCTTTCAGTATTCAAAACATTTAGACAAGTGGGAGTTTTTTTCTGAAATATTTATGGAGAGCGACACATTGATATATAGATTTCGCCGGCAGTACATTATCCCTAAATATATATCTTCTCATTCATTTTAGATTTTTTAATACTGTAAAGCAGGGGGGTCTCAAACAGGCGGCCCTCCAGCTGTTGCAAAACTACAAGTCCCATCATGCCTCTGCCTGTGGGAGTCATGCTTGTAACTGTCAGCCTTGCAATGCCTCATGGGACTTGTAGTTTTGCAACAGCTGGAGGGCCGCCAGTTTGAGACCCCCTGCTGTAAAGAGTCTTTAAGGGCTCGTTCACACTAGTGCTTTGACTACTAAAAAATGGCGCCCGTCCGTACCCAGAACCAGCACACTATGAACTCATCTGTAAACAAAATTTAATACAAATGGCTTCAGCTCTCACTATCCATCCATGGAGAGAACTAGCATGTTTCGCCCATGTGGGGCTAAGTCATAGAGGCCATTCTTTTTCTTCACCTCAACCGCTACTCCCTTTTAGCTATAGAGGCAATGGATGGGGTGTACACATGCCACAGCTGCAAGGATTTGCTTAGTGGCCGCAACAACACCTTCAGCCGGCGTAGCGACCACCCAATGCTACCCATTGAAGAGCATGGGGCTACTCTGCAGGTGCTCATCAACAGTGGGCTTCAAGGGGTTAAAGTCAAAGGGAGGAGATGACACAATGCCTCCTCACCACCTGCCAAATGTTCTGTGAGGAGCAATCTGATTTCCAAGCACTCTTCAGAGAGAAAAGTTAGTGTGCACGAGCCCTGAATCTTGCCCTAAGACTGCAGCTGCATGCCAACCACTGTAAGTAATGCACACGTGTTATGCTAAGTCTCCATGAATGTAAGATCTCAAATCCAATGAATTAAACGGGCAGTCCAAGGACAGTCAGGCTGGGGATGAAAGGGCTAGATCAGGGGTTTCAATTGCAAACCACATCAGCGTTATGGTTGCCCTCAAAGGGCTGGATGTGTCAGTAAGACTATTTATGCAGAGTTCAGGAGTGTGCTATGTGCAGAGTCCAGTGTTCAGCGGTGCACTGTGTATAGAGTGCAGAGTTCAGGTGTGCTCTATGTACAGAGGTCAGGGTTTAGCCATGTACTATGAACAGAGTGCAAAGTTCAGGGGTGTGCTATGCACAGAGTGCAGAGTTTGGGGGTGTACTGTGTGCAGAGATCAGGAGTGCGCTATGTACAGAGTGCAGAGTTCAGGGGTGTGCTATATACAGAGTAAAGCGTTCAGGGGTGTGCTATGTACAGAATGAAGCATTCAGGGGTGTGCTATGTACAGAATGCAGGGTTTAGGGGTACGCTACGTACAGAGTGCAGAGTTTAGGGGTGTGCTATGTGCAGGGTTTAGCTGTACGCTACGTACAGTGTGCAGAGTTCAGGGGTGTGCTATGTGCAGCGTTCAGGTGTGTGCTATGTACAGAGTGCAGGGTTTAGGGGTATGCTACATACAGAGTGCAGAGTTCAGAGTGCAGAGTTTAGGGGTACTCTATGCATAGAGTTTAGCGCTGTGCAGTGTACAGAGAGCAGAGTTTACGGGTGCTTTATGTACAGAGTTTAGGGTTGAGGAGTGTTTTATGTACAGGGTGCAGAGGTCAGGGGTGTGCTGTGTACAGAGTGCAGGGTTTAGGAGTGTGTTATGCACAGAGTGCAGGGTTCATTTTGCTTTCATAGGTTGCCCACATCTCACTTTCACTCCTCCTCAGCTCTGACCTCTGCACCACTCTCCCATCTTCCTTCACAGCCCTTGCACATGTTGGCTAGATTCTGGACGTCCTCCTACCAGTAAATGAGGTGGGCTCTATCCGCAGCTACTAATGCACATTGTGAGAAACTCGCAGTGTGCAGTGAAATCAGAGGAAGCCAGTACAACTGTGCAAGACTGAAGAGAAGGCCAATGTTCTGCTTCAATGGAACCTTCTATGAATGGTGTTTTCTGCTCTATTACATAACATTCGTTGTCTGTATGAACACAGCACAAATCTGCCTCAGTCTGGTGTTTGATAGATTAGCACTTCATTATTCTTTCCAATTTGCCCACAGACCCTCATTAATCAATCCCCCACCCAGCAGGCCCCTGCGCCGGGTTTAGAATGATAGCTCCTGGGTAGATTAGCCATGACAGGGGCCTGACGTCCGTTTTACAACCATTAACCGAACAATGATACACAAGGAACGGTTTATGGCTGCCCGGGGCCATTTATAAAAGGCACAATAATAAGGTTGAATAAACAAATTTCATTGGGGGATTGATGTAATACGGGTGCACCTCCGAAGGTCCTTCCAGCAATTATTTAATGAATGGACTTTAGTTGACACATCTCTGAATGTGGGAAATGTTTTTTATTTTTTTTTTAGTTTTGGATAGAATAGAAAAATATTGGATCCCTTCTCAGGTTTTTTATGTTGCCCAAAACATTACCATCCTTGCTCCTACACTGCCTGGCTCCTTCTGGTTGGTGGCACTGCCATGCGGCCTGGTCTATTTTGCGGTTGATCAAGTATGCTCCTCTATAGGGTCTGCAGTACTGCTGTCTGGTTTGGTTTAGCTTGCACTTCATCCAGTATGTTCCTCTATGGAATCTGCAGTCCCATTGTCTGGTCTGGTCGGCTCTTCATCCAATATGCTCCTCTATGGGGTCTGTAGCCCCAATCGCTTGGTCTGGTCTGCTTTTGATCCGGTATGCTCTTCTATGGGGTCAGCAGTCCCACTGTTTGGTCTGGTCTGCTCTTTATCCAGAATGCTCCTCTATGGGGTCTTCAGTTCCACTGCTTGGTCTGGTCAGCTCTTCATTCAGTATACTCCTCTATGGCATCTACAGTTTCACTGTCTGGTCTGGTCTTCATCCAGTATGCACCTCTATGGGGTCTTCAGTCCCACTGCTTGGTCTGGTCTGCTCTTCATCCAGTATGCACCTCTATGGGGTCTTCAGTCCCACTGCTTGGTCTGGTCTGCTCTTGATCCAGTAGGCACCTTCTATGGGGTCTGCAATGCCACTGCTTGGTCTGGTCTGCTCTTCATTCAGTATGTTCCTCTATGAGGTCTGCAGTACCACTGCTTGGTCTGGTTTGCTTTTCATCCAGTATGCGCCTCTATGGGGTCTGCAGTCCCCCTGCTTGTTCTGGTCTTCTCTTCATCCAGTATGCACATCTATGGGGTCTGCAGTCCCCCTGCTTGGTCTGGTCTGTTCTTCATCCAGTGTGTTCCTCTATGGGTTCTGCATTTCCACTGCTTGGTCTGATCTGCTCTTCAGCCAGTATGCTCCTCTATGGGGTCTGCAGTCCCACTGTCTAGTCTTCTCTTCATTCAATAGGCACCTCTATGGAGTCTGCAGTGCCACTGCTTGGTCTGCTCTGCTTTTCATCCAGTGTGTTCCTCTATAGGGTCTGCAGTGCCACTGCTTGGTCTGCTCTGCTCTTCATCCAGTATGCTCCTCTATAGGGTCTGCAGTCCCACTGTCTGGTCTGGTTGGCTTTTCATCCAGTAGGCACCTCTATGGGGTCTGCAGTGCCACTGCTTGGTCTGGTCTGCTCTTCACTCAGTGTGTTCCTCTATGGGGTCTGAAGTTCCACTGCTTGATATGGTCTGCTCTTCATTCAGTATGTTCCTCTATGGGGTCTGCAGTCCCCCTGCTTGGTCTGGTCTGCTCTTCATCCAGTATGCTACTCTATGGGGTCTGCAATCCCCCTGCTTGGTCTGGTCTGCTCTTCATCCAGTATGCTTCTCTATGGGGTCTGCAGTTCCACTGTCTGGTCTGGTCTGCTCTTCATCCAATAGGCACCTCTATGGGGTCTGCAGTGTGACAGCTTGGTCTGGTCTTTTCTTCATCCAGTGTGCTCCTCTATGGGGTCTGCATTTCCACTGATTGTTCTGGTCTGCTCTTCATTCAGTAGGCTCCTCTATGGGGTCTGCAGTCCCACTACTTGGTCTGATCTGCTCTTCATCCAGTATTCTCCTTTATGGGGTCTGCAGTCCCACTGTCTGGTCTGGTATGCTCTGCTCTTCATCCAGTAGGCATCTCTATGGGGTCTGCAGTGCCACTGCTTGGTCTGGTCTGCTCTTCATCAAGTGTGTTCCTCTATGGGGTCTGCAGTTCCACTGGCTGATTTGGTCTGCTCCTCTATGGGGCCTGCAGTCCTGCTGCTGCCTGGTCAGGTCCACTGTTCATCCAGTATGCTCCTCTAGGGTGGTCTGCATGAAAATTAATCCTGCATAGGAACGGCGTCTCCTCGAGAATGACACCCACCCATCAAAGCATTTTAATATTTTCATAACTCCTTCTTCCAAGAGCCAGCCCGCTGCTTGCATCAGGACTGAGGGCTCTCGAGAGGAGTACTGAGGCAAGGGGCTGCAATGCTTTCAGTAAGCTATGTATAGTATAGCCCCCTGCTGGCCCCTCCCGCCAGCCATGATCTGCCTCCATTGCATAGAGAATCACCTGGATCCAGTAATAACATCACTGAATCTATCATTTAGGTTTGTAATGAAAATAGAAATGTTTTATTTAGCATGTTGATGGAGTGGGGGGGGGGGGGGGGGCTTTGGGGTGACATAATATGAAGAAATTATTTTTCAACTATAAAGATCTAGTCATGGATTGACTAGAAAGAACGTCTTCTAATTTCTTTTACCATTCGTCTACTTGTTTATTACCATCGGGGGAATTCTACTGACAAATAACTCAGAGTATTGACTGAGAGTACAATGTGTGATATGATCGGCTCTGCGCTGTCTCCGCTCCCTTATTATAGGTTATTGACAAACGAACTAATGTAGCATTTAGCTGGTATTTCCGATCAATATCGGATCAATATCACAGAAGTCTGTTAGAAACCTGACTTCCAATTCCTGGATCCGCTGCCTGTAATGCTCAGCTCCTTCCTCTGATCCAACCAGAAATTTACACCATCGATCGGTTTACAGCACCACAAAGCGGAGAGAGTAATCCGGGAGACATCGATCACACACAAGGTGTAATATCAAAGCCCCATCTGTCAGTAAAAATATCATGGAGCTGTGTGTGTGTGTGTGTGTGTGTGTGTGTGTGTGTGTGTGATCAGACAAATAGTAACAAAAAAAGATAGTAATCATCCAAACTCTACCACTGGAATACATTTTTATTTATTTATTTGTTTTTATTTCTTTTTTTCATTATTTATTTATAACAGCTTTTTTATGTTTATTTATTTGTTTTTATTTCTTTTTTCATTATTTATTTATAACAGCTTTGTTATATTTATTTATTTGTTTTTATTTCTTTTTTCATTATTTATTATTTTTTATGAATTATTATTTATGTATTATTATTATTATTATTATTATTTATTTTCATTAATTTATATATATTTTTAATAATTATTATTTATGAATTATCATTATCATTATTTATTTACATTTTTAAAATATATTTTTCTTTAGTGATTATTTTGCTAATTGGTGTTCATTATTCAAAGGCCCGTTCAGATCAGGTGGTGTTGCAGTAACACACAGGGCTGTATTTATAAAACCTTTGCAGATCTGTTTGCCCTGTGAAGCTAAATGTACATGATTTATGGGGGCCAAATGGGAGCCAAATGAATGTTATTTAGCTATTTTCTCTCCAGGTCGAATGTTTTTCATTCATACAGGATAGGTTGTATCTGGAAAATAATGCATTGTGGTCACTAGATGGTGCCGATGATCATAGAAAATAAATACTTTACAGTGAATAATTTACAGTGGTTATTATCTCCATCTAATGGCCATCATGAGTTTTTTTCCTGTATAATATATCTAATATCTGAAGAGCGGTGATGTCACTTTATAATATATCTTGTATGTGGAGAGCAGTGATGTCACTCCTGTATGATATATCTTATAACTGGAGAGCGGTGATGTCACTCCTGTATAATATCTTTATCTGTAGAGCAGTGATGTCACTCCTGTATAATATATCTTGTATCTGGAGAGTGGTGATGTAACTAGTGTATAATATCTTATATCTGTAGAGCGGTGATGTCACTCCTGTATGATATCTTAAATCTGGAGAGCGGTAATGCCACTCTATATAATATATCTGGAGAGCGGTGATGTCACTAGTGTATAATATCTTATATCTGAAGAGCGGTGATGTGACTTTATAATATATCTTGTATGTGGAGAGCAGTGATGTCACTGTATAATATATCTTATATCTGGAGAGCAGTGATGTCACTCCTTTATAATATATCTTATATCTGGAGAGCTGTGATGTCACTAGTGTATATTACTTGTATATGGAAAGTGGTGATGTCACTCCTGTATAATATATCTTGTATGTGGAGAGCAGTGATGTCACTCCTGTATGATATATCTTATATCTGGAGAGCGGTGATGTCAGTCCTGTATCATATATCTTATATCTGGAGAGTGGTGATGTAACTAGTGTATAATATCTTATATCTGGAGAGCGGTGATGTCACTAGTGTATAATATCTTATATCTGCAGAGCGGTGATGCCACTCTGTATAATATATCTGGAGAGTGGTGATGTCACTAGCGTATAATATCTTTTATCTGTAGAGCGGTGATGTCACTCTGTATAATAGATCTGTAGAGCGGTGATGTCACGCTGTATAATATATCTGGAGAGCGGTGATGCCACTCTGTATAATAGATCTGGAAAGCAGTGATGCCACTCTGTATAATATATCTGGAGAGTGGTGATGTCACTCCAGACGCATGGA
This sequence comes from Lithobates pipiens, assembly GCF_037356315.1. Taxonomy (NCBI): domain Eukaryota; kingdom Metazoa; phylum Chordata; class Amphibia; order Anura; family Ranidae; genus Lithobates; species Lithobates pipiens. The sequence goes on along the minus strand of NW_027507764.1, from coordinate 585,741,495 downwards.
TTCCAATGTTTTTTTTTTTTTTTTTTAAACACGTGATTAGAGTCGGAAACTCTATTTTGCTTCAGAAAGGATGGGCTTTGTGCCCCGAGCCCGCCCACTTGTGAGACATTCACTGATGTCTTCCTGCTTCTCCTCCCGGCCAATCAGGAAACGGCTCCTGAAACCTGATTGGCCGGAAGTCTTAGGAGGGGTCTCAGTACCCACCTCCTGTTCAGCCAGGAGGAGAAGCAATGCCTTGGCAGCAGCAGTCTCTTCTTGCTACCCTGGATGCAGTAGAGCAGGGGTGCCCAACCGCTGGCCCCCTCCGATGTGGCCCGTCTCGTCTTGTTCTGAGATGGCGGGTCGGCAAGCCCAGATCGCGGGTTTCCCGACCCGCCATCTCCGAGCATCAGCACAAGCAACGGAGCCGCCGCTGGAGGAAGCAGAGCCGATGCTTCCTGTATAGTGCCGGCTCCTTCACAGGCGGAGTGCTCTCTACTGCAGCCGCATGCTTCCTGCAATCACAGACAGCAGCTAGCAGTGCCAGTACAAGTCACCAGCACCAGCCAGCAGCACCAGCACCAGCCAGCAGTACCAGGCACCAGCCAGCAGCGCCAGCAGTACCATTCACCAGTACCAGCCAGCAGTATCAGCCACCATTACCTGCAAGGAGTACCAGGTACCAGTACCAGCCAGCATTACCAGCCAGCATTACCAGTACCCACCAGCAGTACCACTACCCGCCAGCAGTATTAGAACCCGCCAGCAGTATCAGTACCAGCCAGCAGTACCAGTACCCACCAGCAGTACCCACCAGCAGTACCAGTCACCAGTACCAGCCACCAGTACCAGTACCCACCAGCAGTACCAGCTAGCAGTGCCAGTACCTGCCAGCAGTACCAGTACCCACCAGCAGTACCAACCAGCAATACCAGCCAGCGGTATCTGCTAGCAGTACCAGCAGGCAGTACCAGCCCTGGAGGACAGCCAGCAGCAGCCATCAGTTATAACCACCTGGGGGACAGCAGCAACCAGCTGCAGGAATCATGAGGAAGAAGTCCCCTTCTGTCTGAGTGGATCAGAGGGATCCTTAGAGTAGAGTGGGTGGCATCCATGTCTGCTCTACATATGCAGAGTGGACACAGACCTGCCATCCGCCTGCTACGCTAATTGTGGCCCGCGACCGGTTACCAAGACGCTAAAGTGGCCCTAGCTCCTCAAAAGGTTGGGCACCCCTGTCCTAGAACATTCCATCCATCACCTGGGATAGAACGTCCATGGTGAACATATGCTGCATAATGACAAATTAATAATCGCTGAGCAGAAATCAGCGCTCGCCCATAATTGCGACACGTACATTTCACTGGCGGTATTGATCAGTGAAGACACGTGCGTACATATTTTTATATTATAAAATTATAATATTATATTTATATTTATGTAATCACAATTGTGGTAAAAGGCTTCGCAGTGAGGAGTGTAGGGAGACGACGCTGAAAAAACAATAAATATATGAGGTACGTAGAAGGTATAGGTGAGGGTGTAGATCTGTCAATTAATTAGAATGCATTCATGTGAAGATACGAAGGACAGCAGCAGAATGACAGCAACATTTTTGGTGATTGAAGCGCTCCACCTTGTTTCTGTGTATAGTCATTATATATGCAGATGGAGGGCAGCGAATCGCGGTCTATGATTACATACGCACGGTCGTCTTCCTACTTAGTGCTGCCAGTGATATAAATATCATGACAAACAACGCGCTCCCAATCCACCCCACAAATCCACCAAGAATAAAATACAGATGATCATCGCTACAATTCATCCTCAACTTGATACAAAGTATTTAAAAAAAAAGTACAGTACCTTGAAAAAGTATTCATTGTGTCATGTTACAAGCAAAAAAAGTAAATGTATTTTATTGGGATTTTATGTGATGGACCAACACAGAGGGGCTCATAATTGTGGAAGGAAAATGATAAATGGTTTTCCACATTTTTTACAAATAAATATGTGAAGAAGAAGCAGGAAAAGGAGAAGCCCGGGGGAGGAAGAAGCGGGAGAAGATGCGGAAGAAGGAGAAACCTGGGGGAGGAAGAAGCGGATGAAGAGGCGAGGGAGAAGATGTGGGAGAAGGAGAAGCCCGGGGAGGAAGAAGCGGGAGAAGGAGAAGCCCAGGGGAGGAAGAAGCGGGAGAAGTTGCGGGAGAAGATGTGGGAGAAGGAGAAGCCTGGGGAGGAAGAAGCAGGAGAAGGAGAAACCCAGGGGAGGAAGAAGCGGGAGAAGATGCGGGAGAAGGAAAAGCCCAGGGGAGGAAGAAGCGGGAGAAGATGTGGGAGAAGGAAAAGCCCAGGGGAGGAAGAAGCAGGAGAAGGAGAAACCCGGGGGAGGAAGAAGCGGGAAAAGATGCGGGAGAAGGAGAAACCCAGGGAAGGAAGAAGCGGGAGAAGATGCGGGAGAAGGAGAAGCCTGGGGGGAGGAAGAAGCGGGAGAAGATGTGGGAGAAGGAGAAGCCTGGGGGAGGAAGAAGCGGGAGAAGGAGAAGCCCGGGGGAGGAAGAAGCGGGAGAAGATGCGGAAGAAGGAGAAACCTGGGGGAGGAAGAAGCGGATGAAGAGGCGAGGGAGAAGATGTGGGAGAAGGAGAAGCCCGGGGAGGAAGAAGCGGGAGAAGGAAAAACCCAGAGAGGAAGAAGCGGGAGAAGGAGAAACCCGGGGAGGAAGAAGCGGGAGAAGTTGCGGGAGAAGATGTGGGAGAAGGAGAAGCCCGGGGAGGAAGAAGCAGGAGAAGGAGAAACCCGGGGGAGGAAGAAGCGGGAGAAGGAGAAGCCCAGGGGAGGAAGAAGCGGGAGAAGATGTAGGAGAAGGAGAAACCTGGGGGAGGAAGAAGCGGATGAAGAGGCGAGGGAGAAGATGTGGGAGAAGGAGAAGCCCGGGAGGAAGAAGCAGGAGAAGGAGAAACCCGGGGAGGAAGAAGCGGGAGAAGTTGCGGGAGAAGATGTGGGAGAAGGAGAAGCCCGGGGAGGAAGAAGCAGGAGAAGGAGAAGCCCGGGGGAGGAAGAAGAGGGAGAAGATGTGGGAGAAGGAGAAGCCCGGGGGAGGAAGAAGAGGGAGAAGATGTGGGAAGACCGGAGGAAGAAGAAGATATTTTTAATAAAAGACTTGTCAAAAACGGTTTACTGTATTTTTTCACACTACTTTTTTTTGGGGTGAAAAGGTACCATGTACCCCATACTCATTCACATAGGAGGGGGGGTGGGATCTAGGAGATCCCAGACTCTGATAAGCCCCCCGCCCACAGACCCGACAACCACCAGGCAAGGGGTTGTCAGGAAGAGGACCTTGTCCCTATTACCATGGATCAAGGTGCTTTGGGCTGCGGGGGCGCAGAGCCCCCCTGCTTCAAAGCACCCAACCCCCCCCCCCATGTTGAGGGCATGTGGCCTGCTGTGCACTCACTTATCCCCACTCTATCCTGATCTGCTGGGCTGCATGCTCGGATAAGGGTCTGGTATGGATTTTGGCATGGGGGGCTCCCCTCTGAATACATACTAGACACAAAGGGCCTAATATGGACCTGGGGGGGAAGGGGGGAACCCCACGCCGTTTTTTTTTCACATTTTTTTTTTTGCCAATAATTATTTTTACATTCAGCTGTCAGCGGGGAAGCCTCCTGACAGCTGATGGCTCATCGGTTAAGGACACGCGGTGGACAGCTTCCCAGCCCCCTCCTTAGCAACCAATTATATACAGTGAATGTATAGCCAAAAAAAAAAAAACACAAACAAATCGAAAATCAAAGTAAAACACGGTACTTGCATTTTGGATGCGGGTCCAATTGAGTCTACTATGTGCAAAATGCTGCTTTTTGCGGGAGAAAAAAAGTCCCCGACCCTTTCCAAAAACGCAGAGGCACAAAAATGCTTTGACGTGAACATGTTCCATAGGAACCCATGTTAAAGCAGTGTTGCCACCAAAAAATTAAAATTTTTTTTTTTTTAATTCTTAAATAAATAAATAAATAATTGGAGAAAAAAAATTTTTTTACTCCCCTCTAAATACCTGTTGCTAGGGGGTCCCTCGTAGTCTGCCTTCTTCTTTGCCCGGGCTGGTGACATCACTTCCCCTCGCGCCGCACAGTCACAGGTCCCAGGTGACTGCACTGCATATCGCGCCGCCGCTCGCGCATGCGCAGTGGGTGCCCGGCTGCCCACAGTACGAATGACGGTGCTGCGAGCAGAGCGGGGAACGAGGGGGGGGGGGCTTCGTTCCCCCGCATCCCTGGACCCCGGGACAGGTAAGTGTCCGATTATTAAAAGTCAGCAGCTGCAGTATTTGTAGCTGCTGACTTTTATTTTTATTTTTTTTAGGGGGGCACCCCACTCTAAGAAAAAAATTCCCTTCATTTCTGCAAAATACATAAAAAAAAAAACGCATTCGTGTGAATGGAGCCTGACACAGTCGCCATTTAAAGGGCATGCAAATTTTGACATGTTTGGTATCTATTTACTCAGCACAAAATCATCTTTTATATTTTTTTACAGTGTCTGTATGCTCTAAAATGGAAAAAAGTATAGTTTTTTTTGTGAGAAAAGATTGCGCAAATACAGTGCAACCAAAAAAAAAAAATTGGAACAACTAGCGTTTTATTCTCCAGGACCTCTGCTTTTAGAAAATATATAATATTTGGGGGTTCTAAGTAATTTTCCAGCAAAAAAAAAAAAAAAAAATGCTGATATTCACATGCATGTGAGAAATGTCAGAATTGGCCTGGGCAACAAGTGGTTAATGGCTTTTAGCCAATAAAAAAAAAAAAAAAAAAAGAATGCATGGTAAATACATCACACCCTACACCTTTATCAATAAGCTTATTATCGGATGAAGTCCCTGTAATCAGAATGCTGTAATGCCAATATTCTCTATTGATCGGTCTGAGGTTGATGCAATGTGTGTGTACACAGAAGCATCATTAGGTGAGAGATGGCAATAATTATTAATCTAGAATTTTAATATTATTTATTTTTATTATTATTATTATTATTATTATTATTATTATTATTATTATTATTATGGATACACCAAATGTAATGACCAAATCTGCAAGAAAACTTAATTAAATAAATAACTGTAAATAAACACAATAAAAACCCACAAATTGTAAATAAAAGGAAAACCTTTAAACAACAAATCACAGAAAACAAGTATTAATCCAGAAATTCCAAAAATCAAATTAAATAAAACAACACAAATAAACTACCATAAACCATAACTACCACGTACTGTAAATGAACAGATTTTATTTTATTTTATTTGTGTGTATTCATTTTATTTACAGTAGTTTTTTTTTTTTTTTTTTTTTTTTATCGTTGACGTATTTGCATCTTTTTTTCTCTTTTTTTTTTCTTAAAGGTCTCCCTTCATTTACAGTGTGTCAGAGGCTTTTGTGTGTATTTAGGGTTTATTGTAGTTTTTTTTTTTTTTTTTTAATTAAGCGTTCTCTACTTTTATTTATTTGTTTGTTTGGATATTTATTTATCTATTTGTGTGTGGGTGCTCATGTGTTTGCATATTTGATTTGTTACTTGTTTGATGTCACTTTATTTTTTTATTTTTTTCCCCAAAGTTTGACCTTCATTTACATCATGTGGGTTTTTTGTATCTATTTGGGGTTTATGGTAGTTTAATTACAGCGCCTTGAGAAACTATTGGTACACTTTGAAATTTTCCCACATTTTGTCACGCTACAACCAAAAACGTAAATGTATTTTATTGGGATTTTATGTGATAGACCAGTGATGGAGAACCTTGGCACCCCCAGATGTTTTGGAACTACATTTCCCATGATGCTCAACTACACTGCAGAGTGCATGAGCATCATGGGAAATGTAGTTCCAAAACATCTGGAGTGCCGAGGTTCGCCATCACTGTGATAGACCAACACAAATTGGCACATAATTGTGAAGTGGAAGGAAAATGATAAATTGTTTTCAACATTTTTTTTTTTTACAAAAAAATATGTGAAAAGTGTGGGGGGAGGGGCATTTGTATGGCGCCCCCCGGAGTCAGTACTTTGTAGAACCCCCTTTCTCTACAAGTCTTTTTGGGGATGTCTCTACCAGCTTTGCCCATCTAGAGAGGACATTTCTGCCCATTCTTCTTTGTAAAATATCTCAAGCTCTGTCAGATTGGATGGAGAGCATCTGTGATCAGCAATTTTCAAGTCTTGCCACAGATTCTCAATGGGATTTAGGTCTGGACTGTGACTGGGCCATTCTAACACATGAATATGCTTTGATGTAAACCATTCCATTGTAGCTCTGGCTGGATGTTTCGGGTCGTTGTCCTGCTGGAAGGTGAACCTCCGCCCCGGTCTCAAGTCTTTTGGCCGACTCTAACAGGTTTTCTTCTAAGATTGTCCTGTATTTGTCTCCATCCATCTTCCCATCAACTCTGACCAGCTTCCCTGTCCCTGCTGAAAAAAACCATCAACACCACATGATGCTGCCACCGCCATGTCTCACGGTGGGGATGGTGTGTTCAGGGGGATGGGCAGTGTTAGTTTTCCGCCCACACATAGCATATTGCTTTTAGGTTAAAATTTGGTCTCCTCTGACCAGATCACCTTCTTCCACATGTTTGCTGCCCCCTCCCCCACATGGCTTCTCACAAACTACAAACAGGACTTCTTATGACTTTCTTTCTTCAATGTCTTTCTTCTTGTCACTCTTCCATAAAGGGCAGATTTGTGGAGAGACGACTAATAGTTGTCCTGTGGACAGATTCTCCCCCCTGAGCTGTGTGAGACCGAGATAAACGTATTTGGTGTCAGGTGGTGACAAGCGTGTGTGGCGGCAATGAGGTGAGGAGGACAAAGACAAGGGTGTCTTGTCTACAGTCCAGCATGGTGGTGGGGGTGTCATGGTCTGGGGCTGCATGAGTGCTGCCGGCACTGGGGGGCTACAGATCATTGAGGGGACCATGAATGCCAACATGTACTGTGACATACTGAAGCAGAGCATGATCCCCTCCCTTCAGAGACTGGACCGCAGGGCAGTATTCCAACATGATAACCACCCCAAACACACCTCCAAGACCACCACTGCCTTGCTAAAGAAGCTGAGGGTAAAGGTGATGGACTGGCCAAGCATGTCTCCAGACCTAAACCCTATTGATCATCTGTGGGACATCCTCAAATGGAAGGTGGAGGAGCGCAAGGTCTCCAACATCCACCAGCTCTGTGATGTCATCATGGGGGAGGGGAAGAGGACTCCAGTGGTGACCTGTGAAGCTCTGGTGACCTCCACCAGTTCAGTTCATTATATGATAAGAAGTGTAATGAGGTCACCACTGTGGTATTTGTCCTGTTTTTCAGCCACAAAACGCTCCCATCCAGGTTTTATCGGATGTAACATTTAGCGATGAGGATTGAACATTCTGCAGAGAATATTATCAGTAGATATTAAAGAACAATCACGTTTCAAATGACTTGAAGGGCTTTACGGTCTCCATAAAGCCCTCAACAGAAGGGAGCAACACTCGTAATTCCAGGCGTCACTTGTGATTATCAGGATTTTTCTCTTGTTTAGGAGCGATAATAAGAGCCGGCGGCGGTCATGACGGGTTGTTATGGGGGGTTGCCGAATCAGCCGACTCGTTAGAAGACGCCAGTTATCTCCTCAAATGAGGTTCTCAAGGGAGATATCTGCCAATCTGGGGTCATCACCCTTTGAAACATCATGCGGTTTCTTTAGTTGGGATACGTTGGATCTGCCCTTCGGGAACTCAAAGTTTTAAAATAAAATAATAACTTGAGTATATTTTCTCCTCCTCTCTCTATACCGCAAAGCTCAAATAGGCATAATAGTCGTTTGAGATCTGTTGGCTTACTATTGTAGTTTGCAAGTTACAAACTCCATGCGATAGAGGATGGCTCTACGCTAATGTGACCACATCATAAAATCCATAGGCTAGACCAGGGGTCTCCAATATGCATAAGCAAAGGGCCACCTTAATGTCCTTTAAACTTCAGGGGGACTAGACATTGGCCAGAGGGAGAAGAATGTGCCCTGATGTCAGTGGGAGTAAACGATGCCCCGACATTGGTATTAGGCAAAGGAATAGTGCCCCATCATTGGTGTCAGTGAGAGGAATAGTGGCCCAGCATTGGTGTCAGTGGGAAGAATAGTGCCCCATCTTTGGTATCAGTGGGAGGAATAGTGCCCCATCATTGGTGCCAGTGGGAGGAATAGTGCCCCATCATTGGTGTAAGTGGGGGGAATAGTGCCCCATCATTGGTGTCACTGGGAGGAATAGTGCCCCATCATTGGTGTCAGTGGGAGGAATAGTGGCCCATCATTGGTGTCAGTGGGAGGAATAGTGCCCCATCATTGGTGTCAGTGGGAGGAATAGTGGCCCATCATTGGTGTCAGTGGGAGGAATAGTGGCCCATCATTGGTATCAGTGGGAGGAATAGTGCCCCATCATTGTTATCAGTGAGAGGAATAGTGCCCCATCATTGGTGCCAGTGGGAGGAATAGTGCCCCATCATTGGTGTCAGTGGGAGGAATAGTGCCCCATCATTGTTATCAGTGAGAGGAATAGTGCCCCATCATTGGTGCCAGTGGGAGGAATAGTGCCCCATCATTGGTGCCAGTGGGAGTAATAATGGCCCCACATTGGTGACAGTGGGAAGAATAGTGCCCCATCATTGGTGTCAGTGGGAAGAAAAGTGCCCCATCATTGGTATCAGTGGGAAGAATAGTGCTCAATCATTGGTGTCAGTGAGAGGAATAGTGCCCCATCATTGGTGTCAGTGGGAGGAATAGTGCCCCATCATTGGTGTCAGTGGGAGGAATAGTGGCACATCATTGGTATCAGTGGGAGGAATAGTGCCCCATCATTGGTGTCAGTGGGAGGAATAGTGTCCCATCATTGGTGTCAGTGGGAAGAATAGTGCCCCATCATTGGTGTCAGTGGGAGGAATAGTGGCCCAGCATTGGTGTCAGTGGGAGGAATAGTGCCCCATCATTGGTGTCAGTGGGAGGAATAGTGCCCCATCATTGGTGTCAGTGGGAGGAATAGTGCCCCATCATTGGTGTCAGTGGGAGGAATAGTGGCCCATCATTGGTATAAGTGGGAAGAATAGTGCCCCATCATTGGTATCAATGGGAAGAATAGTGCCCCATCATTATCAGTGGGAGGAATAGTGCCCCATCATTATCAATGGGAGGAATAGTGGCCCAGAATTGGTGTCAGTGGGATGAATAGTGCCCCATCATTGTAATCAGTGGGAAGAATAGTTCCCCATTGTTGAAGTTAGTGGCAGGAACTATGCCCTACTGTTGCTGACAGTGGGTGGAATAGTGCCCCAAGGACCAGATAAAAGCAAGAAAAGGGCTATATTTGGCTCCTGGGCAAGGATGTAGCAAGGATTTTTTTAGGGCATCTACATTAGGAATTGAAGTATCGAAAAAAAATGTGTAAATAAAAATGTACATCTTCTTTATAAAACATAAATAAAAACCATTCACTATGAACAGTTTATGCATCTTACATCCATACAATGTACCAACAATATAGTTCAAATGTTAACTATGTTAACACAGTTATTATTGAAAGATGGAGTCCACCTGAAAAAACACAACGCGTTTCGAACACTTGTGTTCCTCAGGAGTGCAAGTGAACAATATCATCATATCTAATCTTAGTCATATGAGATCCCAATCTGTTAGGATTATCATCTTCGCGGGACAGAGTGGAGCACCCCAAAAAACAAAGTCAGCAAAGAGCAAATACAAGGGACACCAGAGAAATGGCGCCAGATGGGCTCCAATTGTATGTCCTATTTATAGGTACCACACACACACTTATAGGTACCACACACACACTTATAGGTACCACACACACACGCACAGATGTAGAAAGGCCATCAGTTGATGTGTCTGCATGGGTTTAAAAGTGATCCATCAGATACAGAGCTACTCCTGTAGGAGCTGCTAATGATATCGGGTCCTCTGTTCTTGCCTTTGCAAAAGACCTCAAACCCTCTGACACCTTAGGTTATACCATTTTAGACAGTGTGGGTTGCAAATTTCACAGTGCGTTAGGGTCACCCTGAAATCAAACTTGGGACTATATAGTTGGTTATAGCAGTGTGTATTATCTCTTGAAAGCAGATGCACTGGGTATAGCAGTATAGCATATAATGGCACAAGCACCACACTGGCAATGGGCACAAATAGGAAAAACTGAACTTTGACCAAAGCAATGTAACCTGTAGCTTTCCCCGCTATCGTATAGAACCGTGCAACACATATGGGTGATGTAGTAGCAAGAGAGTATGGCCAAGTCACCTATGGTGGGTGGGCTAGGCCTAGGCTTTTCTTTGTAAATAGAACAGTGTGAAAACATCTAACCTGGATGAATAAACTAGTTATAGTCCTTAGTGCTGGTCTTCTGCTGGCTACATTGGGGCCCTTGATACAGTTGGTGTGCTTGATGGTGTTTAAAGTGGAAGTTAAATTTCATGCATGACTTTTACCTATAGGTAAGCCTATAATAAGGCTTACCTATAGATAGTGTAAATATCTCACTGGCTCATGCCCTCTGAAGGAAGGGGACACCGGTGCCGTTTTTTTTTTTTTTTTTCCAGAGCCCCATGGCGTCACTATTTGGCCAAATGGGAAGCTGAAGGTAATGGCAGCGGGAAATAGCCACGCGGGACTGAGGGGATGAGCTTTGCAAACAAGCCGGTTAGAAAAGATTGGGAAGTATAGCTTAAAGGTGGCACAAGGTGGTCTGTGTTATTAGAGAACTTGGGCGAGTCAGTGACCCGTTCCCCAAATCCAGGCACCAGCTTGCGTTAATACTTTGTAGAGCCGCCTTTTGCTGTGATTACAGCTGCAAGTCGCTTGGGGTGTCTCTATCAGTTTTGCACATCGAGAGACTGAAATTCTTGCCCATTCTTCCTTGCAAAACAGCTGGAGCTCAGTGAGGTTGGATGGAGAGCGTTTGTGAACAGCAGTTTTCAGCTCTTTCCACAGATTCTCGATTGGATTCAGGTCTGGACTTTGACTTGGCCATTCTAACACCTGGATACGTTTATTTGTGAACCATTCCTTTGTAGATTTTGCTGTATGTTTGGGATCATTGTCTTGTTGGAAGATAAATCTCCGTCCTAGTTTCAGGTCTTTTGCAGACTCCAACAGGTTTTCATCCAGAATGGTCCTGTATTTGGCTGCATCCATCTTCCCCTCAATTTTAACCATCTTCCCTGTCCCTGCTGAAGAAAAGCAGGCCCAAACCATGATGCTGCCACCACCATGTGTGACAGTGGGGATGGTGTGTTGAGGGTGATGAGCTGTGATATCGTTTTGCATTGTGGGCAAAAAGTTTGATTTTGGTTTCATCTGACCAGAGCACCTTCTTCCACATGTTTGGTGTGTCTCCCAGGTGGCTTGTGGCAAACTTTAGACGAGACTTTTTATGGATATCTTTGAGAAATGGCTTTCTTCTTGCCACTCTTCCATAAAGGGCAGATTTGTGCAGTGTACGACTGATTGTTGTCCTATGGACAGACTCTCCCACCTCAGCTGTAGTTCTCTGCAGTTCATCCAGAGTGATCATGGGCCTCTTGGCTGCATCTCTGATCAGTGTTCTCCTTGTCTGAGCTGAAAGTTTAGAGGGACGGCCAGGTCTTGGTAGATTTGCAGTGGTCTGATACTCCTTCTATTTCAAAATGATGGCTTGCACAGTGCTCCTTGGGATGTTTAAAGCTTGGGAAATCTTTTTGTATCCAAATCCAGCTTTAAACTTCTCCACAACAGTATTACAGACCTGCCTGGTGTGTTCCTTGGTCTTCATGATGCTCTCTGCGCTTTCAACAGAACCCTGAGACTATCACAGAGCAGGTGCATTTATACAGAGACTTGATTACACACAGGTGGATTCTATTTATCACCATCAGTCATTTAGGACAACATTGGATCATTCAGAGATCCTCGCTGAACTTCTGGAGTGAGTTTGCTGCACTGAAAGTAAAGGGGCCGAATAATTTTGCACGCACCACTTTTCAGTTTTTTATTTGCTAAAAAAGTTAAAATTATCCAATAGATTTCGTTCCACTTCACAATTGTGTCCCACTTGTTGGTGATTCTTCACAAAAAATTAAAATTTTATATCTTTATGTTTGAAGCCTGAAATGTGGCAAAAGGTTGAAAAGTTCAAGGGGGCCGAATACTTTCTCAAGGCACTGTATCTGTTCTATAAACCAGAGGCTCTGGATGGACAGTTGGATAAATGGCTCTATATTTAGGATGTATCTGGTCTATAAATCAAAGGATCTTGATGGACAGTTGGATAAATGGCTCTATATTTAGGTTGTATCTGTATGTTGGAGGGAAATCGGGGAAGTACAATATATAAGGAGAATATAATTCAGCTTTAGATTATCTGAGATTTTAGTGATTGGATTTCCATCCACTTGAGGTTTTTGGCTCTCGGTTACTGTCAGTGGTATAATTGATAGTCGGTATCGGTATCCCGCTCCATTGAAATCTGCTATAAAATTGGCCTATAAAGCAGGCAGACAATATACAATTCCCGTTCTCGTGACACCTCCCCCGCCCCGTTTGATGAGACAGACGAGATATTTTTATTCTCTGCTGACTAATTCAAAGGGCCAAGTTTAGATTTTCTGTCTGGCGGCAGGAAAAATTTCCATCATTCCGCGGAATACAAAGAATCAGAACGATTTGTGCAACAGGGGCGGGGGGGGGGTGAAAAAAAAAATCAACATTTTATTCCATAATGCGACGGCTTGGCGGGTTATTAAATTGGTATTAAAAACATTCCAAGCGATATTTGCTGGTGGCGTGTTTGCTATTCCCGATGCTTGGTACCCCCTCCCCCCGCTGCGTGCGGAATTGGTGGGAATTTGATATTTCCTAACTAAATATTTGGCCTTTTTAGAAAATATCATTGTATACAAACTTCATTCTGGAGCGGCTAATGGACGCCCGCTGTACATTTTTTGTCAATAAGTTTACATACATGAAGAGCACTTCCCAGACTAACCAACACGCTACAACACGCTACAATGTACGCGGGCTGAGAGAGTCCGCCATCGCTGGGCTCTGAATGGGGATTGGTTTGTTTTTGGATCATATCGAAATTTTAACCACTTCAGCTTCGGAAAGGTTTTACCCACTTCCTGACCGGCGGTGTTAAAATGCCATTTTAATTTTAGTCCTATTTTAGTCATCATCTCAATTGCTTTAGTCGTATTTTAGTCGACTAAAATAGTATTCATTTAGTAGACGAAAATGTTTTTAGTAAACTAAAATGCGACTAAAACAATTGAGATTAACTCCTGCAGATGCCTGAGAAAAGAACACACTGTCCCTGCCTATCCTGCTCTTTCCCTGCACGCCGGAACACACTACACAAGGCTGCAGCGCTGGCGGCCTTGTATAGTATGGGGCGTGTACTAAACCCCCTGAGCTATAAACAGGATGCCTGTGGCCAATCATGGCTGTCCTCGCTGACGGCTCTGTGATTGGCCATGCATGCGGGGTCACAGTGCATGCTTGGCCAATCATGAGCCAGCAATGCACTGCGATGGCGTAGTGCATTGTGGGGCGTCCGTGCCACACAAATTTGGTGCGAACGGTCCACAAAGTTCTGAATTCGCCGAACGGGCGAACGGCCCGTGTTCGAGTCGTGCCACACGAATTTGGTGCGAACGGTCCACAAAATTCTGAATTGGCCGAACGGGCGAACGGCCCGTGTTCGAGTCATGCCACACGAATTTGGTGCGAACGGTCCACAAAATTCTGAATTGGCCGAACGGGCGAACGGCCCGTGTTCGAGTCGTGCCACACGAATTTGGTGCGAACGGTCCACAAAGTTCTGAATTCGCCGAACGGGCGAACGGCCCGCGTTCGAGTCGTGCCACACGAATTTGGTGCGAACGGTCCACAAAGTTCTGAATTGGCCGAACGGGCAAACGGCCCGTGTTCGAGTCGTGTCACACGAATTTGGTGCGAATGGTCCACAAAGTTCTGAATTGGCCGAACGGGCGAACGGCCCGTGTTCGAGTGGAACATGCGTTCGACTCGAACAACAAGCTCATCCCTAACAGCCACCATATTCCCTCTGACCATTAACCTGTGCAGAATTAATAATACCTCTTTTCATCCACTCCAGAAGGGAAGCTTAATTGTCCGTATTCAGAGAAGTAATCCAAGCCTCACTCTCAGCGTCTGTTAAGTGGTTGTCCATCATTAGAGAATTATCTGCTCTAGAGCTGCACAATTAATCGTGATCTCGATTCAACCCTCTGACGATCTCTATTGCAGAGTTTGCAGATTCTTTCATATAAGTGGAGAGACTTATCTGCTCACTCAGCTGTCAAAAGAAAACATCCAGGGCAGTCTGCCAAGTTTTTAAAATGAAACATTGTAACTAACTCTTCCTTCTTAGATCAAAGGGATAAACTTCTGTGTGTAAATGCAGGAAATTTAACCACTTAAAGACTAAATCTTTTTCTGACACTTGTTTCTTGAATTAAAATCAATATTTTTTTTGCTAGAAAATTACTCGGAACCCCCAAACATTATATATAATTTTAGCAGAGACCCTAGAGAATAAAATGTCAATTGCTGCAATATTTCATGTCACACTGTATTTGCCAGGCAGTCTTTCAAACGCAATTTTTTGGGGGGAAAAAATACACTTCAATGAATAAAAAAAAAAAGAAACAGTAAAGTTAGCCCAATTTTTTTTTTTTTAATACGGGGGTGGGCTACAGCAGTATTGTCTCCTGAGTGCCTGCCAACCACGGTCTGAAAAAATCCCACTGCGCATGTGGACAAAGCCTTGGGCTGAGGTGGCCCTAGGGCAGTAAAAACTGGCAGCGGATCTGCATTTTTTTTTACTGCCCCCTACAGGCGGACATGGTGGCTGCTTGGGTCTGTTTACATTGCCGTAGACACTGCGGCAATTTTAACCACTTAAGCCCCCGGACCATTTGGCTGGCCAAAGACCAGAGCACTTTTTGCGATTTCGACACTGCGTCGCTTTACCAGTACAGGTATCTGCACCCACTTCCGGCATAGATTCTGCAGAAGGTATGCCCCTTTCCGCAGAATCTACGCCCCTTTCCAAAGGTCCCCCGCTGCCTGCTGGGAAACACACGGATCCCAGAGGCAGCGGGGACCGTCCTTATTGCGCAGCGCGACTCGCGCATGCGCAGTAGGGAACCGGGAAATGAAGCCGAAAGGCTCCACTTCCTGATTCCCATACCCAAGATGGCGGCGGCAGCACCCAGGAGACGATCGAGAGAACGGCTTCGGGTGACGACATCGCGGGCGCGCTGGGCGGGTAAGTGTCACTATTTTAAAAGTCAGCAGCTGCAGTATTTGTAGCTGCTGGCTTTTAAAAAAAAAAAAGAAAGGCGGACTCCCGCTTCAACCACCTTGTTTCCCCCCGCCCCTCAGCAATCCACATAAACAAGGTATCAATTTATTTATATTGCTGTTACATTGTATCATTTGGAACCTTTTTTTCCCCCCGCACTGTATTATGGAGATCACAGTAGAAGGGAAGTACGCGATATACCTGCTCAAAAACGTTTTCTTTCCCCCCCCCCCCCCCCCTTTTGCTGGCGCTCCTTTTTAAAAAAAAAAAATTTTAAACACAGATTAAAATATTTCATTTTAAGCCTGCGAGTTCTCAGGGGTGTTCTCAAATATCTGCGGAAAGCTCCCGACGTTCAGCTCCAGAACAATCGAAGGCATTAATCAGCCAGAAAATGGCTAAATTAGGCTATAATTGCTCCAGTAATATAAGCAGAAATTCTGTTCTATCGTGTTTTTATTTCAGGAAAATATTTCCTTTTTTCATTCCTTAAATTTTGGGAGGATTTGGGACTTATAATTGCAGGGCTTTTCGGTCACTTCCTTTTTTTTTCTTCTTTTTTTTTTTTTTTTTTGCAGACGCTGAAAAAATAAACGTCACCCCGTATTGTCGACTCCTCAATATCAAAGTTATATAGGTCGGAGGGTGGGGTTTCGCTCTCTCCTTTTACCGCCGCGCCAAGATAAATGGAGGATAAATTGCACTTCTTATTCAGGCGCGGTGCAGTTTCCAGTAAGAGAGAGGCCTAAACCAAATATGTTGGATTATTGCATATAGATTTTTTTTTTCTTTTAAGCCACTTAAATAGTTTCCATTATAAATTTTTTTTTTTTTCCTTTTTATTGGTTTTTACGTTTAAATAGAAGCTTTATGCAATTAATATAGAAGTCTGCAGTCCACAGAATACTTTAATGATATGAAAAACAGATTTTCTCCTCTAGGGAAAGGACTTTATCGCGGGCAGGTGGCCATAAAGAATGTACAAAAATAAGTCAAAAATATATATATATATTTTTTTAATAATAATGGTTAAAAATTGATGATACCAAATTCAGTACACATTTCACATATTTACAAACAAAAAATGACATATACACAGTATATGTCATTTTTTGTTTGTAAATATATGAAACCATTATTATTAAAAAATATATATATTTTTGACTTATTTTTGTACATTCTTTATGGCCACCTTCCCGTGATAAAGTCCTTTCCCTAGAGGAGAAAATCAGTTTTTCATATCATTTTGTCAATTGGGATGGGGTTCAGGTGGGTCGTGTTGGACTTGTGATTTATAGCACCTTGTTCAATTTGACATAATATTTTAAGGGTTAAATCTTGAGAGGTCACAATGGTGACACCCCCCTACCCATGCTCCAGGGGGCCCAGTGCAGCCTCCCTGTCACTTTAGGTTTTACACTGTGTCACTGGGGAAAAGCACTTGCCGCGTTACCCTACATAGGTAATTCAGTATACTCAGAGGGCCTGGGCCAGCCAGGCAGGGGCCCGTCCAGGTCCATCCCTGGCCCACCGGGCCTAAGTTTCTAGTTTCACCTAGGCGGGATGATGGGGCAAGCCCAGAGGCGTGGCTTGAAGCTTGTAGGCCCCCATGTAAAAGTTGGAGGGGGTGGTCAGGGGGCTATGGGGGAGGGGCACAACTTAGATCTGGGAGGGGGCAAAGCCATGTGACACAAAACTGGAGCCTGCAGCCCCTCAGGGGCTCCTCAGGAGGTGTTAAAGCGGGAGTCCGGCGGGAGTCCGCCGTTTTTTGTTTTTTTTTTAAAAGCCAGCAGCTACAAATACTGCAGCTGCTGACTTTTAAAATAATGACACTAACCCGCCCAGCGCGCCCGCGATATCGGCACCCGAAGCCGATCTCTCGGGTGCTGCCGCCGCCATCTTGGGTATGGGAATCAGGAAGTGGAGCCTTTCGGCTTCATTTCCCGGTTCCCTACTGCGCATGCGCGAGTCGCGCTGCGCAATAAGGATGGTCCCCGCTGTCTCTGGGATCCGTGTGTTTCCCAGCAGGCAGCGGAAAGGGGCGTAGATTCTGCGGAAAGGGGCGTACCTTCTGCAGAATCTACGCCGGAAGTGGGTGCAGATACCTGTACTGTACAGGTACCTGCACCCCCCTCCCCCCTGAAAGGTGCCAATTGTGGCGCCGGAGGGGGTGAGGGTTCCAATGAGCGGAAGGTCCACTTTAGGGTGGACCTCCGCTTTAAGGGATTTGTTTTAGTAACTTCTGAAGGTTTCTTTGTCAGTGTTGGCAGGTGTTGGGGGAAGATCACCTCCCAGAGGTGTGTGTCTTTTCCCCAGTTGTCAGGAAAGTGGGGTAAGCAGACATCTCCAGGTGGGGGGGGGGGGGTACAAATAATCCCAGCTGGTGACTAGGAGACACTGAGTGGTGTCTTACCTCACCAGTAACATCCGTCCCATCGTGGCTACAGGATGGCACTCTTCTCCTCTTAACTCGCTGAGCTCGGTTACCATTCCATGTTGCCGGCACACAGCACAGACACTTCTCCATCCTGGGCTGTTCTCACACCGTGCTCCTCTCCATTCAGGAAATGGCTCACAGCTTCTCCCCAGCCAATGAGGACAGAGGGGTGTGGACTGTGGAAGGCAAAGTGGAAGCCCAGTATTGGAACGTGGCTGTGGGGCCCTAGGGCAGATCAGAGCTGGACTCTGTGGAGGGAGGCTACAGGGGCCCTCTGGAGCTAGGGGTGGGGTTGTGATTGTGACCCCTGCAACCCCTTATGCTATGCCCATGGGCAAGCTCTTTACCCCAGTGGCGCACTTTCTACTTAGCTGCCTGCCCAGCCCAAACCGGGACAGCCCCTTCTTCTACGCCCTACTCAGCCCTAGTGTTTGCACAGGGCTGAGACAAGAGGTGGGCAGTATGGGCAGCCGCCCAGGTTGCAGCAGTAGGGAGGGCGCCTCTTATTGGTTTTTACATTTTGTTTTTTACGCCACATGCCATTCCCAGATTGGTGGCTAGCAGAATCAGAGCACATATTCTTGTCAAAGGGGGCATAGGGCAGTACACTAATTGTACTGCATGCCTTAGGAGCACGGGGGGGGGGGGGGGTTCTGCATCCTTGCCCTGGGTGCTGAACAAACCTAGCCTACTGCACGTGCACACAATGTTGGGCAGGCAGGCCACACGATGAGCTGCCAGGTAAAAGTGGTGGGCTTGTATGTAAATTTGGAAGTCAGAGGACCCACTCACCCCATACATAATGCCCCACCTCTTTAACCTGGTAGCTCACAGTGTGGCATGCTTGCCCCCTGTTGGGCATGCATGATGGGAGCAGGGGTTTGTAGTGGGGGGGCTTCAGGTCAACTTTTGAATTGGACCCCCCCCCCCCACAGACTTTGTGTGGCCTGGGCAGATGGAGCTGTTACAGACCTGCTTCCTCTGTAGGACTGCTCGGGTACAGGACAGTAGGGGCACTGAGGGCAGGCTCGTTCAGACCATGGTTCTCCTCTGCTTGTTCATCTTCTCATCCTCCACCTGGACTCCTTCCCATCCCAGAGCTCCCACTCCTGCCTCTGGGGCTCCTTCCTTCATTCTTCCTCTCCATTCGGACAATCCTCCCCTATCCCACACTTCCGGTTTTAGCTCCCCCTTTACCCACCCACCTTCGGACCTGCACGTGCTGGCAGCTGACATTTATGATGGACATTTACGGACAGTGTAAAAATCAGGCGTTTTTTTAAAAACTGTAAATTATGGACGGCTGGCAAACCTGCTCCAGAATTAAGGAATTCTCTTGAACCAGACAATTCTCCCGAATCGGACAGTTCTTCGGAATCGGACAGTTCTTCGGAATCGGACAGTTCTTCGGAACCGGCAGTTCTTCGGAATCGGACAGTTCTTCGGAATCGGACAGTTCTTCGGAACCGGCAGTTCCTTCGGAATCGGACAGTTCTTCGGAAACGGACAGTTCTTCGGAATCGGACAGTTCTTCGGAATCGGACAGTTCTTCGGAATCGGACAGTTCTTCGGAATCTGGCAATTCTCTGGAATCTGGCAGCTCTCCAGAATCAGACAATTCTCTGGAATCAGACATTTTATCGGAATCAGACAGTTCTCTGGAATCGGGCAACTCTCTGGCATTTGGCAATTATCTATAATCAGATAACTCTATAAAATCTGGCAGCTCTCTGGAATCTGGCAGGTCTTTGGAATCTGGCAGGTCTCTGGAATCTGGCAACTCTTGGGAATCTGGCAACTCTTGGGAATCTGGCAACTCTTGGGAATCTGGCAACTCTTGGGAATCTGGCAACTCTCGGGAATCTGGCAACTCTCGGGAATCTGGCAACTCTCGGGAATCTGGCAACTCTCGGGAATCAGATAACTCTATGGAATCAGGCAGTTTTCTGGAATCTGGCAATTCTCTGGAGTTAGACAATGCTCTGAAATTAAGCAATTCTCTGAAATCGGGTAAATCCCTGGAGTCAGACATTTCTCTAGAATTAGACAATTGTCCAGAATCAGAGGATTCTCCAGAATCAGGCAGCGGGTTGTCAATCACGTGTTGGGGGTGTGGCCTAGGCAGAGCAAGCTGAGGCTGCTCCTATTTGCTTGATCCATGACTTGGCATGGTGTGCAGTTACCGGAATGTTTTCTATGCAACCAAAAGAAACATATTAGTCACCTGCCTACAAACACATGTCAACACATGTGCAAAACGTACATCAATGTGCATTGAAATATTGATTAAACGCATGAAAATGGAAAGGTGTGAACTTGGCTTAACTCAGCCCAACTATTACTAGACATGCGCACACTGAAATATTTTGTTTCGGAATTTCGTTTTCGTCGGAAAATACATTTATTTAGTTACTCCCGAAATTAGTTTTTTATATATTTTGTGTTGTTAAAAAGTGCATTCCTCCAAAAATCCGAAATAATTAAGGTTGAATCTGTCATTGAGGGCTTATGGTGTCTGTCGAATGTTCTAAGAAGATTCGACGGAGCAGCTAAACTGTACGACGGCCGCGATCGTACATTTCCGGTCGAATGTTCTGCCTACAAGCTATAGTAGAATTCTAATGTCGTATGACACTAGTAATAATTATATTTATTCATTATTATTACTAGTCAACCAACATTAGAATTCTTCTATAGCCTAGGGGCGGAGCATTTGACCATAAATGTCCGCTCGCGGCGTCTGCTTTGTCGAATCTCCATGTCAAATCTTTTCTCTCTATGTAGAATAATCTTAAACTAATAGAGTTAGGTTAGGCACATTCGACCTTTTTTTGCTATTGTCTCTATAATGTTGAATCTTTTCTCTCTATATCAAATCTTTTCTTTCTATGTCAAATCTTTTCTCTCCATGTCGGATCTTTTCTCTCTATGACGAATCTTTTCTATGTCGAATCTTTTCTCTCTATATCGAATCTTTTCTTTCTATGTCGGATCTTTTCTCTCTATGACGAATCTTTTCTTTCTATGTCAAATCTTCTCTCTATGTCGAATCTTTTCTCTCTATGTCTAATCTTTTCTCTCTATGTTGAATCTTTTCTCTCTATATCAAATCTTTTCTCTCCATGTCGGATCTTTTCTCTCTATGACTAATCTTTTCTATGTCAAATCTTTTCTCTCTATGTCGGATCTTTTCTCTCTATGTCGGATCTTTTCTCTCTATGTCGAATCTTTTCTATGTCGAATCTTTTCTCTCTATGTCGGATCTTTTCTCTCTATGACGAATCTTTTCTTTCTATGTCGAATCTTTTCTCTCTATGTCGGATCTTTTCTCTCTATGTCGAATCTTTTCTATGTCGAATCTTTTCTCTCTATGTCGAATCTTTTCTCTCTATGACAAATCTTTTCTATGTCGAATCTTTTCTCTCTATGTCGGATCTTTTCTCTCTATGTCGAATCTTTTCTCTCTATGTCGGATCTTTTCTCTCTATGACAAATCTTTTCTCTCTATGTCAAATCTTTTCTCTCTATGTCGAATCTTTTCTCTCTATGTCGAATCTTTTCTCTCTATGCCCAATCTTTTCTCTCTATGTCGAATAATCTTGGACTAATAGAGCTAAGGTTAGGCACATTCGACCACAGGTTCGATGGACACAGATCGCTATTGTCAGCGTCATCTCGTATCTCCTATCTATATCCAACTGTTGTCGCAATGAAAATAAAAATAAAGCATTTGTTTATGTCGGATCTTTCGGTTTTCAGATTCTGCACGTTCCCTATCGTTTGTTAAAACGATAAGAAAAATACCCGAAATTTGGACGAAAATGCATTCGGACGAAAACGAATGCCCATGTCTAACTATTACCAGATTCCCTTTCCCTCTTCTTCTATCGGCCTCATTTCTACGCCTTTTGTATGTTCTTCCAGATCGGGCTCCCATTCCAAGCATTTTGTGTATTGGTTTCTATTACAATGTTACAAGTAAGCCTCTGTACAACGCTGCGGGTGATGTCGGCGCTATATAAAATCTGATATACTATCACAGGGGGAGTATTACAAGGCTCCTTCTGCCACTTCTGGTCTCCTCTGTTCATGACGCCGCGTACTGCTTTCTCCGCGTTATCATCTTTACAAACACAACATGAACACACATCAACGTTGATACCTTTTTTTTTTTCCTTACATGACATTTACAAGGGAAAGGGACTTTAATAAATGTTTTATTTTTATTTTTATTTACTATATTCCTCTACCTGCGGCTCCACACAGCATTACGCAGATTTAATAGAGCCAGGAATATGGAGACAGATTTCAGTAAAAGGAGCTCAGGGGCTTTTCTTCCGACATCAAACAGGCCATAGTCAATAATGAGGCGTTTCATTGCTAACAGGCGCTGAGCGCAGATACGTACGGGAGGTTGCGGGACACTTGTTATGCTTTAATGACTTCATGTAGCACTGGGGGTGTTGCATATTTATGAGCAGGCTTTGCTTTGAAGGCAAAATTTTATATAAAAAAAAATACAAAAAAATAATAAATAATATAAAAATAAAATTAATTGGTATAACACAACTGAACTACCAGTCATCATTGTAATTTACCTTTCCAAGTCGTTGGGTACCCGGTCATGATTGGAAGCAATGAGTGCTATACTGGATGATTGGAAGCAATGAGTGCTATATTACAATGGAATTTGGAGTGCTTTTTCATGCTTCTTGCATGAAATGGACCTGAAAGTAATTTTTTTTTTTTTGCAATTTACATTTTCTTCGCCCAATTTCCATTTCATATTTTCATTATTGCATTTTACATACAGATCCATACCATGCTCTTGAGTGATTTTTCTCTTTAGGCCCAGTCCAATTAGCATCACTGCCTGAACAAAAGCAGGGGGGGAAAAAAAATTACTTTATAAGAGGCGATTTCATTGCTTTCTCACTTGAAGACCCAGCCTTTTTTCTGACATGTTTTGTTTACAAGTAAAAATTTTAAATTTTTTGCTAGAAAATGACTTAGTACCCACAAACCCAAACATTAGATCTATATATATATATATATATATATATATATATATATATATATATATATATATATATATATATACACATATATATATATACATATATGTGTATCTATGTATAGATATCTATATCGATATTGATAATTTTTATTTTTTTTAAAGGGGCCCTAGAGAATTAAATGGTGGGTTTTGCATATTTTTCAATACACGGTATTTGCGCAGAGGTTTAAAAAAATAAAATAAATACATTTTACTGCACGCAAACACAATATTATATTGTGTTTGTGTGCACTAAAATTAATTAAATTTTTTTGATAAAATATAAAAGATGGTGTTACGCCAAGTAAACAGATATCTAACATGTCACAACTGAAAATTGCGCACACTTGTGGAATGGCAACAAACTACAGTAGCGATGCTTTAAAAGCCATTAAAGGTTACCGGTTTAGAGTTACAGATGTTTACATATGCTAGACCAACGCATGCAGGGAGGGACAGGGACGCTTTGCATTTTTTTTTTTTTTTATTATTTCATTATTTACTTTATTTATTTTTTATTTTATTATTTATTTTATAAATTTTTTTTTATTTTTACACTTTTTCTTTCTTCTTTTTTTGAAACAATTTTATTGCTGTCAGATGTACATAAACATCCCTTGTGGCAGCAGCTGCTACTCTTTATGGAGAGATCTGGGGTCTACTAGACCCCAGATGTCTCCTATGCCCTTAAAAGCATCTGATCACACCAACATGGGTATGATCACACCAACATGGGTGTGATCAGATGCTTTCACAATTTTAAAATGGCGCTGTTTGCATCTGGGGGGAAACTGGAAGTGAGGAAAATGCTTGTTGCTTTTGGTTTCCTCATCAGTGAGCTTCTGGTCCTCAAAGAGCTCTATGGTAACTGCACAGGACTACCGGCTTCGGTCCAAGCCCGCTATTGGGATGGTAGAGGCCGAAGAGGTACCAAAAGGGAAAGCCCTTCCATCGCCTGAAAAAGCAATCCACTGGCCACATAGGACTTGCTCAGTAACAGATAGAGGACCGAAGTTTGCCTACCCCTATGTTTATAGGGTCAGTAGTTTGTAGAAACCGGAACCATCCGTAGTTTGCAAAAACTGACCATCTTCATCCTGTAGGAGCTGTTGGACATCCCATTCCAAAACCATGGCCAATAATATGGGACTGCCTTTGCAGCTATAATAG
Source organism: Lithobates pipiens (assembly GCF_037356315.1). Lineage (NCBI taxonomy): Eukaryota > Metazoa > Chordata > Amphibia > Anura > Ranidae > Lithobates > Lithobates pipiens. The sequence continues at coordinate 585,717,438 of NW_027507764.1, read as the reverse complement.
CCTCCACCGTTCGCAGACGTCTCCACAGGTGTGTTTGTAAGAATTTTTACCCATCGAGCCAAAAGGTCAGGTATTGATGTTGGTTGGGAAGACCTGCCTAGAGATGGGCCGACCGCCCCCCTGTTCGGTTCGTGCCAGAACTCTTCACGAGAGTTCAGAGCCGAATAACAAACCCCATTGAAGTCTATGGAACCCGAACTGGAAAAGTCAAAAGTGCCCATTTTGAGGGCTTAGATGCAAGTTATTGGGCATACAAAGAGAATGAGGGGCTGGGTACTGCAGCTGCGGTGGACTGCGCACTAGTCTCTGCTTTGGTGATGGAGGATAAGGATGGTTTAGTAAGCCAGTCCACCCCCTCCTCTGCATGCTGTGGATGCATACCACGGGCAGCATCACTAAACAGAGGAAATGATGCCCTGTCTGAGGACTGACCACGTCCACCTTGCCTGTGGACACATATTCTGCTAGCCCTCTCGCAGTGCCATGGGAACGTTTGCCTCTCCTTTGTCTCTCAGACATGATGGGGGGAGGAGGCCTATAGACAAAATGTAATAGAGACGAGGAAATGTGTACTTGGAGAGTGGTGCTTGGTGCACTTTAACTTGAGTACTCACTACACAGACACACTCTACTGACACACTACAATATACTGCAGTAAAACTGCACTGACGCACTACAATATACTGCAGTAAGGCCTCATTCACACCTGAGCGTAGTGTTTTCAGGCAGAAAGTCACGATTTTGATGCATTTTAACCGTTATTTTGTACAGGTCAAAAGGTCACAGCAGAAAAACGCCTTTAATCTGCCTAAAAAAAAAGTTACACTTGTTTGAGCTTCAGGCATTGTGGAGCTTCTGGCATCAAGAATTTTGGAATGGAGATGCATGTGAACCATCTCCATAGAGAATAATAGATTTTTTCCCCTCCAGCATTTTGTAGCTTCATGATTCAAGCTACAAAACGCTCAGGTGTGAATGGGGCCTAAACATGCACTAACGAACTAAAATATACTGTGCTCTAAGTGTGAACTAACGCACTGCAATTTACTGCGGTAAATGTGCAATAACGCACTGAAACGTACTGCGTTAAACGTGCACCAATGCATTTGCATGTGTAAACGTGCACTAACCAACTGAAATATACTGTGTTCAACGTGCTCCAACGCACTACAATATACTGCGTTAAATGTGCAGTAACGCACTGCAATATACTGCGGTAAACGTGCAGTAATCCACTACAATATACTGTAGTAAACGTGCACCAACACACTGATATGTACTGTGTTAAATGTGCACCAACACATAGAAATATACTGCGTTAAACGTGCATTAATGCATAGAAATATATTGTGTTAAACATGCATTAACGCACTGAAATATACTGCATTAAACGTGCACTAGCGCACTTGCAATATACTGCGGTAAACGTGCACCAACGAATAGAAATATACTTTGTTAAACATGCACCAACGTACTGAAATATACTGCGTTAAACGTGCACTAGCGCACTTGCAATATACTGCGGTAAACGTGCACTAACGCACTGAAATATACTTTGTTAAACATGCCCCAACGCACTGAAATATACTGCGTTAAACGTGCAAAGCGCACTTGCAATGTACTGCGGTAAACGTGCACTAACGCACTGAAATATACTTTGTTAAACATGCACCAACGCACTGAAATATACTGCGTTAAACGTGCACTAGCGCACTTGCAATATACTGCGGTAAACGTGCAGTAATCCACTACAATATACTGTAGTAAACGTGCACCAACACACTGATATGTACTGTGTTAAATGTGCACCAACACATAGAAATATACTGCGTTAAACGTGCATTAATGCATAGAAATATATTGTGTTAAACATGCATTAACGCACTGAAATATACTGCATTAAACGTGCACTAGCGCACTTGCAATATACTGCGGTAAACGTGCACCAACGAATAGAAATATACTTTGTTAAACATGCACCAACGTACTGAAATATACTGCGTTAAACGTGCACTAGCGCACTTGCAATATACTGCGGTAAACGTGCACTAACGCACTGAAATATACTTTGTTAAACATGCCCCAACGCACTGAAATATACTGCGTTAAACGTGCAAAGCGCACTTGCAATGTACTGCGGTAAACGTGCACTAACGCACTGAAATATACTTTGTTAAACATGCACCAACGCACTGAAATATACTGCGTTAAACGTGCACTAGCGCACTTGCAATATACTGCGGTAAACGTGCACTAACGCACTGAAATATACTGTGTTCAACATGCACTAACGCACTGAAATATACTGTGTTCAATGTGCACTAACACACTGCAATATATTGCAGTAAACGTGCAGTAACACACTACAATACACTGCAGTAAACGTGCACCGACGCACTGAAATATACCGCGTTAAATGTGCACCAACGCTTAGAAATATACTGCATTAAACGTGCACCAACGCACTGAAATATACGGTGTCAAGTGTGAACCAACACAATGCAATATACTGCAGTAAACGTGCACTAACGCATTGAAATATACTGTGGTAAACGTGCTCCAACGCACTGCAATACACTGCGGTAAACGCGCACTAACGCACTGCAATATACTGCAGGAAATTTCCCCTGACAAAATAAAATGACACTAAAGTAAAAATGAACGGTCACCCTACACTCACACTGAACTATCCCTAGATTCACACTAAACCGATACTTACTGACAATAGAATCACTATCACTATAGCACAAAAATTGTCAAATGGCAGCCCAGTTCTATCCCTCTCTCCGAGGCCATATCACACTGCAAATGGCTGCTATGGGAAGAATATTTTTATATTGTGGGGTGGGACTAAGAGCAACGAGCCATGATTGGATAGAGTCATTATGAAAGTGTCCAGTCATGGCTCTGACAGTGCTCTGTGCCCTGATTGGGCAAAACTTGAATTGCTCTAGCCAATCAGGGCTTCCAATGCACTGTGCGGCTGCGCAGTGCATTGTGGTCGTTCGGGGTGCCGAACAAACAGTCGAACACCCCGACGATTGGGATGTTCGCCGGACGGGCGAACAGCCAATGTTCGGTTCCATCTCATGCTTGGTTCACACAACACTAGACCTGGCTCACAATTGGTGTTCCCTTGGTGTTCAGTAGGGTCAAGGTAAGGATGCTGTGCAGCACACTCAAGTTTCTGCACACCAAACTGGTCAACCCATGTTTTTATGAAGCTGGCTTTGTGCACACATAGGCAATCATGGTGGAACGAAAAAGGGTCTTCCCCAACCGGTTACAATACAATTGCAAGACCACAATTGACTCTAAAATGTCTCTGTATGCCATTGTTTGTTAATAGAGATATGTGCTTGATTGTGTGCACCTGGCTTTGGAATGAGACCGCCAAGCTCGTTTAGGTGTGATGGTCTGGTGTCCACAGACTTTTGGTCTTATAGTGAAGATCAGGGATCTCCAAACTGTTTCAATAAAGAGCCAGTTCACTATCCGTCAGACTTTAGGGGGGCCGGACTGTGGCCAGTGGGAGTAGAAAATGTCCCGGCATCAGTGGGAGTAAACAATAGCTCAGGTTTGATGGTCAGTGGGAGTAAAAAAAAAAATGACATCGTATCTGTGGTCAGTAGAAGGAGGCAAAGCTCCCTATTATTAGTATCAGTGATAGGAATAATACCCCATAGTTGGTGGCAGTGGAAGGAAGAGTGCCTCATCATTTGTATTAGGGGGAGGAATAGTGCTCCATTGTTGATGTTAGTAGAAGTAATAATAAACCATTATTGGTATCGGTGGGAGGAATATTGCCCAACCATTGGGTTTAGTGGGAGGAATAATTCTCCATCATTGGGTTCCATTGGAGGAATAGTGCCCCATCATTGGTGTCAGTGTAAGGAATAATTCATCATCATTGGTATCAGTGGGAGGAATAGTGCCCCATCATTGGTGTCCGTGGGAGGAATAGTGCCCCATCATTGGTGTCAGTGGGAGGAATAGTGCCCCATCATTGGTATCAGTGGGAGGAATAGTGCCCCATCATTGGTATTAGTGGGGGGAATAGTGCCCCATCATTGGTGTCAGTCGGAGGAATAATGCCCCGTCATTGGTGTCAGTGGGAGGAATAGTGTCCCATCATTGGTATTAGTGGGGGGAATAGTGCCCCATCATTGGTGTCAGTCGGAGGAATAATGCCCCGTCATTGGTGTCAGTGGGAGGAATAGTGTCCCATCATTGGTGTCAGTGGGAGGAATAGTGCCACATCATTGGTGTCAGTGGGAGGAATAGTGCCCCATCATTGGTATTAGTGGGGGGAATAGTGCCCCATCATTGGTGTCAGTCGGAGGAATAATGCCCCGTCATTGGTGTCAGTGGGAGGAATAGTGTCCCATCATTGGTATTGGTGGAAGGAATAGTGCCCCACCATTGGTGTCAGTGGGAGGAATAGTGCCCCATCATTGGTATTAGTGGGAGGAATAGTGCCCCATCATTGGTGTGAGTGGGAGGAATAGTGCCCCAAGGGCGGGATAAAGACAAGCAAAGGGCCACAATCTGGAGCCCACTGATGTAGATAGATGAAGCCAACTGAAGAGATGGCCGGCTCAGGCTGCCCGGCGGTGACCTCCTCGGTACGATGTGAAGGTTGGTTGTCAACATTTCTTGGTTTTGTATGTAAAGTCGGTACATCTGTAGAGCATCTGCCTCTGTTGTAATGCACATGGAGCCTTGTGAAGGCTTTTACACGCTTACACGTCTTTTTATGTCCACAATTATCATATATGACAACGGCACAACATCCCCTCCCCCCCCCCCCCCCCCCCCCCATCGCACCATCTGTTTCTTGCTGGAAAACTATTTCTGGACAACTCACCAATCAGCATCACATCAGAGGAGACATCATCACCATTAATCACCCAACAATGAGCGGGGGAGGGGGGCGGGTGGTGTGGGCAAACATTAATAATAACATATAACAATGTATCATTAGGAGAGTTAAGACTGATGTGTTTCCATATTCTGTTATCCTTATATTGATGGAAATACTTATATATAGCCCACCCCGGAGAGAATCTATACTACGGTGAGCCTTGTCAAGACTAAAGCTACTAATAAGAGTTACACACATTTCCTTATTTAGTAAAATATATATATATATATATATATATATATATATACACACATACATTGTATTACCAAAAGTATTGGGACACCTGCCTTTACACACACATGAACTTTAATGGCATCCCAGTCTTAGTCCGTAGGGTTCAATATTGAGTTGGCCCACCCATTGCAGCTATAACAGCTTCACCTCTTCTGGGAAGGCCGTCCACAAGGTTTAGGAGTGTGTCTTTGGGAACGTTTGACCATTCTTCCAGAAGAGCATTTGTGAGGTCAGGCATTGATGTGGATGAGAAGGTCTGGCTCGCAGTCTCTACTCCAATTCATCCCAAAGGTCTTCTATCGGGTTGAGGTCAGGACAGTCAAGTTCCTCCACCCCAAACTCGCTCATCCATGTCTTTATGGACCTTGCTTTGTGCACTGGTCCAAACCATTTGGTGGAGGGGGGATTATGGTGTGGGGTGGTCTTTCAGAGGTTGGGTTTGGTCCCTTAGTTCCAGTGAAGGGAACTCTTAAGGCGTCAGCATACCAAGAAATTTTGAACAATTTCGTGCTCCCAACTTTGTGGGAACAGTTTGGGGACGGCCCCTTCCTGTTCCGACATGACTGCACATGAGTGCACAGAGCAAGGTCCATAAAAACATGGATGAGCGAGTTTGGGGTGGAGGAACTTGACTGTCCTGCACCTCAACCCGATAGAACACCTTTGGGATGAATTAGAGTGGAGACTGCAAGCCAGGCCTTCCCATCCGACATCACTGCCTGACCTCACAAATGCCCTTCTGGAAGAATGGTCAAACCTTCTCATAGACACACTCCTAAACCTTGTGGACGGCCTTCCCAGAAGAGGTGAAGCTGTTATATCTGCAAAGGACGGAGCCAACTCAATATTGAACCCTACGGACTAAGACTGGGATGCCATTAAAGTTCATGTAAAGGCAGGCATCCCAATACTTTTGGTAAATTTCCCTTCGGATTTTCCGACGGGAATTGGGTGACGGTAGGCCATTGGCGGAAAATCCAACCGTTTTGTGTGCTCCATCGGAACAATTGTTGTTGGATTTTCCGTGGACAAATGTCGGATGGCAGGCTTTAAAATTTTCCACGGACAAATGTCTGTTGTTGGATTTTCCGAACGTGTGTACACAAGTACGTCGGACAAAAAGTCCAAAGAACAAACGCGCATTGCTCGGGAGCAAGGAGGAGCCGGAAGCGGTCGGTCTTGTAAACTGGCGTTCATAATGGAGAATTAACATTGGTGACGCGGCAAATTATGAAATGTGGAAATGCAGCGCACAATTCTCTTCTTCTATAATGGGATAATAATGAAGCTGCTTTGCTGGTGATACTGATGGAGTTCTTGCAAACAAATTCTCCAAGGCTTTTTTTTTCCAGTGATATCAAGAATAATATTATTATGCTTTTTTTTTTATTTGGGCAAGTTACCACAACACCATTATCCCGGAGTTTATAAGATCAAAGATACAACAATCTTGGTGTCCCTTGTTAATGTTACATTGTATTTTTTTATAATATAACTGCCGACTCCCCAACTGTCATTTGAAGTAAAACACATCGCCAAGTATTATTCTACACAATTTTTTTTATTGTGCATTAAAAAAAATAAAATAAATAAAATAAAATTAGACATGCTACCTGCTAATAAAACTTAACCAAAAAGTGCATTCTATGCATCCAAAAATATAGAAAATTTATCAAATCAAATCATTATTATTCATTCAACCAAAAAATAAAATAAAAGCCTCATGCATGTGCCCTGCTTCTTAATATAGGGGGGTTACCAATGCCAAGAGTTGGTGAAAGCAGGGGTCCGCCATCCGGAGATAATTCCCGAAAATCATCCGGATTATTCTCCTGGAGCTCCCGCAGCAAAGGCATATGACATAATTGGTCACAATTAATGAAGCAACAGATTTTTGATCCAAGAACTCCTCCTCCTCCTGTTCTTGGACTGGACTTGGGTCAAAGCAATAACTCCAAGGCCAAAAATAAATAACGCCTTATCTCCTCCGATTCCGCGCGATGGCTGGTTGACCAACGGCCGTTCAGAAGCGAACTGAAAAGCGTGAAATGAAAAGTGTGAAATGAAAAGCGCAAATCAACACTCGCCAAACTTCTACTAACATGAAATTAGCAGAAGGAGCCCAAAGGGTGGCGCTAAAGAGCTGAAAAATCACGTAGTACGTCACTACGTTCGTGTTTTTTTGGCCGACAATTCCTTGGCGTTTGTAGGCGAGACAAAATCCAGGCACATGCCTTCGGGCAAAAGTGCAAGGTTTTGCCTGCGGAAAATCCGATCGTGTGTACGAGGCTATAGACACACTCATAAACCTTGTGGGCAGCCTTCCCAGAAGAGGTGAAGCTGTTATAGCTGCAATGGGTGGGCCAACTCAATATTGAACCCTACGGAGTAAGACTGGGATGACATTGAAGTTCATGTGTGTGTAAAGGCAAGTGTCCCAATACTTTTGACAATATGGTGTACATTGTCTATGATTATTACGTCCTAAGAGTGGCAACACTCCTGTCGCTACACAATAACCAGCGCTAGTTCTGGAGGGATGTTAAATGAAATGATGTGCGGCTCGGTCTACATTCCGCAGAACACTGTGAGCAGGCAGGGTTTTTTTATTTTAATATATATATATATATATATATATATATATATATATATATATATATATATATATATATATATAATATATTTAATATATATAATAAAATTATATATATATATATATATATATTATATATTTAATATATATAATAAAATTGTGTATATATATATATATTTAATATATATATATATATATATATATATATATATATATATATATATATATATATATATTTAATATATATATATATATATATATAATACAATTTTATATATATATATATATATATTTTTTTTTATTTTTTTCACACAGCATTTTATTAAGTGGCGCGGAGTTTATTTGCTGCTGTTTTTCAGTCTTATTTACACACTAAATATATTATATATATTTTATTATAGAAAAATATTGCATGTTTCTCCTGTATGCTCGCAATTTTTTGTTTAAAATTCCTCCAGGTCCACTTTAAGGGGGTGACATGATGGGGGGGGGGACGGGACGCTGTGTGTGGGGTCCCTGAGGATGGGAAAGGGCAGCTGGAATGGAGAAGTGACCCGGCTGTCCAATGGCATGTGATCCGAGAAATGTTTGGCCCCCAAACTGCACCGCTCACCATTCCGCGATCACACCGGCTTGTTTGAATGATTGATGAATGTGCTGAAGAAGGAAAATAGCTTTGGTTAAGTATGATAAATTACAGATTCCGTATGAGAAGTCATTTTTGCAAAATAGCAAAATCATTGCTAAATCTGATCTGACATTATTTACAAAAAAATAAAATCTGATCTGACATTATTTACAAAAAAAGAAAAAAAAAAAAGAAAGAAAAAAGAAAAAAATGTAGCTTATTTTTTTTTATGTCACTCTTTGTTTGAATTTATATATGTGAGTGTTGATTTTCCGGTTCAAGTGTTCCTGACAGTAATGTCACATAATTATTGATGTGTTATAATTATTTTCCATTATTTTTTGTGAATAATGTCGGATGCTTTTAGTACTTTTTTTTTATTTATTTTTTTGCGTGAGAATTATTTTTTGGGTGATATTTTCACATTTTTTTTTTTTTTTTTACAAACAGATTTTTTTTTTCTCCTTTTTCTTTTAACGCCAGATTATTTTTTTTTATATATATAACAGAGACACCATAAAATAAATTGTATATTTAATATGGACTTTATTTTCTTACTTTTATTATGGGGGAAGGCTCTCTGATGTAAATGGTGCCACATCCAAAAAAAAAGGAATAAAAAAAAAAAAACTTAACCCTTTCCTGCCTACGGGTAAAACAAATCCACGGGGGAATCGTTCTCAATTTTTCTTCAAACAAATCCACAAATCCAAGGGTAAAACAAATCGAAAAGCCTAAGCGCAATTTCGCAAATCTCTGACATGTGTTAATAAAACCGTACATATCTTCACAACTACTTTGTGTATCCAGATGGATTATACCGTGTTTTTTTTTGGTTTTTTTTCAGGATAAATTGGGCTTTCATTTGGTGGTAAATGGTTATGGATATCTCCTGATTTTTTTTTTATTTTTTTTTATTATTATTGTTATTATTATTATTATTATTATTATTATTATTATTATCATCAAAGAAAACTGGCCAAAAAAATAGTAAAAAATATATATTTTTTAATTTAGCTGTATATTTCTTGTCACTACCATATCCTTCCACCAAATAAATTCTCCTACTCCTGATGATCGCCTCAATAGTACATATGTGTATGTTAGTTGTTGTTTGTACAGCCCAGAAACAATAGTGCGCATTTTGCTTCTTTTTTTTTTTTTAATCCTATCTAAAACACACCGACACTGATACTAATTTAAAAAAAAATAGTAATGTCCAAAAAATACTAACCCTGACCTTGACCCAAACACTAACCCTGGCACTGACCTAACTCAAACGTGGATCTAGGTATTTTGAATTTTTTATTTTTTTATTATTATTATTATTTTTTATTTTTTTGGACATTTAGCGGTCCGATCCATGTGCCATAGGCACCCTTCAACAGGATCATTCCATAACGACTTTATTAGCAGCCCCGATGAAGGGGGGAGTCCCTAGTCCCCCCCTCCGAAACGCGTTGACCTCTTTCTATCGCTGAAATTTCAATAAAATACCTACCTTTACCGGATACCGGGTGCTCCTTTATTTTTGCTTCTTTCTAACTGTACTCCAATGGCCTCCACCGTTACCAGATCTCCTCCAATAGAGCACCTTTGGCTCGCGGTGGAAGGGGAGATTCGTGAAGGTGCAGTTGACAAATCTACGTGACGCTACCATGTCAATATGGACCAGAAAATCTCTGAGGAACGTTTCCAACCCCTTGTTAAATCTATGCCCACTGACAAAGAAACGATCGGTCTATCATTTTATTGGTCGGTTTATTTGACCAGCGAGAGACAGAACAACAAATATCCAGAAAGCAGCTTGGTGAGAGGTGACAACAGTTGGTTCGATTTTTCGCAAATGGAAGAAACACAAAATAACGGTCAATCTCCCTCGGTCTGGGGCTCCATGGAAGATCTCACCTCGTGGAGTTCCAATGATGATGAGAACGGTGAGGGATCAGCCCAGAACTACACCGGACAATCTGGTCAATGATCTCAAGGCAGCCGGGACCATAGTCACCAAGAAAACAATTGGTGACACACTACACCGCGAAGGACTGAAATCCTGCAGCACCCGCAAGGTCCCCCTGCTCAGGAAATCACATGTACAGCCCGTCTGAAGGTTGCCAATGAACATCTGAATGGTTCAGAGGAGAACTGGGGGAAAGTGTTGTGGTCAGATGAGACCACATCGAGATCTTTGGCATCAACTCAACTCACCATGAAGGAGAATGCTGACTACCCCAAGAACACCATCCCCCACCGTCATACATGGAGGTGGAAACATTATGCTTTGGGGGCGTTTTTCTGCTAAGGGGACAGGACAACTTCACCACATCAAAGGGACGATGGACGGGGCCATGTACCATCAAATCTTGGGTGAGAACCTCCTTCCCTCAGCCAGGGTATTGAAAATGGGTCATGGATGGGTATTCCAGCATGACAATGGCCCAAAACACACGACCAACGCAACAAAGGAGTGGCTCAAGAAGAAGAACATTAAAGTCCAGGGTTGGCCTAGCCAGTCTCCAGACCTTAAACCTTAAAATATGTGGAGGGATCTGAAGGTTGCCAATGAACATCTGAAGTTCTTTGCCATGAGGTGCCATGTTGAATTTCCAGTGACCAGTATGAGAGAGTGAGAGCGATAACTCCAAATTTAACACACCTGCTCCCCATTCACACCTGAGACCTTGTGAACACTAACGATTTACATGACACCGGGGGAGGGAAAATGGCTAATTGGGCCCAATTTGGACATTTTCACTTAGGGGTGTACTCACTTTTGTTGCCAGCGGTTTAGACATTAATGGCTGTGTGTTGAGTTATTTTGAGGGGACAGGAAATTGACACTGTTATACAAGCTGTACACTCACTACTTTACATTGTAGACAAGTGTCATTTCTTCAGTGTTGTCACATGAAAAGAGAGAAGAAAAGAGGTACAAAGATGTGAGGGGTGTACTTACTTTTGTGAGATACTGTATGTATATATATATATATCATTTCTTGTCTGAATAGTAGACTTGGTAACAGATCCTCCTTTGTAACAAGACGATGTGTCACCTGGTCCGGCTCCGCTTTGGGGTCAGTCCCGGGATTAGGTGGTCCGGAGATCGGTACAATATTTTATAGCTTTGTAGGTAAACAAACCTGACAGATATGTTGATAATAATCGCTCATTCATAAACGTTCGCTTTTATTGCACGCGCCTGACATCAGGCTGTCCGCGGCCATGAAAGACCGCACTATACATCGCCACTGTGCAAATATGTTTACCCCGCAGACTAATTAGTCAGTGAGCAAAATGTATGGGGGATAATATTACCGTTCATTATCGGGCCGCGCGTTCCGGGGGGGGGGGGAGGGGTGAGAGAAAAGATGACATTTCCTGACATCCAGAGCTGAACAGAAGAGCTAACATTGTTTATCAACATTGATCAGCCAGGAGATAGAGAGATACAAAGTAACATTGTTTATCAACATTGATCAGCCAGGAGATAGAGAGATACAAAGTAACATTGTTTATCAACATTGATCAGCCAGGAGATAGAGAGATACAAAGTAACATTGTTTATCAACATTGATCAGCCAGGAGATAGAGAGATACAAAGTAGCATGGTTTATAAACATTGATCAGACAGACTATAGAGAGATATAAAGTAACATTACAGTGATGTTCCACAGAAAAAAAGTGCATGGTTTATAAACATTGATCAGACTGGAGATAGAGAGATACAACGTAGCATTGTTTATAAACATTGATCAGACGGGAGATAGAGAGATACAAAGTAACATTGTTTATCAACATTGATCAGACTGGAGATAGAGAGATACAAAGTAACATTGTTTATCAACATTGATCAGCCAGGAGATAGAGAGATACAAAGTAACATTGTTTATAAACATTGATCAGCCAGGAGATAGAGAGATACAAAGTAGCATGGTTTATAAACATTGATCAGATGGGAGATAGAGAGATACAAAGTAACATTGTTTATAAACATTGATCAGACAGACTATAGAGAGATATAAAGTAACATTACAGTGATGTTCCACAGAAAAAAAGTGCATGGTTTATAAACATTGATCAGACTGGAGATAGAGAGATACAAAGTAACATTGTTTATCAACATTGATCAGCCAGGAGATAGAGAGCTACAAAGTAGCATGGTTTATAAACATTGATCAGCCAGGAGATAGAGAGATACAAAGTAGCATGGTTTATAAACATTGATCAGATGGAAGATAGAGAGATGCAAAGTAACATTGTTTATAAACATTGATCAGACTGGAGATAGAGAGATACAACGTAGCATTATTTATAAACATTGATCAGACGGGAGATAGAGAGATACAAAGTAACATTGTTTATAAACATTGATCAGACTGGAGATAGAGAGATACAAAGGAACATTGTCTATCAACATTGTTCACACAGACTATAGAGAGATATAAAGTAACATTACAGTGATGTTCCACAGAAAAAAAAAAAAAATTCATGAAAATTCCTAAAAAAATAAATAAATAAATAAAAACATTTGGAAAAATGTTTGGACATTTTAACTCCCCTCTAAATGGCTGTTGCTAGGGGGCCCCTCGTAGTCTGCCTCCTTCGGTGCCTGGGCTGGTGACATCACTTCCCCTCGGCGATCTGCCCCCTCCCTCCTGTCAGTCATCTGGGACACATGACAGGTCCCAGATGACTGCCTGGCCAATCGCGGCGCGAGGCGCAGCTCGCGCATGCGCAGTGGGTGCCCGGCTGTGAAGCCCCAGCTGGGTGCCCGCAGTTAGAATGCCGGCGCCACTGAGCGGAGGAGGGGGAACGAGCGGGGCTTCACTCCCCCGCATCGCTGGACCCCGGGACAGGTAAAGTGTCCGATTTATTAAAAGTCAGCAGCTGCAGTATTTGTAGCTGCTGACTTTTCATTTATTTTTTTTTGTCAGGGGAACTCCTCTTTAACTATAAACATAAATCAGACAGGAGATAGAGAGATACAAAGTAACATGGTTTATAAACATTGATCAGACTGGATATACAGAGATACAAAGTAACATTGTTTGTAAACATTGATCAGACTGGAGATAGAGGGATGCAATGGACCTCATTTACTAAAACTGGAGTGTGAAAAATCTTGTCCATCTCTTCATAGAAACCAATCGGCTTCCAGATTGTCTTGTGAAAGCTTAATTGAACAAGCTGGTATTAGAAGCTGATTGGCTACCACGCACAGCTGCTCCAGATTTTTTACTCTCCAGTTTTAGTAAATCTCAAAGTAACCTTATTTATGAACATTGATCAGACAGGAGATTGAGAGATACAAAGCAACATTGTTTATAAACATTGATCAGATGAGAGATGGAGAGAAACAAAATAACATTGTTTATAAACATTGATCAGATGGGAGATGGAGAGAAACAAAGTAACATTGTTTATAAACATTGATCAGACGGGAGATAGAGAGATACGAAGTAACATTGTTTATTAACATTGATCGGATAGGAGAAAGAAAGATACAAAGTAACACTGTTTATCAACATTGATCACACAGACTATAGAGAGATATAAAGTAACGTTAACTATAAACATTGATCAGACAAGAGAGGGAGAGATACAAAGTAACATTTTTTTATATGAATTGATTGGACAGGACATAGATACAAAGTAACATTACCTATAAACATTTCTCAGACAGAGACAAGAGATACAAAGTAATATTGTTTATAAACATTGATCAGATGAGAGATACAAAGTAACATTGTTTATAAACATTGATCAGATAGGAGAAAGAAAGTTACAATGTAATATTGTTTATACATGTTGATTGGACAAGAGGTAGATACAAAGTAACATTGTTTATCAACATTGATCACACAGAATATAGAGAGATATAAAGTAACATTGTTTATAAACATTGATCAGACAAGAGAGGGAGAGGTACAAAGTAACATTGTTTATATGCATTGATTGGACAGGACATAGATACAAAGTAACATTAATTATAAACATTTCTCAGACAGAGTTGGAGAGATGCAAAGTAACATTGTTTATAAACATTGATCAGATGGGACATAGAGATATACAAAGTAATATTGTTTAGAAACATTGTTCAAAGAATTGATAGAGAGACACAAAGGCTCGTACACACGATCGGATTGTTGGCAGCCAAATCGTCAGACTCTTGTCCGAAGGGCGTGTGCCAGGATCTTGTCTTGCATACCAACGGCACACAATTGTCGGCCAACAAACACGAACGTAGTAACGTACTACAATGAATCTCAGGTCTTGAGCGCCACCCTTTGGGCACCTTCTGCTAATGTCGTGTTCGGCGAGCATTGATTCCGAAGCATGCGCGTTTGTACATTCAACTTTTGTGTGACGGACTTGTGTATAGAAAGATAGGAAAACCCGACAACGGGGGTCGCTGTCCGCCGAAAATTTACAAGCCTGCCATCCAACATTTGTTGGCCACAAGTTGGACAACAATTGTCTGACGGAGCGTACTAACGGTTGGATTTTAGGCCAGCAGTCTGTGATCACACAATCCCCGAAAATCCGATCGTGTGTGCGGGGCTTTCCTTTTTTTGTATCTACTTTGTTTTGTTCATCTGCAGATCACGGGCATTCTGGCTCGTTAGGGGGCACTGCCAGCCTGTGCCAAGCGGTTCAGGCGCTCTATCACAATGCACATTGACAGCGGACATAATGCACCTTCGTTTAGGTGCTCCAAAGAACCACAAAGGAGTGAGCGGGGCCCCTACGGTATGCGGGCCGCCATCGCTGACCTCTTTCTTTGCGCTGGTTGCGTTATTTTCACCTCGATCCTGCGCCCTCGCCGCCTTCAGCCCGTTTGTAGAAGATTAGGAGTGACGTGATATTCATTCATCTGTAGATCTCCCTCATTTTTTAATTGCAATTCTAAATTAAACGTCAGTCATAAACATAAATACGTCTTCACTACGAAGTCTGGGATTGCGGTCACTCGTTTTAGTGCGCTTCTCTGACGGATGAATGAAAGCGCGCTCCCCGGCTCTCAGCGTCGCCGTCACTTATTTATAAAACATTTTTCACGTTCCTCGGATTTCGCATTCTGCGGAATCTGCGATCGGCGATTCCCAGCGTGAGAGGCTCTGAGCACAGCAGAGGCAAGTCACCCAACGACGAGGCGTACAGCGAGGAGGGCGCCTCCAAGGGCTCATTGTGTCTGGAAATGACATTTGCAATTCACAAAAGATGTTATTGTACAAAGTAACGACACGTGTGCAACATTGACTGCTAATCATGTACAGTGCCTACAACCCTAATAGACATTTATATCGACAGCCATGTGTGCTGGAGGGCCAAAGGTTGCCTACCCCTGCTCTATATAGATCTTTATATGACTAGAGGGATCACCAACAGGAGGAAGGAGGTCCTGATCCCTCTATATAGACCTTTATATCACTAGAGGGATCACCAGCAGGAGGAAGGAGGTCCTGATTCCTCTATATAGACCTTTATATCACTAGAGGGATCACCAGCAGGAGGAAGGAGGTCCTGATTCCTCTATATAGATCTTTATATCACTAGAGGGATCACCAGCAGGAGGAAGGAGGTCCTGATTCCTCTATATAGATCTTTATATCACTAGAGGGATCACCAACAGGAGGAAGGAGGTCCTGATCCCTCTATATAGACCTTTATATCACTAGAGGGATCACCAGCAGGAGGAAGGAGGTCCCGATTCCTCTATATAGATCTTTATATCACTAGAGGGATCACCAGCAGGAGGAAGGAGGTCCTGATTCCTCTATATAGATCTTTATATCACTAGAGGGATCACCAGCAGGAGGAAGGAGGTCCTGATCCCTCTATATAGACCTTTATATCACTAGAGGGGTCACCAGCAGGAGGAAGGAGGACCTGATTCCTCTATATAGATCTTTATATCACTAGAGGGGTCACCAGCGGAAGGAAGGAGGTCCTGATTCCTCTATATAGATCTTTATATCACTAGAGGGGTCACCAGCAGGAGGAAGGAGGTCCTGATTCCTCTATATAGATCTTTATATCACTAGAGGGGTCACCAGCAGGAGAAGGAGGTCCTGATTCCTCTATAGATCTTTATATCACTAGAGGGGTCACCAGCAGGAGGAAGGAGGTCCCGATTCCTCTATATAGATCTTTAGTTATCACTAGAGGGGTCACCAGCAGGAGGAAGGAGGTCCTGATTCCTCTATATAGATCTTTATATCACTAGAGGGGTCACCAGGAGGAGGAAGGAGGTCCTGGTTCCTCTATATAGATCTTTATATCACTAGAGGGGTCACCAGCAGGAGGAAGGAGGTCCTGATTCCTCTATATAGATCTTTATATCACTAGAGGGGTCACCAGGAGGAGGAAGGAGGTCCTGATTCCTCTATATAGATCTTTATATCACTAGAGGGGTCACCGGCAGGAGGAAGGAGGTCCTGATTCCTCTATATAGATCTTTATATGACTAGAGGGGTCACCAGCAGGAGGAAGGAGGTCCTGATTCCTCTATATAGATCTTTATATCACTAGAGGGGTCACCGGCAGGAGGAAGGAGGTCCTGATTCCTCTATATAGATCTTTATATCACTAGAGGGGTCACCGGCAGGAGGAAGGAGGTCCTGATTCCTCTATATAGATCTTTATATCACTAGAGGGGTCACCAGGAGGAGGAAGGAGGTCCTGATTCCTCTATATAGATCTTTATATCACTGGAGGGGTCACAAGCAGGAGGAAGGAGGTCCTGATCCCTCTATATAGACCTTTATATCACTAGAGGGGTCACCAGCGGGAGGAAGGAGGTCCTGATTCCTCTATACAGATCTTTATATCACTAGAGGGATCACCAGCAGGAGGAAGGGGGTCCTGATTCCTCTATATAGATCTTTATATCACTAGAGAGGTCACCAGCAGGAGGAAGGAGGTCCTGATTCCTCTATATAGATCTTTATATCACTAATTCTAGCCCCATTATTGATGGGGTCAACAAGATGTTTTTTTTCTCACCACAGCATTTGCTGGGATTGTCGGTCCAAACTGTTACCACTTTAACAGCTTGTACTTGCTGCCGAGTATATCGGTGAATAATCTGTTTTCCGTGTGGTTCCCCCCGCTTTGTATGGAGGACAGGAGAGCCTCTCACGTTACTAATCTCCTACAATTATCTCCTGCTCTCTGCCGCACTTATGTTGCACTCGTTTGGACTGAGAGGTAGACAAATCACATGGTGCGGAGCTTGTTAAAGAGGCGCCTTCGGCGTAGCGTCTTCCGCGACGAGAATCCCAGCTGCCCCGGCACAATTCTGCAATCAATGGCAATTCCAGCGCCGGACGCATCAATCACTTCACCGAAATTTAACGGTTTAGTAGTAACCTGATTTCTAGA
Organism: Lithobates pipiens; assembly: GCF_037356315.1. Classification (NCBI taxonomy): domain Eukaryota; kingdom Metazoa; phylum Chordata; class Amphibia; order Anura; family Ranidae; genus Lithobates; species Lithobates pipiens. The sequence goes on along the minus strand of NW_027507764.1, from coordinate 585,699,675 downwards.
AAATACTCAAACGCTCCCATCACCTGATAATGGGATAAGTGTTCCAAGTATAGATGAGCCATGAATTCACAATCCTACTTATATATTTTTTTTTCCATCATCATTGATCCCACATAATCCAATGACAAAAGTAAGTGACATATTTTTTTCAAAGTTATATTTTTTTTTTCTTTAGCTTTTTTTTTTTTTTTACTTTTTTTTTTAGTACTTGTAAAATATCCCAAGTACAGATTATTGATGAATAAAATAAATAATTTAGGATGAGCTGAACAACCCCCCCCCCCGGGTTCGGTTCACACCAGAACATCCGAACTGGCCAATAAATCATAAGTGCTAATTTTAAAGGCTGTATATACAAGTTATAGTCATATAAAGTGTTTGGGGATCCGGGTCCTGCCCCAGGGGACATGTATCAATGCAAAAAAAAATTTTTTTTAAAAACTGCAGTTTTTTCGGGAGCAGTGATTTTTCTTTAATGCTTAAAGTGAAACAATAAAAATGTCAATATAAGTAAAACGCATTGAAAAAAAAAAAAAATGGCATGAGGTCCCCCCCCCCCCCCCAGTCCATTACCAGGCCCTTTGGGTCTGGTATGAATATTAATCACTTAAGGACCAGGCCTCTTTTTCAGACTTGGTGTTTATATGTTTAAAACAGTTTTTTTTTTTTGCTAGAAAATTACTTAGAACCCCCCAAACATTTTATATTGTTTTTTTTTCTAACACCCTAGAGCAGTGATGGCGAACCTTGGCACCCCAGATGTTTTGGAACTACATTTCCCATGATGCTCAACTACACTGCAGAGTTCATGAGCATCATGGGAAATGTAGTTCCAAAACATCTGGGGTGCCAAGGTTCGCCATCACTGCCCTAGAGAATAAAATGGCGGTCATTGAAATACTTTTTTTTTTCACACCGTATTTGCGCAGCGGTCTTACAAGCGCACTTTTTTTTGGAAAAAAATCACTTTTTTTGAATAAAAAAATAAGACAACAGTAAAATTAGCCCAATTTTTTTTTTTATATTGTGAAAGATAATGTTACACCGAGTAAATTGATACCCAACATGTCACGCTTCAAAATTGCGCCCGCTCGTGGAATGGCGTCAAACTTTTAGCCTCAAAAATCTCCATAAGCGACATTTAAAAAATTCTACAGGTTGCATTTTTTTTTTTTTTGCGTTACAGAGGAGGTCTAGGGCTAGAACTATTGCTCTCGCTCTACCGATCGCGGCGATACCTCACATGTGTGGTTTGACCACCGTTTTCATATGCAGGCGCTACTCACGTATGCGCTCGCTTCTGTGCGCAAGCTCGTCGTGACGGGTGTTTTTAAAAAAACTTTTTTTTTTTTCTTATTTATTTTAATTGATTTTATTTATTTTTACACTGTTTTTTAAAAAAAAAAATGGATCGCTTTTATTCCTATTACAAGGAATGTAAACATTCGTTGTAATAAAAAAAAGTATGACAGGTCCTCTTAAATATGAGATCTGGGGGGTCAAAAAGTCCTCAGATCTCATAATTGGGCTAAAATGCAACAAAAAAAAAAAAGAAAAAATGACATTTAAAAAAAATATACCTTTAAGAGGTATGGGCGGAGGTGACGTTTTGATGTCGCTTCCGCCCTCCTATGGTATAGAGACGAGTGGGGGCCATCTTAGCCTCACTTGTCTCTATGCCCAGCTAGGAAGAGGACCCGATCGCCTCCGCCGCTACCGACGGCTCCGGTAAGCGGCGGAAGGTGCGGGAGGGCGGTGGGAGGGGGGGTGGCACCTCTCCCGCCGCCGATAGCGGTGATCTCGCGGCAAATCTGCCACGGAGACCACTGTTATCGTACAGCCGACCGGCGCCTGAAGAGATGGATATCTCGGTTGTGGCAGCAGCTGCTGCCGTTACCGAGATATCCCTCTTCAAAAAATAGGACGTACATCGTCGTGCGGCGGTCGGCAAGTGGTTAAGCGGAACCCCAAACCAAAAAAAAAATTGTGTGGGGCTCCCCCCCCCCCAGAATCCATACCAGGCCCTTCATGTCTGGTATGGAAATTAAGGGGACCTCTGCGACAAGATTTTTTTTTTAAAATGGCGTAGGGGCCCCCCTCCCAAAATCCATACCAGACCATTATCTGAGCATGCAACCTGGCAGGCCAAAGCAAAAGAGGTGGAGCCAAGAGACCCCCCCCCCCTCCTGAACTGTACCAGGCCACATGCCCTCAACATAGGGAGGGTGCTTTGGGTTCTGATGGGGACAAGGGCCTCATCCCCACAACCCTTGCCCGGTGGTTGTGGGGGTCTGCGGGCGGGGGGCTTATTGGAATCTGGAAGCCCCCTTTAACAAGGGGATCCCCAAATCCCGCCCCCTCCATGTTAATTGATAATGGGGTACCATTACCATTTCACAAAAAAAAGTGTCAAAAATGGTAAAAAAAAAGACAAGAGACAGCTTGGGACAAGTCCTTTATTAAAAGATAAAAAAATAAACAATGTCCCGCGATGTCCATTCATTTCGCCGCCGGCGGAAAAAAAACTAAAAACGCAACACCTCTGCCTCTATGGGAGGCTCCCGCCGAATGACGCTTACCATTAGTGACCGCTGTTATATAGTTGAGGGCGGGGTCACCCGGTGACGGAAGCCCCAGTGGCGTCAGAGGGGGGTGGGGTCATCCGGTGAGGTAAACGGGTGACCCCGCCCCCTCTGATGCCACGGAGGGGGCTTCGCCATGGCTTTCCCATGGTGTCGGAGGGGGCGGGGTCACCCGTTTACGTCACCGGGCGGCACTGCCCTCAGCTATATAACAGCTGTCGCCCAGAAGAAGCATCAATCGGCAGGAGCCTCCCATGGAGGCGGAACTGTTGCAGCTTTTTTATTTTTTCTGTCCCTCGGGCGGCGTGAGATGGATTTACATCGCGGGACATTTTTTTTTTTTTTTTTTTTTTTAACCACTTGCTTACTGGGCACTTAAACCCCCCTCCTGCCCAGACCAATTTTCAGCTTTCAGCGCTGATGCACTTTGAATGACAATTGCGCGGGCATACAACACTGTACCCAAATGACATTTTTATCATTTTTTTTCCCACAAATAGAGCTTTCTTTTGGTGGTATTTAATCACAGCTCGGAGTTTTATTTTTTGCTAAACAAACAAAAAAAGATGCAAAAAAAATTCATGTTTAATAGTTTGTTATAAAATTTTGCAAACAGGTCATTTTTCTCCTTCATTGAAATGCGTTGATGAGGTGGCACTGGTGGGCACTGATAGGCGGCACTGGTGGGCACTGATAGGCACAGTTAAGGCGACACTAAAAGGCCCAGATAAGGTGGCACCGATAGGCACAGATAAGACAGTACTGATGGGCACAGATAAGGCGGCACTGATGGGCAAAGATGGGCACTGATAGGTGGCACTGATGGGTGGCACGGATGGGTGGCACTAAGGGGCACTGATGGGTACCACTGATAGATGGGACTGATGGGCACTGATAGGTGGCTCTGATAGGTGGCACTGCTGGGCACTGATGGGCGGCACTGATGGGCACTGGTAGATGACACTGATGGGCACGGATATGTGGCACTGAGGTGCAGCAATTTTTGAGGCAGATTGTGGGCACTGATAGGTGGCACTGATGTATGGCACTGTGGGTACTGATGTATGGCACTGTGGGCACTGATGTATGGCACTGTGGGCACTGATGTATGGCACTGCTGGGTAGCACTATGGGCACTGATGGGTGGCATTGCTGTGTGGCACTTTTTTAATCATCTGGGGGTTACTAGCAGGAGGCAGGTGGGCACTGATACGCTGGCCGTGATCGGGACTGATGTTCCGATCACGGCCGCCGGTGATCGGCTTTTTTTTTTCTCTCCTCGCGCTGTCAGCGCGAGGAGGAAATATAGCCAATTACCGGCTCCGTTTTATCACATGATCAGCTGTCATTGGCTGACAGCTGATCACGTGGTAAGGGGTCGGGATCGACCCCTTGCTCGGATCAGTGATCAGGCGAGTCTCATAGACTCGCCGATCACAGAGCGCGCCGCGCGCGCCCCTCAGGGGGGCGCGCAGGCCGCTCGTGCGTGGGACGATGTCAATAGACGTCGTCCCGGCAAAACAGGTCCGCGCTGTAGCCGTCATTCGGCTATAGCGCGGATCTCAAGAGGTTAATAAAGGACTTGTCCCAAGCTGTCTCTTGTCTTTTCTACCATTTTTGACACTTTTTTTTTGTGAAATGGTACGGTTACAATGTCCCCCGTTACCAATTCACATAGGGGGGAGGCTGGGATCGGGGGTCCCCTTGTTAAAGGGGGCTTCCAGATTCCGATAAGCCACCCACCCGCAGATCCCCACAACCACCGGGCAAGGGTTGTGGGGATCAGGCCCCAAAGTACCCTCCCCATGTTGAGGGCATGTGTCCTGGTGCAGTTCAGGAGGGGAGGGGGCGCTCTTTTGTCCCCCTCTCTTTTCCTACGGCCTGCCAGGTTGCATGCTCAGATAAGGGTCTGGTATGGATTTTGGGGGGCCTACACTATTTTTTTTTATTTGGTGCAGGGTTCCTCTTAATTTCCTTATCAGACCTGAAGGGCCTGGTATGGATTTTAGGGGGACCCCCACGCCATGTTTTTTAAATGTTTGGTTCAGGGTTCCCCTTAATATTCATACCAGACCCAAAGGGCCTGGTAATGGGGTGGGGGGGGGGATCCATGCTGGTTTTTTTCAATGAGTTGCCGAGACCTGACAATTCATTACAGCCGCGATCAGTTTTGAATGACTTTTTTTTCCTTTAGAAATGTCATTTTGCTGTTGTTCTAAAAACACGTGAAAACACGTGCCACTTTACAGGCATACTATAGACACCCCCCAGGCACGATATTTAAAGGAATATTTCATTTTTATTGTTTCACTTTAAGCGTTATTAAAATCGCTGCTCCCGAAAAAAACGTCTGTTTTCAAAACTTTTTTTTTTTTTTTTGCATTGATACATGTCCCCTGGGGCAGGACCCCGGTCCCCAAACACTTTTTTTATGACAACAAACTTGCATATAAGCCTTTAAAATTAGCACTTTAGATTTTTTTTTTTTTATGTTAGACTTTAACGGTGTTCCGGCGCCTTTTTCGAATTTGCCGCGAACACCGCATATTGTTCGTTGCTCGACAAACAGGCAAACACCCGACGTTCGACTCAAACATCGGGCTCATCCCTATAAATAACCCAAACTTTTTTTTTTTTTCCCTTTTATTTATTTTATTTGTTTGCTGTTTTAGGTTTTTCTTTTATTTTTTTATTTTTTTATTTTTTTTTGGTATTTATTCGAATATGCCTCTCGCCTGATAATGGAAATAATAATCCAAGTACAAATGAGCCATGAATCCGTAATGCTATTTACTGTATATATATATTTTTTTTCTCCTCATCACTTATGCCGCATAATAATGCAATAACAAATTAACAAAATTAAATAATAAAAACACATTTAAAAAGAAAAATCCATATATATCCTCATTCTCTTTTTTTCTTCCTTTTTGCTGTTTTAGTGTTGTTTTTTTTTTTTTTTTTTTTTCAGTTTAATAGCAAATTAAGATACATAAATAATCAAAACATTTTTTCAAACTTATATATTACTGTTTTTTTTTTTTTTTTTTGGTAAATTTCCTCAAAGCAGTCGAATGAGCAAAACTTTCCCAAAGGCCAAACCTGTAATTCTACGGCTAAATCCCTCCGCTCATCCCTAATTTCTTATGATGATACATTTAGAAAGACTTTTTTGTTTTTTTTAAGATCATTTTGGAAAATTGGGGAATCTTTCAAGCCGATATTCCCCCCGGTGTTATCAATCACTAATATTTTTTCTGGCCCCGCAACCTTGTTTCTCAAAATCTTTGTTGAGTGTTAAAACAAACTGCATTGCTCCCCCTTTCTTGGCTCTTTATCCGGATGGAATTCTTCCCCTCCCGGGATCCGATAATTCTCTGTGATGGTGAATGGAGGGTTGATGATCTTCTATAATCTTGTATACAATAATATGATCCTCGGGGGTGGGGAGGGAATACCAGGAGGATACAAGGAAGATGATCCCAGATATAAGCACAGATCAGCGGAATGCCCGAGTGTTGGAAACAATGTATCTGATTGGTGAGAACTGAGAAAAGCATCCGGCATTCTAGAGTCATAGTGATCCTCCGTCTTCACTTCCCCAGAGTCATAGGGATCTTCCATCTTCACTCCCCCAGAGTCATGGTGATCCTCCATCTTCACTCCCCCATAGTCATAGTGATCTTCCGTCTTCACTCCACCAGAGTCATAGTGATCCTCTGTCTTCACTTCCCAGAGAGTCATAGTGATCCTCCGTCTTCACTCCCCCCAGAGTCATAGTGATCCTCCATCTTCACTCCCCCCAGAGTCATAGTGATCCTCCATCTTCACTTCCCCCAGAGTCATAGCGATCCTCCATCTTCACTCCCCCAGAGTCATAGCGATCCTCCATCTTCACTCCCCCCAGAGTCATAGCGATCCTCCGTCTTCACTCCCCCCAGAGTCATAGTGATCCTCCGTCTTCACTTCCCCAGAGTCATAGGGATCTTCCATCTTCACTCCCCCAGAGTCATGGTGATCCTCCATCTTCACTCCCCCATAGTCATAGTGATCTTCCGTCTTCACTCCACCAGAGTCATAGTGATCCTCTGTCTTCACTTCCCAGAGAGTCATAGTGATCCTCCGTCTTCACTCCCCCATAGTCATAGTGATTCTCCATCTTCACTCCCCCAGAGTCATAGTGATTCTCCATCTTCACTCCCCCAGAGTCATAGTGATCCTCCATCTTCACTCCCCCATAGTCATAGTGATTCTCCATCTTCACTCCCCCAGAGTCATAGTGATCCTCCATCTTCACTTCCCCCAGAGTCATAGCGATCCTCCGTCTTCACTCCCCCAGAGTCATAGTGATCCTCCGTCTTCACTCGCCCCAGAGTCATAGCGATCCTCCATCTTCACTTCCCCAGAGTCATAGCGATCCTCCATCTTCACTCGCCCCAGAGTCATGGTGATCTTCCGTCTTCACTCCCCCCAGAGTCATAGTGATCCTCCATCTTCACTCCCCCAGAGTCATAGTGATCCTCCATCTTCACTCCCCCATAGTCATAGTGATTCTCCATCTTCACTCCCCCAGAGTCATAGTGATCCTCCATCTTCACTCCCCCCAGAGTCATAGCGATCCTCCGTCTTCACTCCCCCAGAGTCATAGTGATCCTCCGTCTTCACTCGCCCCAGAGTCATGGTGATCTTCCGTCTTCACTCCCCCCAGAGTCATAGTGATCCTCCATCTTCACTTCCCCAGAGTCATAGCGATCCTCCATCTTCACTTCCCCCAGAGTCATAGCGATCCTCCATCTTCACTCCCCCAGAGTCATAGCGATCCTCCATCTTCACTCCCCCCAGAGTCATAGCGATCCTCCATCTTCACTCCCCCCAGAGTCATAGCGATCCTCCGTCTTCACTCCCCCAGAGTCATAGTGATCCTCCATCTTCACTCGCCCCAGAGTCATGGTGATCTTCCGTCTTCACTCCCCCCAGAGTCATAGTGATCCTCCATCTTCACTCCCCCCAGAGTCATAGCGATCCTCCATCTTCACTCCCCCAGAGTCATAGTGATCCTCCATCTTCACTCGCCCCAGAGTCATGGTGATCTTCCGTCTTCACTCCCCCCAGAGTCATAGTGATCCTCTGTCTTCACTTCCCAGAGAGTCATAGTGATCCTCCGTCTTCACTCCCCCAGAATCATAGTGATCCGGATAGATAGATAGATAGATAGATAGATAGATAGATAGATAGATGTCTATCTATCTATCTATCTATCTATCTATCTACAGTGCCTCGAAAAAGTATTCATACCCCCTTACAACCAAAAACATAAATGTATTTTATTGGTATTTTATGTGATAAACCAACACAAAGTGTCACATAATTGTGAAGTGGAAGGAAAATGATAAATGGTTTTCCAAATTCTTTTGGACATGGTCAACAACAATACTCAGGCAGGTCATGGTGTATAAACAATGCTCAATTGGTACTAAGGGGCCCAAAGTGTGCCAAGAAAATACCCCCCCCACCATTACACCCCCACCACCAGCCCGAACTGGTGATAACCCATCCCCCACCACCAGCCCGAACTGGTGATAACCCATCCCCCACCACCAGCCCGAACTGGTGATAACCCATCCCCCACCACCAGCCTGAACCGGTGATATAAGGCAGGATGGATCCATGCACCAAATTCTGACCCCACCATCTGAATGTCGCAGCTGAAATCCAGACTCATCAGACCAGGCAAAGTTTTTCCAATCTTCTATTGCCCAGTTTTGGTGATCCTGTGCCAATTGTAGCCTCAGTTTCCTGTTCTTAACTAACAGGAGTGGCACCCGGTGTGGTCTTCTGCTCCTGTAGCCCATCTGCTTCAAGGTTTTTGATGTGTTGGGCGTTCAGAGATGGTATTCTGCATACCTTGGGTGTAACGAGAGGTTATTTGAGTTACTGTCGCTTTTCTATCATCTGGAACCAGTCTGCCCCATTCTCCTCTGACCTCAACAAGACATTTTCCTCCACAAAACTGCCGCTCACTGGATAGTTTCTCTTTTTCCCACCATTCTCTGTAAACCCCCGAGAGATGTTTGTGCGTGAAAGTTCCAGAAATACTCAGACTGGCCCGTCTGGCAACCAACAACCACGCCACGTTCAAAGTCACTGAAATCCCCTTTCTTCCCCAGTCTGGTGCTCGGTTTGAACTTCAGCAAGTTGTCCTCACCACGTCTAGATGCCTAAATGCATTGAGTTTCTGCCATGTGATTGGCCGATTAACAATTCGTGTTGCCGAGCCATTGAACGGGGGGTACCTAATAAAGTGGCCGGTGAGTCTATCTATTAATCTATTGTTTTTTTTGTTTTTTTGTTTTTTTTACCAAAAGTGCAAAATCTGGTGCAGCTCTGCATAGAAACCAATCAGCTTCCAGGTTTTATCGGCAAAGCTTAATTGAGCAAGCTGAAGGTAGAAGCTGATTGGCTGCCATGCACCGCTGCACTGGATTCTGAGTGCTCCAGTTTTAGTAAATTCCCCCCATCTATCTATTTTTATCCTTCTATCTATAAGACGTTTCTGTTTCTCTGTGGTTATGCAGTAAATCTGGTCTTAGCGGACTACCACCATAATTAGTGTCAATGGTTCAGCCATTAGCACAGCTGTTCCCACTTAGGGAAAGTTGTCGGGGGCAACGGAGGACAGGAACCCGAACGTGGAGAGATGAGTTTTCATACGGTGGACAGTTCGGGGGGGGGGGGGGGGGGCGGTTGATGAATTGGTTCTATAACCAGGGAGAGCTGCAGCATCACCAAGTGGTCGTTGGCAGGAAGTGCGTCCTGAAGTTGTGCCTGAGTTTGTCCTTAAAGTGAACGTGTCGTTGTGGCCATTTTTCTAATAATCCTTTGGCAGGGATGAACGAACTAGAGGGGCCGGTTTACACTTCAAGCACTTTGTTGCATTGCATGCGTTATGTGTTAATGTGCGTTGCATTAATGAAGCCCATTTAATATGAATTCACATGGGGGGGGGGTTAAAAGAGTGCTTCCAGATTCTGATAAGGCCCCCCACCCACGGACCCCTCTAACCACCAGGCCATGGTTGTGGGGAAGAGGCCCTTGTACTCATAAACATGGGTACAAGATGCTTTGCCAAGGACTTTGCAGGGTATCCTTCCCATGTTGAGGGCATGTTGCCTGGTATAGTTTTTTTTTTTTGGGGGGGGGGGTCACATGCTTGCCCATTCCTTAGGGGACTCCACACCATTTTTTTTCTTGCATAATGTACCTCCCTGAACTTCAAATTAGACCCTGATCAATCATCCCATGTTGATGAGGACAAGAGTCTCCTTCCCACAACCCTGGCCCAGTGTATGTGGAGGTCTCGGGGGGGGGGGGGGGGGCACATGCTTGCCTACTCCCTAGGGGAATCCACACCAATTATTATTTTTGCATGATGTACCTCCCTAAACTTCATTCTAGACCTTTATTAATGATCCCATGTTGATGAGGACAAGAGCCTCTTCCCCTCAACCCTGGCCCAGTATATGTGGAGGACTAAGGGGGGGGAGGGCATATGCTTGCCTACTGCCTAGGGGACTCCACACCATTTGTTTTTGCCCGATATACTACCTTAAACTACATACTAGACCCCACACCAATTTTTATTTTTTTTCACAGATGTACCTCAAACTTCATACTAGACCCTCATCAATGATCCCATGTTGATGAGGACTAGGGCCTCTTCCCACAACCCTGGCCCAGTATATGTGGAGGAATAAGGGGGAGGCATACTTGCCTACTCCCTACACCATCCACACCATTTGTTTTTGCCCGATATACCACCTTAAACTACATACTAGACCCCACACCAATTTTTTTTTCCATGATGTACCTCCTTAAACTTCATACTAGACCTTCATCAATGATCCCATGTTGGTGAGGGCAAGAGCCTCTTCCCCTCAACCCTGGCCTAGTATATGTGGAGGACTAAGGGGGGGGGGGGCACATACTTGCCTACTCTCTACACCATCCACACCATTTGTTTTTGCCCGATATAAACTAAATACTAGACCCCACAGCAATTATTTTTTTTCCATGTTGTACCTCCTTAAACTTCATACTAGACCCTCATCAATGATCCCATGTTGATGAGGACAAGGGCCCAGTGTATGTGGAGGTCTGTGGGGGCTTGAGGGCCAACTCATGTCGTAATCTGAAAGCCCCTTTTAAACAGATGAATGGGGCCCCGGGATACGTCCATAGTTGACTTCTCGCTGCTGACGGACGTTCAGCTTGGCCAGCAGGCAAATGCCCCTTTTAGATGGCTGGGTTGTCTGAACTCCAAACAGCCGAAGTTTGGACAGAATTCTACATCAGTCCAAACTTGAACTTCATCCCTAGTCACATGCTTGCCCCCCTCCCTGGTGGACACCACACCATTTGTTTTATTTTTTAATTTTTGCATGATGTACCTCTTCAAATCTCCTTAAACTTCATACCGACCCTCATCAATAATCCCAAGTTGATGAGGACAAGGGCTTCTTCCCCACAACTCTGGCCCAGTGTATGTGGAGGTCCATGGGGGGCTTGGAGAGCCAACTCGCATCACAATCTGAAAGCCCCTGAATGGGGCCTGGGACATGCCCAGAGTTGACTTCTCACTTCTGACGGAGGTTCAGCTTGGCCAGTGGGCAAACACCCCATTTAGATCGCTGGTTTGCCGAACTCCAAACAGCCGAAGTTCGGACAGAATTCTACATCAGTCCAAACTTGAACTTCATCCCTAGTCACATGCTTGCCCCCTCCCTGGTGGACTCCACACCATTTGTTCTTTTGCATGATGTACCTCTTTAAATCCCCTTAAACTTCATACTTTATACCGACCCTCCTCCATGATCCCATGTTGATGAGGACAAGGTCCTCTTCCCCACAACTCTGGCCCAGTGTATGTGGGGGTCCATGGTGGGCTTGGAGGGCCGACTCTCATCGGAATCTGAAAGCCCCTGAATGGGGCCTGGGATATGTCCAAAGTTGACTTCCCGCTTCTGCCGGAAGGTTCGACTTGGCCAGCGGGCAAACACTCCAGTTTGCCGAACTCCAAACAGCCGAAATTCTACATCAGACCAAATCTAAACTTCATCCCTGGTCTAGTAGACCATACACAGTGTAGTACAAAAGGAGACCTGTGCTTCTGTCAGATCGACTTGATACAATTGATTTTTATGGAAATGGATTGAAACTTGGGGGTTACAGGTGTATGGAACATCCACTTCATTTTGTTTGTCGTGTGATTGGCTTTTAGCTCAATTTATGTGGTGGCCACCACAACACAACTGATTCTAAAAAAAAAAAAAATGACTTGAGTATTACACCACATGAATCAGTATGGCGGGTTGGTAATTAATGTCCGGGTTCCACACTCCCTAGATTATTTAAAAAATAGATAAAAAATAAGAGGGCATATAATAAAAAACATTTTTTTTTTAGTTTTGGATGGAGTTGAGAGGGATTAGAACCACTGTCAGTTTTTATTTAGGTCTGTGCCCCCATTAGGGAGATTCATGCTCTCTATTTGTCCTGTTTACCCCATTATCATTGAAAGTGAAAGTTAAAGAAAAGAGGGACACTAGTTCTGGTGATCTGGGGGGGGGGGGGATTCTCTTAATTTGCAGGGATTCCATCTCACTTCCTGTTTTAGCTACGGGACAGGAAGTGAAGGTAAATCTCCCTAGTTGGGCACAGATGACAAAAAAAAAAAATCTTACAGGAGTTTTAACCCTCCTTTACTCTATCCATAATGAAAAAAAAATGCCTTTAGTACTACTTTTTTTTTTTTTTATTGTCATGAATTCTTAATCACATAATAATATACATAAATAAATGAAAAGAAAGGGGAAAAAGAAGGAAAAAAATATGAGGACATGTACATAAGGCCCCAACATATAGGGGTAAGTATAATAAAATATATAGCTGTAATAAAAAACATTTGGGGTTATTTTACAGAGTGATCGTTAACAATCTCTTTACTAAATGAAATAAAAAGAAAGAAAAAAAATAAAAATAGCCCTCCCATACTAAAATAAAAAAAAAAAAAAAATACAAAAAAGCTTGGTCTTTAGTTTTACTTTAGGGTACTAACATATAGAGGTAAGTATAATAAAACATATTTATTTATTTTTTTTGCCTTGAAATCTTATAATTATATAAGAAAGAAAAAGAAAAAAAATATTAAAAATAAGAGGACATTTACATAAGGCACCAACATATAAATAGTATTTTAAAATATATAGCTATAATTAAAAAAAAAAAAAGATGTATCGTTGCCATGAAACCTGACAATAACATAAGAGCATAAATAAATAAAAAATAAAAAAATAAATATAAAAAAAGGACATTTACATAAGGCATCAACATATAGAGTTAAGTATAATAAAAAAAAAATATATATATATATATATATATATATATATATATATATATATATATATATACAGTAGGTACAATAAAAAAAAAAGATTTGCGTTGCCATGAAACCTGCCAATCACATAAGAAAATAAAAGCATAAAAAAGCAAAACTAAAGAAAATAAAAAATTATAAAAATAAGAGGACATTTACACAAGGCACCGACACATAGATGTAAGTATAATAAAATATATAGCTTTAATAAAAAAGATGTGTTGTTGCCATGAAACCTGACAATCACATAGGAGCATAAAAAAAAGATAAAGGAAAGAAAATTATTAAAAAAGTACATTTACATAAGGCATCAACATATAGAGGTAATTTATATTAAAATATATAGCTATAATACAAAATATTTTAGGTTGTTTTACAAGGTGATTGTTTACAATCACTTTACTAAATTAAATAAAAAGAAAGAGAAAAAAAAATCAAAATAGCCTCCCTTACTCTGTCCAAGATTTTAAAAAAACATAATCTTTAGTTCTACTTTAGGGTACATATAGAGGTAATAAATATATATATATATATATATATATATATATATATATATATATATATATATTATTGCCTTGAAATCTTAAAATTACATAAGAAAAGGAAGAAATTATAACAAAAGGTCATTTACATAAGGCATCAACATATAGAAGTCTAAAAATATATGGGTATAATAAAAAAAGATTTTTGTTGGCATAAAACCTGACAATCACATACGAAAATAAATACATACATAAGGAAAACTAAAGAAAAGAAAAAAAAAATATAAAAAATAGGAGAACGTTTACATACAGCACCAACCCATAGAAGTAAGTATAATAAAATATATAACTATAATAAAAAAGATTTTCTATTGCCATGAAACCTGACAATCACATAAGAGCATAAATAAATAAAAAAGGAAAACTAAAGAAAAGAATAAATAATAAAAATAAGAGGACATTTACATAAGGCACCAACACATAGAAGTAAGTATAATAAAATGTATAGCTATAATAAAAAAAAGGTGTATTGTTGCCATAAAACCTGACAATCACATAAGAGCATAAATAAATAAAAAGAAAAGAAAAGAAAAAAATATTTAAAAAAAAGGAAAATTTATATCAAATACTTACCGTAATTTTCCTTTCCTGATGGGCTCCATGGCAGCATACGTGTGGGTTAGCCCCGCCTCCATAATTACCCAATAGGACCTCTACTCCCATAAATCTTTGCTCCAGGCTGCTATCCGTGTTCCGTAACTAGCCTACTCCAACATTTGGGAGGGAACTCCTGCTGCCATGGAGCCCATCAGGAAAGGAAAATTACGGTAAGTATTTGATATAAATTTTCCTTTTTCCTGACAGGCTCCATGGCAGCATACGTGTGGGAAATAACTCGCCAAACACACCCGGGTGGGCTAAAAATGTTGAGCAAAGAAACTAGAATTTTATTTTTCATTGTCCACTGACAATACTTGTAAACCAAAATTAACAGAAGAAAGCGCAGCTGGCTCTACACAATAATGGGAAACAAAGGTATTAATTGAAGACCAGGAAGCTGCTCTGCAGATAACTTCTGGTGCGACATGTTGAACTGCTGCCCAAGAGATCGAGATGCCCCGAGTTGAATGAGCTGTCACTGCCTCAGGAGGAACCATGCCCTTTGCCTTGTATGCCCTTTGAATCGTTTGGACCACCCAAGATGAGATCGATCTTACTGATGCTCGCATCCCTTTATTTTGCCATGAAGAAGGACAAAAAGAAAGTCTGTTCGTCTGAACGAGGCTGTAGCGTCCAGATATTGTTTCAAGGTGCGACCAACATCCAGGGGATGAATCTCTTGGTTGTCTGACATTCTAAACGTAGGTAGCACGATCTCCTGATTTTCGTGAAATACTGATGTGACTTTTGGATTTGATCCAAGCATAGGGATCAGGACCACTCTGTCCGGAAAGAAAGATAGAAATGGTTCAACTGACCCAAGATTCCTAATTTCCGACACTCTTTTGGCTGAAGTTATTGCTACCAGAAAAACCGTCTTGATAGTGAGATCTCCTAAAGACAGGGGAGCATCCAAACCTTTCCCAAGATCAGAAAGAAAGTCCAATACTAACGGAAGGTCCCATTTGGGAAACCTGGGCCTCTTTTGAGGCCTAAGCCTGATGGCTCCTTTAAAGAATTGTTGTATTAATGTATGATTCGCCCACGAAACTCCTGTAAAGGCTGAAATGGCTGAAACTTGTACTCTAAGAGAACTATTGCCAGAGACAAGTCTAACCCTGACTGAAGGAAAGACAAGATATCTTGAACTGCCGGAGAATTATATGAATTTGATCTAGAAGACATGTGGCCCATAAACCTGGCCCATATACGTTCGTACACTTTATTGGTACTCTTCCGTCTAGCACTAAGAAGGGTTGGAATCGCTTCTTCTGGGCAACCTAGAGCTTCTAGCCTTCCCCTCTCAAGAACCATGCCCTGAGGTGTAGACAGGATGGGCATGGGTGTAACAGTGTGCCTTGAGACAGTAGATCTGGCCTGAGAGGCAGGGGAACTGGGTCCTGATAGCTGAGGAGCAACAGCAGAGGAAACCAAGGCCTGTTGGGCCAGAATGGTATTATCGCAATGATTTCCACCTTCTCCCCTCTGAGCCTCCGAAGAAACTGTAGGATTACAGGAACTGGAGGGAAGGCGTAGGCTCTCTGGAACTTCCAACAATCCGTGAGAGCATCTATCCCGAACGCCTGAGGATCCCTGAACCTCGAGTAGTATCTGTGCATCTTGCGATTGTACGGCGAAGCGAACAGATCGACCTCTGGAGATACTCCCAGAGTCAGAAGCCACTCGAAGACATCCCTGTGAAGGGACCACTCGTTGTTGTCTATTTTGACCCTTGACAGAAAATCTGCTTGAACATTCTGGACCCCCGGGATGTATACAGCAGAAATGTTGACCACATTCTTCTGAGCCCAGTTCATTATCGGTTCTACTTCTCGTAGTAGAGACCAACTGCGAGTCCCTCCTTGTTTCTTTATATAGGCCACCGCAGTTGTGTTGTCCAGTCTCAGCATTACTGAAGACCCTGCCACCAGATGGCGAAATGCTATTAGTGCTTGAAAGGCTGCTCTCAACTCCAGGATGTTGGAGACTACACACAGCGCCGGGAACGACCACCTTCCTTGAGCTACTTCCGTAAGGCAATGAGCGCCCCAACCTTTGTTGCTGGCATCTGAGGTTATTATCACCCAGGAAATGGGGACTATCGAATGATGGTTGCGTAGATTCTTCCCTTGAAGCCACCAGAGGAGAGACATCCTCATCGCTGGTGTAAGGAGTATGCGCTGTGATTGATTGGACGAGTCCCACTGTTGCAGAAACCCTTTCTGGAAGGGACGAGTGTGCCACTGGGCCCACTTCACCATAGGGATGGTGGCCGTCATTGGGCCGATCACTTTCAAGCATTGAAGAGCCGAAAGATGAGATGATTCCCAAGCCTTGTGAATCCTGTCCCGGATAACACAGATTTTTTCCTCTGGCAGAGAGATAGTGCCTTTTAATGTGTCGAACTGAGCCCCTAGAAACACGATCACTTGAGTTGGAACCAGATGGCTCTTCTCTAGGTTCAGGAGCCAACCAAACGTCTGTAGAGTGGAGATGACTAAACTCTTGTGAACCAGAATTTGATCTCTGTCCTGAGATAATAAGAGCAAATCGTCCAGATAATGATGGAGACGAACTCCTTTGACTCGTAAAAGAGCTACTATCGCTAGGAGTACCTTGGAGAAGACCCGAGGAGATGTTGTCAACCCGAATGGGAGACAGGTAAACTGGAGGTGTTGATCGCCAACTGCGAAACGGAGAAATTGCTGGAAATCCCTTGCTACTGGCACGTGAAAGTATGCGTCCTTCAAGTCGATTGAGATTAACCAATCACCTAGCTGCACCGACTGTTGGATTGTAAGAAGAGACTCCATTTTGAACTTTTCCTTGCGAATGAAGGAATTGAGGAAGGTCAAATCTATCACCGGCCTCCATGCGCCATTTCTTTTCTGAACCATAAACAGAGGAGAATACATGCCTTCGCCACGTTCGTCTTCTGGCACGGGCACGGCTGCGCCTTGATCCAGCAAACAACTTACGTAGGTCAATAGGACCTGTTTCTTTTTCCTCTGAGTCTGGAATTGTTGTGGGAATGAACCTTAATCTCGGAGTGTTGATGAAAGTCCACTTGTGACCCGAGGAAACCGTCTTGACGGTCCAATAATCTTGAATTGAGGCCGCCCAAATTCAAAAGATTTGGTAGAATCTTGATTACCTGCGGAAGCCCCCTTTGAGGTTTTCTTAAGGGAGGATTGTCTGGACCTCCAAGATCTAGAGAACTCCCTGCCGGGTCTATAACTGCGCGCTTCTCTAGCACGATCCGAGGTCTGCCTTCTTGGAAAAATACGTTTTTGGTTTTGAAGGCGTCTGTCTTGAGGGAGGAACCCAGACCTCCCACCTGTGGCCCGGGATATGGCGCTATCTAGTTTATTACCAAACAAGGAGGTTCCCTCAAATGGTATACGACACCATGCCTGCTTAGATGTTGGATCCGCCAACCAGGGACGGAGCCACAAAGCACGGCGTGCCGAGACTGCTGCCAACATAGCCCGAGACAGAAGGCGGGTAATGTCAATAGATGCCTCCCCCAAAAAGGCTGATGCCAATCTGATCTCCTGAATGGGAGAGTCTTTAGCCGTATTCACTGAGATACCTCTCAAGAACTCTTCAACATTGTCGGCCCATGTTTCAATAGCCTTTGAGACTGCGGCTAAAGCCAAAGTTGGTTTACAAGCCATCCCTGAAGTTAGATAAATTCTTTTCAGATCTGAGTCAATTCTTCTCTCTAACGGATCTTTTGAAAGATACTGTGTCTTCCAAAGGGAGAGTCACGTATTTAACTAAACGCATAAGTGCTGCGTCTACCAGAGGAGCTGATTCAAGGTGCTTCACATCATCCTCCTTAAAGGGGTACAATTTAGACACCTTTGATTGCATGGAGCTCTTCCTATCAATCTTGCTCCACTCTTCAGTAATGATTTCTCCCAATTCAGATAGGAAAGGAAAATGTTGCCGTTCCTTTTTGAGTTGTTTGAAAAACTTTCTTTGTTTGGGGAGAAGTAGTGGGTTCTTCCCATTTTAAAGCTTCTTTCACTGCCTTGACAAGAGCAGGTACTAAAGCATAATCAAATCCTACTCCTGGATCCTCTGGATCCGATTCGCTGTCAGACAAGAGCACAGAGTGGTGGCTTGGTTGAGAAGATTCCCCAGTCTCTTGTAAGAGCCCTTCACCTCCTGAAGGACATAATGGGTCTGAGGGGGATTCCATAGCGTGATGAGCTTCCCTCTGCTGCAGGGATTCCTTTACCACTCTTCTCACCATAGATTCCAAGCGTTGATCCGCACCATCTCTTTCATCTGCGACTTTAGAGAAGCAATGATCACAGAGCGATTTGTCTGATGGGATGGGCATCTTATAGCCCCAACATGAATTATCTGGTCCTCTGCTTGAATGCGAGTGACCACTGCGTTGTTCAGATCTGGAAGACCTACGGTAACCAGACTTTGACGATGATTTACGGTGGTGCGATTTTGACGATCCACTGCAACTATGCGCACTGTAATGCGGTTCAGACCTAGAAGGGCTATAAGGAAATACACAAGAAAAGAGAGAGATACAGACCAGGCTGGTATCAAATGCTAAGGAATACTCCACATATACACAGCAATCCAGCCATGCACATACCTGTTACAAGCGGGCAGGTCACTAGTAGGCAGTGAGGCATCCATGACTAAGAACGCTGACTGTAACAACAATAGACCCTCATAAGCAGCCATACAAAACACAGGAGCAACAATACATCAGAGCAGATCATAAACCTACCTTACACCAACCAGAGAATAGCCCCGGGAAGTCGCTGAATCTCCTGCAATCATTCCCAAATTCTGACATCTCTCACTGTGTTTTAAATATGGCGCCCATGACGTCATCAGCGGCGTCAGACGCGAGATGCCCGCGCACATGCGCGGGAACCAAGCCTCGCTTTGGATTTGGGTCCGCGCATGCGCAGAACGCAGCGCTGGACCCGGAAACAGGGGGAGAAAGGCTGCTGGAACGCGGAAGCGTCAGCGCCTATACACAAGAACCAGCTGGCATATGAAAAGACACAGGTAGAAAAGAAAACACATAAACACTGCTGCCATGAAAAACGGAATTTTTACAGCTCACCACTCCACCAACGATCGTCTGGCCGAACAGGTTCAAGCACACACCACCGATCCACCGGGCAGATAATGGCCACCTTACATAGCAGGTAATAAGCCGTGCGCACTTATCTTCGGATAAACAAAGTCTTCAGCGCTACTCTGCCATACACTCCATACCCATGCTTAACAGACAGGGCCTATCGGAGGAACAAAAGCTTGATAGTCGGCCAACTTGATCGTAGTGAAGATCTCTTCAGATAGGAAACACCTGTCCTATGGAGGAGGACAAAAAAGGAACACGGATAGCAGCCTGGAGCAAAGATTTATGGGAGTAGAGGTCCTATTGGGTAATTATGGAGGCGGGGCTAACCCACACGTATGCTGCCATGGAGCCTGTCAGGAAAGTAGATTTACATAAGGCATCAACATATAGAGGTAAGTATAATAAAAATATAGGTATAATAAAAAAGTATTTTTGTTGCCATGAAAAATGGCCAATCACATAAGAAAACAAATACAAAAAGGAAAGCTAAACAAAATAAAAAATAATAAAAAATAAGAAGGCATTTACATAAGGTACCAACACATAGAAGTAAGTATAATAAAATGTATAGCTATAATTAAAAAAAAGAATTTATGTTGCCATGAAACCTGACAATCACAAAGGAACATTAAAAAAAAAAAAAAAAGAAAAAAAAAGAAATGGGACATTTACATAAGGCACCCACATATCAAGGTAAGTATAGTAAAATATACAGTCTAGGTATAATAAAAAAAAAACACATAAGAGCATAAAAAAGAGCATAAAAAAAATATAGAAAAGAAAAGAAAAAACATACAAATAAGAGGACCTGTATTTATGCTCTTATGTGATTGTCAGGTTTTGTGGCAACAATACATCTTTTTTTTATTTTTATTATAGCTATAAATTGTATTATACTTACTTCTATATGTTGGTGTCTTATGTAAATGTCCTTTCTTTATTATTTTTTTCTTTTCTTTTCTTTTTTTTATTTATATATGCACTTATGTGATTGTCAGGTTTTGTGGCAACAGTACATCTTTTTTTTTTATTATAGCTATAAATTCTATTATACTTACTTCTATATGTTGGTGTCTTATGTAAATGTCCTTTCTTTCTTTTTTTTTTTTTTTTTATATATATGCTCTTATGTGATTGTCAGGTTTTGTGGCAACAATACATCTTTTTTTTTTATTATTATTATTATGAGATATATATATATATATAATACTTACCTCTGTATGTTAATGCACATGTAAATGTCCTTTTTTAATTATTTTTTTCTTTTCTTTTTTGCTTTTTTATTTATGCTCTTATGTGATTGTCGGGTTTCAGGACAACAATATATCTTTATTTTTTATTATAGATTATTTATATATATATATATATATATATATATATATATATATATATATATATATATATATATATATATATATATATATATATATATATAGATATATATATATATATATAGATATATATATATATATATATAGATATATATATATATATATATAGATATATATATATATATATAGATATATATATATATATATATATATATATATATATATATATATATACTTACCTCTATATGTTGATGCCTTATGTAAATGTCCTTTTTTTAAACTATTTTTTTCTTTTCTTTTCCATTTTGTTTTATTTATTTATGCTCTTATGTGATTGTCGGGTATCAGCATATAGAGTGGGTATAATAAAATATATAAGTATATAAAAAAAAAAAAAATAATAAGATTTTTGTATTGCCATGAAATTTGAAAATCACATAAGAGTGTATAAAAGAAATACATTTTGTTGGGTAGGGTGGTCATGGCAAAGTATCGCTTATATAACCTCAGACTCCCACTGTTCACCTAACTAACTACAGTGTTCACACAAAGTTCTATTTCCCACATACATCATTATATGATGATGTCATCTCGGTGCTGATCGGTGGGTGAGGATAATCAATGGTTTTATATATATAATGGTATATGTGGGAAATGTGAGTGGGATAAATTATCTGAACAGTGGGGGGGTAGGAGGTGATATACGGAGGGTGAAAATTGCTACTTTGCTATGACCGATGTACTCAGAGAAATTAATCTCTTTTATATGTTCTTATGTGATTTTAAGATTTAACTGCGATAATTTTTTTTTATTTTTTTTATTATGCTTCCCTTTATTTATCGGTCTTTATAAATTTCATATTTCCAACCTTTTCACTGCCGTACCCATTTCTTTGCATTTTTTGCCCACATGTTTCAAAAATCATTTTATTCCTGAAGATTAGTTAGAACTCCCAAACATGATGTCATTTCTGAAATCAGAGACCCCCGGAGAATAAAATAGTGGTCGTTTTTTTTTTTTTTTTTTATGTCACAGGATATTTGATCAATGGCTTATTAAATGAAAATTTTCCGTAAAAAAAAAAAATACAAAATGTAAGTTTAACCCCTTTCACCGCAACGTAACACATATATATGCCGGCTCGCTGGGCTGGAATTTTTTCCACGAGGCCGCATACACAGTATCTCACAAAAGTAAGTACACCCCTCACGTTTTTGTAAATCTTTTCTTCTATCTTTTCATGTGACAACACTGAAGAAATGACACTTGTCTACAATGTAAAGTAGTGAGTGTACAGCTTGTATAACAGTGTAAATTTCCCGTCCCCTCAAAATAACTCAACACACAGCCATTAATGTCTAAACCGCTGGCAACAAAAGTCAGTACACCTCTAAGTGAAAATGTCCAAATTGGGCCCAAAGTGTCAATATTTTGTGTGGCCGCCATTATTTTCCAGCACTGCCTTCACCCTCTTGGGCATGGAGGTCAGCAGAGCTTCACAGGTCACCACTGGAGTCCTCTTCCCCTCCTCCATGATGACATCACAGAGCTGGTGGATGTTGGAGACCTTGCGCTCCTCCACCTTCCCTCTGAGGATGTCCCACAGATGATCAATAGGGTTTAGGTCTGGAGACATGCTTGGCCAGTCCATCACCTTTACCCTCAGCTTCTTTAGGCAGTGGTCATCTTGGAGGTGTGTTTGGGGGTGGTTATCATGTTGGAATACTGCCCTGCGGCCCAGTCTCTGAAGGGAGGGGATCATGCTCTGCTTCAGTATGTCACAGTACATGTTGGTATTCATGGTCCACTCAATGATCTGTAGCCCCCCCAGTGCCGGCAGCCCTCATGCAGCCCCAGACCATGACACCCCCACCACCATGCCTGACTGTAGACAAGACACACTTGTCTTTGTCCTCCTCACCTGGTTGCCCCCACACACGCTTGTCACCATCTGACATCAAATACGTTTATCTTGGTCTCATCAAACCACAGGACATGGTTCCAGTAATCCATGTCCTTCGTCTGCTTGTCTTCAGCAAACTATTTGTGGGCTTTCTTGTACTCATCTTTAGAAGAGGCTTCCTTCTGGGACGACAGCCATGCAGACCAATTTTATGCAGTGTGCAGCGTATGGTCTGAGTACTGGCAGGCTGACCCCCCCACCCCTACAACCTCTGCAGCAATGCTGGCAGCCCTCATACGTCTATTTCCCAAAGACAACCTCTGGATATGACGCTGAACACGTGACCTCAACTTCTTTGGTGGACCATGGCGAGGCCTGTTCTAAGTGGAACCCGTCCTGTTATACTGCTGTATGGTCTTGGCCACCGTGCTGCAGCTCAGTTTCAGGGTCTTGGCAATCTTCTTATAGCCTAGGCCATCTTTATGTAGAGCAACAATTCTTTTTTTCAGATCCTCAGAGAGTTCTTTGCCATGAGGTGCAATGTTGAACTTCGAGTGACCAGTATGAGAGAGTGAGAGCGATAACACAAAATTTAACACACACTATTGTTTCTGGACTGTACTGCGGGTACAAACAACAAACATACAAGTATGTGGTATCGCTGCGATCGTCGATGATACTTAAAGTGAAACAATAAAAATGAAAAATTTCCTCTAAATACAGTGCCTGGGGGGTCCCCTTAGTTTACCTGCAAAGTTGTGCATCTGTACCATGTATAGAACATACTGCAACAAAACTGACATTTACTGTATAAAGAAAAAAAAATGATATTTAAATAGATTTTCCCAGCTGCAAGCCATTGCCGGCAATACAAAAAAATTTAATTTTGGTATGGATTTTAAGGGGAACCCCACACCAAAATATTTAAAAAAAGGCGTAGGATGCCCCCCAAAATCCATGCAGCCTGGCATACTAGGAAAGGTTGGGTAGCAAGTGAGCCCCCCCTCCCTCCTGATCCATACTAGGCCCCCCCACCCCAAAGCACCTTGTCCCCATGTTGATGGGACAAGTGCCAATTTCCGCACAACCCTGGGCGGTGGTTGTGGGGAAGAAGCCCTTGTCCCCATCAACATGGGGACAAGATGCTTTGAGGTGGGGGTGGGGCACAGTCAGGCATGTACTGGCCATCGGGACTATCGGGGGTTTCCCGGTGGGCCGATGGCTCAGTGGGCCACTCTGATGAAAAAAGGGCTGGTGATGGGACACTCTGATGGAAGGGGGTGCTGATGGGACACTCTGATGTAAGGGGGTGCTGATGGGACACTCTGATGTAAGGGGGTGCTGATGGGACACTCTAATGTAAGGGGGCTGCTGATGGGACACTCTAATGTAAGGGGGCTGCTGATGGGACACTCTGATGTAAGGGGCTGCTGATGGGACACTCTGATGTAAGGGGGTGCTGATGGGACACTCTGATGTAAGGGGCTGCTGATGGGACACTCTGATGTAAGGGGGCTGGTAATGGAACACTCTGATGTAAGGTGGCTGGTAATGGGACACTCTGATGTAAGGTGGCTGGTAATGGGACACTCTGATGTAAGGGGGCTGGTAATGGGACACTCTGATGTAAGGGGGCTGGTAATGGGACACTCTGATGTAAGGGGGTGCTGATGGGACACTGATGTAAGGGGGCTGCTGATGGGACACTCTGATGTAAGGGGGCTGGTGATGGGACAATCTGATATAAGGGGGCTGGTGATGGGACACTCTGATGTAAGGGGGCTGGTGATGGGACACTCTGATGTAAGGGGGCTGCTGATGGGACACTCTGATGTAAGGGGGCTGCTGATGGGACACTCTGATGTAAGGGGGCTGGTGATGGGACACTCTGTTGTAAGGGGGCTGGTGATGGGACACTCTGATGTAAGGGGGTGCTGATGGGACACTCAAAATGTAAGTGGGCCGGTCTGGATGAATTCCAGGGCCAAATTTCTGTCCCAGTCCAGCCCTGGGCACAGTTAAATTGGCCCTAATTCCTGAGTAGTTGTCAGCATACAACAGAAAAATAGTAACCTGATACAGTTCAATACAGAAATAGAAAAGGTGGGACAAAAATCAATCAATCAATCAATCTATATTCCATCTATCTCTATTGATAGTGTTAATGTAGGATCTGTGAAAACCTTGAAGTAGGGGTCATGGTCATCTAGCTATATAGTGTCAGTTGGGGTATTCAGAACAAGGTGGTGTTCAAAGTCAAAGTTTTCCAAAATGAACGACAAAAAAATGGGCCCTTTACATGCTAAAATGTTGGTAGAAATTCCGCCAGCAAAAGTCCGATGTGAGCTTTTGGTCATAAATTCCGAACTTGTGTACGCTCCATCGGACTTTGCTGGAGGAATTTCCTGCCAGCAAAAGATTGAAAGTGTGTTCTCTATTTTCCCGACAGAAAAAGTTCCGAACGGAAATTCCGATCGTCTGCAGTAATTCTGACGTGCAAAATTCCTACGCATGCTCGTAAACAATTCGGCGCATGCTCGGGAGCATTGAACTTAATTTTCTCGGCTCGTCGTAGTGTTGTACCTCACCGCGTTCTTGACGGTGGAATGTTCAGAAAACTTTTGTGTGACCCGTGTGTAGGCAAGCCAAGCTTGAGCAGAATTCCATCAGAAAAACCATCCAAGATTTTTCCGACGGAAATTCCGCTCGTGCGTACGGGAAAAAGTTGTTCAATTCTTTGGGAAAGGCAGACATGGGATGGAGAACGTAGACGGAATCCAAGGTCTAGCTCCACGAAGAAGAACATTGCTGACAGAAGACCATTAAAAACTGCCTAAAATGAACAATTTTCGACAGACGTTCTCATTAAAGAGAATCTCGGAATTCAGAAAATCCCATAACAATTCACATTATTAAAAAAGAATCCAAAATAACCGTAATTTGGAGACAGGAAGGGATGTGAAAAGTTATAATTCATCTGCTGTTCTTATGAAAAATGTAAACATGACATGGACGGGAGATGACAATTATTTCGCCAGAGGGGTGGGATCCAGTAAAAGGTTTATCGTTATTCTGGGATTACAAAGAATTTGTTGTTATAAGAATGGAATGAATTGATTGCTAAGAAGGGAGCTGCGGTGATATTTTATGGCGGATCGGAACCGCACGGCGTCGGCTGTAAGGAAAAATACTCCAATTTTATTGGTTGCTTATAAAACACGGCAAGAATTTCTTCCACATTATTTATAACTTCATCAGCAATTAGGAAAACTCATGGGAAGCAGAACAATAATATTTTACGAGTGATGGAAAGGTCTCCAACTTCTGTGTTCTATACTAATTGGGAATGAAAAATGTGAAATTGTATGAATGTTACCAGAGCCCCGAGCTTTTCACCATAACAGACAACGAACGTCTCCCCAATCACTCTCCATTGTTGGCTTTCTGTTGTTTATGCATCACATCTACAGACCCTTCCTACTCCGAAACCTTCTCCTTGGTTACAATGAGTCAGTATTAATATTTAGAAGTCAAAGATCTATTGAATTGTCTTCTCCCGAAAAACTCTGCCCTGCTTGAGGTCTCTGCGTCTTCCCCTGACTAACGCTCCTCTCCTTAAATACTCTGCTGGAGAATTTATTCCTACTGACCTCCAGTGTAAGGAACATTCTTCCCACTGACCACCAATGTAAGGAACATTCTTCCCACTGATCACCAATGTAAGGAACATTCTTCTCACTGATCACCAATGTAAGGAACATTCTTCCCACTGATCACCAATGTAAGGAACATTCTTCTCACTGATCACCAATGTAAGGAACATTCTTCCCACTGACCACCAATGTAAGGAACATTCTTCCCACTGATCACCAATGTAAGGAACATTCTTCTCACTGATCACCAATGTAAGGAACATTCTTCCCACTGATCACCAATGTAAGGAACATTCTTCTCACTGATCACCAATGTAAGGAACATTCTTCCCACTGATCACCAATGTAAGGAACATTCTTCTCACTGATCACCAATGTAAGGGACATTCTTCTCACTGATCACCAATGTAAGGAGCATTCTTCTCACTGATCACCAATGTAAGGAACATTCTTCTCACTGATCACCAATGTAAGGAACATTCTTCTCACTGATCACCAATGTAAGGAACATTCTTCTCACTGATCACCAATGTAAGGAACATTCTTCCCACTGATCACCAATGTAAGGAACATTCTTCTCACTGATCACCAATGTAAGTAACATTCTTCCCACTGATCACCAATGTAAGGAACATTCTTCCCACTGATCACCAATGTAAGTAACATTCTTCTCACTGATCACCAATGTAAGGAGCATTCTTCCCACTGATCACCAATGTAAGGAACATTCTTCCCACTGATCACCAATGTAAGTAACATTCTTCTCACTGATCACCAATGTAAGGAACATTCTTCTCACTGATCACCAATGTAAGG
This sequence comes from Lithobates pipiens, assembly GCF_037356315.1. NCBI lineage: Eukaryota > Metazoa > Chordata > Amphibia > Anura > Ranidae > Lithobates > Lithobates pipiens. Next base: position 585,672,687 of record NW_027507764.1, on the reverse strand, counting down.
AACATTCTTCCCACTGATCACCAATGTAAGGAACATTCTTCTCACTGATCACCAATGTAAGGAACATTCTTCCCACTGATCACCAATGTAAGGAACATTCTTCTCACTGATCACCAATGTAAGGAACATTCTTCTTACTGATCACCAATGTAAGGAACATTCTTCCCACTGATCACCAATGTAAGGAACATTCTTCTCACTGATCACCAATGTAAGGAACATTCTTCCCACTGATCACCAATGTAAGTAACATTCTTCCCACTGATCACCAATGTAAGGAACATTCTTCCCACTGATCACCAATGTAAGTAACATTCTTCTCACTGATCACCAATGTAAGGAACATTCTTCTCACTGATCACCAATGTAAGGAACATTCTTCCCACTGATCACCAATGTAAGGAACATTCTTCTCACTGATCACCAATGTAAGGAACATTCTTCCCACTGATCACCAATGTAAGTAACATTCTTCTCACTGATCACCAATGTAAGGAACATTCTTCTCACTGATCACCAATGTAAGGAACATTCTTCTCACTGATCACCAATGTAAGGAACATTCTTCTCACTGATCACCAATGTAAGGAACATTCTTCTCACTGATCACCAATGTAAGGAACATTCTTCCCACTGATCACCAATGTAAGGAACATTCTTCTCACTGATCACCAATGTAAGGAACATTCTTCTCACTGATCACCAATGTAAGGAACATTCTTCCCACTGATCACCAATGTAAGGAACATTCTTCCCACTGATCACCAATGTAAGTAACATTCTTCTCACTGATCACCAATGTAAGGAACATTCTTCTCACTGATCACCAATGTAAGGAACATTCTTCCCACTGATCACCAATGTAAGGAACATTCTTCTCACCGATCACCAATGTAAGGAACATTCTTCTCACCGATCACCAATGTAAGGAACATTCTTCCCACTGATCACCAATGTAAGGAACATTCTTCTCACCGATCACCAATGTAAGGAACATTCTTCCCACTGATCACCAATGTAAGGAACATTCTTCTCACCGATCACCAATGTAAGGAACATTCTTCTCACCGATCACCAATGTAAGGAACATTCTTCCCACTGATCACCAATGTAAGGAACATTCTTCTCACCGATCACCAATGTAAGGAACATTCTTCCCACTGATCACCAATGTAAGGAACATTCTTCTCACTGATCACCAATGTAAGGAACATTCTTCTCACTGATCACCAATGTAAGGAACATTCTTCCCACTGATCACCAATGTAAGTAACATTCTTCTCACTGATCACCAATGTAAGGAACCTTCTTCCCACTGATCACCAATGTAAGGAACATTCTTCCCACTGATCACCAATGTAAGGAACATTCTTCCCACTGATCACCAATGTAAGGAACATTCTTCTCACTGATCACCAATGTAAGGAACATTCTTCTCACTGATCACCAATGTAAGGAACATTCTTCCCACTGATCACCAATGTAAGGAACATTCTTCCCACTGATCACCAATGTAAGGAACATTCTTCTCACTGATCACCAATGTAAGGAACATTCTTCTCACTGATCACCAATGTAAGGAACATTCTTCTCACTGATCGCCAATGTAAGGGACATTCTTCCCACTGATCACCAATGTAAGGAACATTCTTCTCACTGATCACCAATGTAAGGAACATTCTTCCCACTGATCACCAATGTAAGTAACATTCTTCTCACTGATCACCAATGTAAGGAACATTCTTCTCACTGATCACCAATGTAAGGAACATTCTTCTCACTGATCACCAATGTAAGGAACATTCTTCTCACTGATCACCAATGTAAGGAACATTCTTCTCACTGATCGCCAATGTAAGGAACATTCTTCTCACTGATCGCCAATGTAAGGGACATTCTTCCCACTGATCACCAATGTAAGGAACATTCTTCTCACTGATCACCAATGTAAGGAACATTCTTCCCACTGATCACCAATGTAAGTAACATTCTTCTCACTGATCACCAATGTAAGGAACATTCTTCTCACTGATCACCAATGTAAGGAACATTCTTCCCACTGATCACCAATGTAAGTAACATTCTTCTCACTGATCACCAATGTAAGGAACATTCTTCCCACTGATCACCAATGTAAGGAACATTCTTCCCACTGATCACCAATGTAAGGAACATTCTTCTCACTGATCACCAATGTAAGGAACATTCTTCCCACTGATCACCAATGTAAGGAACATTCTTCTCACTGATCACCAATGTAAGGAACATTCTTCTCACTGATCACCAATGTAAGGAACATTCTTCTCACTGATCGCCAATGTAAGGAACATTCTTCCCACTGATCACCAATGTAAGGAACATTCTTCCCACTGATCACCAATGTAAGGAACATTCTTCCCACTGATCACCAATGTAAGGAACATTCTTCTCACTGATCACCAATGTAAGGAACATTCTTCCCACTGATCACCAATGTAAGGAACATTCTTCTCACTGATCACCAATGTAAGGAACATTCTTCTCACTGATCACCAATGTAAGGAACATTCTTCTCACTGATCACCAATGTAAGGAACATTCTTCCAAATTTTTCTTTATTAAAAGTCTTACAATCAATAAGCATAAAAACAATGTATATAAAATATACATAAGTATATACGTATTTAGATAATAAATATAAATAAAGATAGCAAATCTGCTCAAACAAAGAAAGACTTTGCAGCAAAAGCAAAAAATCTCAAAAAAATTATGTCATTACTGGGGAAGATAAATAACTTACTACTACGACACACACCACTACACCAGACAAACCTGTGAGGTCAAAAAACAAACCCGCACCCATTACGCATGCAGCCCTTCTTCAAAAAGAAGATACTAACCAACAAAAGCTAAGGGAGTCAAAGAAACAGAATAATAAAAGAGCTCCTCACCCAGAGATGGGCAGGTCTGATATTCCTCCACGCCCTTTTCCAGACTGCCCGAGGCTCCCTGCCCTTCTCAAGACCCCACATTTTCCCAACCTCACCCAGAATATCGTGCACCACCACCTCAACAGAGAGGACTTTCTTACGCAGGGTAATCTGGCACCGTGCATTCCATGTGAAGTAACGGACAACTATACTAACTAGAAACAGTGTATTCAAATCAAAATCCCAGCAAGTTGGGAATGCCCTGTATTACCACTCCACATAACTCATGCAATAGAAAAAGGAGGTGCCTAGAGCTCTCCCCACCCTTTTATACACTTCTATGCTAAAGGGACACTGCAGCAAAAAGTAGTCCATAGACTCCACTTTACCAACACACTTCACTCTAAGACAATCCCGATCATCCACAGGGTGATGCTTCAAGTTCCCTCTCATGTAGAGCCTTCCATGGAAAGCGAGCCAGGCTTGATCCCTAAAATTCAAAGGGATTCTTTCTAAATTGATTAAATGCAAACCCTCCCTCATTACAGAGCCTGGGCAATCCCTTAAGGCCAGTGACACACTGAAAGCAGAGCTCAAAATCCTCTTCTCTGGAAGCTTCCTGGGGAGGGACTTGATATCCTCCACTGTCACCTGCCACTGCCGAAGTATTTTCAGACACGGGGCAACATAAGATGCAAGCTTGCCATGTCAAACTCTCAGACTTTTCACTGGCCCGCCATCTTCCCAGCATCGCAGAAAAGGCCTAAAACAAGATTGAATAATACCCACCCACCCCGGCGGGTTCTCTGCATGTTACCAAGATTATACTTTAAAAACAGCAGAGAAAAGAAAACTATTGGGTTGACCATTCCTAGGCCACCCTCCCGCCTAGACAGATATGTTACATTGCGCTTGATCAGGTTCAATTCAGGTTTCCCCATAACATTTGAAAAAAACAGCTGTACACCCTTGCATAGAGAGATGCTGGCAAGATACAGACAAAGCTGACATAAAAAGATTGGGACCAGGTACGTTTTGATCAAGTCAACCCTCTCCCCAGCTTGCTACTTTGGCATTGGCACTCGCCAACCTGCTTTCCCAATTTCGATGACCATAAGCACCGGGACCAAATTTTATGCCCAACACTTTAATTTCCTGCTGGGGCTCTGGGAAGGCATCCGGAAGTTCGAAGCTTTCACCCTCCTCACCCATCCAGAAAACGTCACTCTTTTCATGGTTGACTTTAGAACCAGAAGCCTCTGTGTACTGCTGACCAAAGAAATAGAAAAAAGCTGTGCATAAAATTAAGCTAAATGAATACAATAATAATAAGCAGTGAATGACACCAAAAAAAAAAAAAATACCATAATGAATATTAAATCATACTGATAAATAAAGATGTGATTAAATATAAATATGCAATATGTGGTAAATAATACGTAATAAAATAACAAGATGTAATATGTGGTAAATAATACGTGATAAAATAACAAGTCCTAACATAACAAGGAAAATGGTGTATTATATCAAAGTCCAGTGATCTGAGTGAAAGAGGTGACTTAATCAAATCCTTCTGTGCAAACAAAACACCAGTGCTTGTGAGCCTCCAGCACACAACCTATGCACTTACGGGAAGGCAAACGGTACAGGGCCTGTAGTATTAAATCTGTGATGTTAGATCAACCTCCAGACATCCGCTCGGAAATGGCAGGAATCAGCTGTGATTATACTGAGGTCAAGCCAGGTGATCCAAACTCAAAGGGCAGACCAATAAACAGCGATCACGGTCCCAATAGGAAAGGAAACTCACCATAGTGTAAATCCATTAAAAAAAAAATTTATTTCATAAGCAAAAATATTGCACTTACTTTTGTGGAAACAATAAAAGCTCGTAAAAGAAATGCTGGCTGGCTAGCAGACACCCGTCCTAGACAGCGATTACATCAGCACGCCATATAGTACTGCTGTATCACAGAGGCCACCTCCTGCGCCTCTTCTGTCCCAGAGACAATAACAGACACATCATCGGCATAGGCCAAGATCTTCAAAGGTGGCACACCAACAATGCTCAAAGGCACCCCGCACAAATATCCATTCTCCTAACCTTCTTATGAAGGGGTCGATTGCGAATACATATAACAGGGGGCTGAGTGGACATCCCTGGCGCACACCATAGCCAACCCCAAAAGGCCGTCCAACCCAACCATTAACCAGTGGGAAGCTCTCAGCCCCTTTATATAACGTCTTCAGCCAATCTATAAACCTCCCCTGCAGGCCGTATCTACCAAGTAGCAAATACAGGTACTCGTGATTGACTCTATCAAAAGCCTTCGCCTGATCCAATGCCAGCAAGTACTTTCTCCATCCAGCAGCCCTGCATCGTTCCAAAGCCTCCCGGACAGCTAAAACCGCTGAAAAGGTACTTCTACCTTGGACCGAGCAGTGCTGATGACTGGACAACAAATCGCCTGCCACTGACGACAAGCGCCAAAAAAGAATCTTCGCCAAGATCTTTCTATCAACATTGAGAAGACTGATGGGGCACCAGTTCTCAATCATTGAGGGGTCTTTACCTTTTGACAGAAGAATCACAGCGGATTGCCTCATGGAGGGAGGGAGCGAACCCTCTTCTAGACAGCTGTTATAAACCTCCGCTAAAAAGGGAGCCAGAATGGACTTAAAACACTTGTAAAATTCAGCTGTCAACCCATCTGGCCCAGGCGATTTTTTGGTAGCCAGCTTCTCTATAGCATGAACTACCTCATCCACTGAAATTGGTTCTGTCAAATCTATCAAAGGCAATGTACCATTTCCCAATCCTGGAGTAGAATCCAGAAAGCTTTCCATCCTGTCCCGACAAAGGTCCTTTCTTCCTAGAAGATCTGCATAATATGATCTGAAGATCTCCAGGATCCCTGATCTGGACTTCACCAGGGAACCTGTACTATCCCTCAGGCCTATGACCGTCTTAACTGCTATGCCTTGCTTACAGTTCTGGTAAGGATCAGGCGAGTGATATTTTCCATAATCCCTCTCCAGAACCAAGGAGGCATGCCGGTCGTATTGACACTTTCTAAGAAGAAACTTCACCTCAGAGATCTCCCCTGGATCTCCTCTATACGAGACAAGACGATCAAGCTTCCTCCGCAAATGCTGGTAGGCAATGTACATACCAAGCTGCTTCTTCTTAGGCCGCGTACACACGGGCGGATTGTTTGGCCAACTAAGTTCGTCAGACAATCCGACAGACAGTCCGTCCAACTTTTGAATGAACGGACTTGACCACACACGATGAACAGACAGTCCGCTGAAAACTTGCGCGATGACGTGTACAGCACGTACGACGGGACTAGAAAAACGACGTCCAATACACTGCAATGCAACCTTCGGCCGTGTAAATCCTTTCTGAGCATGCGCCATACTTAGTCCGTCCAACTTGCCTACACACGAGCGGACTGTCCGCTGAAACCAAGTTTGGACGGACAAAACCAAGTTTCAGCGGACAAAATTACGGAAATTCCGAAAGACAAAGTCCGTCAGACTGTCCGCTGAAAAAGTCAGCTGAAGCCCACACACGAGCGGATTGTCCGCTGAAACGCGGTTCAGCAGACTAAGTTGGGCAGACAATCCACCCGTGTGTACGCGGCCTTACTTATGGCCTTGAAAAGTCCAATCGCCCTTTGTTTCACAAGTTCCCACCACTCTGACTTACTGCTGCAAAAGTCCAGAATAGAAACCTGTGCCTGAAAAAAGTCCTCAAAGGATTGTCTTACCTCTACGTCTTCCAGGAGAGCCGAATTCAGTTTCCAGGTACCCCTTCCCCTGGGTGGGGTGTCCGAGGCATTCAGTGTCTATTTGGAAGGGAGGGATGGCGGAAGGAAGAAAGGAAGGAGACATGGTAGGAAAAGAAATGAAAGAAAGATCCCCGATGCACAACATTCATATTTTATCACTATTATTATTCATTAGTTACTTTAAATAGATTGTGTCAAATAGAGGAAAGAAAATAAGAAAGGAAGGTGGCAGAAGGCAGGATGAAAAAAAGGAAGGAGACATGGAAGAAATGAAGAGGAAGGCAGGATGAAGGGGGAAGAAAGGAAGGAATTGAAGGAGGTTAGGATGGAAGGAATGAAGGATGAAAGGAAGGTAGACAGGAAAGGAAGGTTTGTTTCATCCCGAATTGAAATTCGGGTGAGTTACAATAATAATCGAATTTCCATGAATCCGAAATAATGAAAAAAAATTTGGATGAAATTCGAAAAGTTTTCAAATTCACATTTTTAAATTCGAATTGTTTTTAAATTCGAATAGTTTTTGAATTCAAAGTTTTCGAATTCGAATCATTTTTTAATTTCCAAAGAGAATAAAATAGAATTGAAAATAAAAGGAATAGAATAGAAAAAAAAATAATAGCATAGAAAAGAATAGAATATATATTTTTATTAGAATATATTTCTATTCTATTCCATTGTATTCCGTTCTTTTATTTTCTATCCTATTTTGTTCTGTTTTACTCTATTATATTCCCATTCTTTTATCAATTTTTTCTACTCTAGTCCTTTATTTTCCATTTTATTCGCTTTGGAAATTGGAAAACTATTTGAGTGCTAAAACTTTTCTAATTCAAAAACTATTTGAATCGATTTGAATACGAATAAATGAAACGAATTCCGATAACGAATTAAACGGATCAAATGAGTTTAACTAAACAAAGTCATGACTGAAGCATGAAATACGGACTTATCTTATTATTATTATTATTTAGAAAGATAGGAAGGAGCACAAAATTAAATATTTTATTTGTATTATTTATTAGGAAATACTTTAAACACATTGTGTCAAATAGAGGGGAAGGAAATACCCTGTGCACTTTTTTTCAGCACACTCGGCCCCTCGTGGAATGATTTTTCTGCCTGTGCACATCTTTACCAATTTAAACTTCCTTATTAATCGACTGGAGAGTCCTCCGATCTCCGCGAGGCAAGCAATGATTAATTAAGACCCGGCGCCCTCATTTCTTATTGAACAAAGACATCAGAAGTTAAACTTGCTCAGCACTAAACGAGGTTGTAAAACATGATTTGCGGATCTTCTAATCATTTCACAGCAAGATTGATGAATAGGCACAGGAGCGCAAGCGCCAAGTCGGTCGGTAGCGCTTAATAAATGCAAACAATATTGGTCTAAATTAATGTTTTCTCCGAAGGTTTTCTGACTTTCCAAATGACATTTTCTGCGGCTCGTGTTTCAGAAAATTCGAAGGCATCTTTTCCGGCGTTATGTCAGAACATTTCGCAGCAATAGAACTGGTGGGCAGGAAGCGGTCTACGGTTCTCTCAGAACCTGCAGGCAGATTAAATTGCTTTTTCATAGAAAGCGATTTTGGCCTAGAGAAGAAGGCAGAGGTGGCAAAGTACAAAAATAAAATAGGAGTCACGAAGCCTCCAGAGATGTTTTTTTTTTTTTAATCGGATTTCTTTTTATTGACACGGCAGAGCGAGATATCACCTCATCGGAAATATTATTTCGGATTGATCCACATTCAGAGTCCAAGTGCATCTGTCCAATCAGTCGCCCATCCTGTGTAATCAGTCCACAGCCCCCCCTGTGAAGGAAGGGATGACTATGTCCTGCCACCAAGTATTCTATTTTGGACCAGTTGGAAGGGGGTCAAGCCAGGTACTTCCAACCAGGGTGTCAGGTACTCACCAAAGCCGAAGTGCTGAGAGCGGCTTCCCTTGCAGCTGGGTGCACAGTACCCCTGAGGATGGAACAGTGGGTACAGGGCACGGAGAGGCACGGGTTGCCAGCAGGTGACTAGTACGCAGAAGGTCTTCTGAAGGAAGAGATGCCCGTGCAGATGGTCTTAGAACTGGTAGCAGTAAATGCCTGCCAGGGGTTCTAACACCTGGAGTGAAGGCCGAGGGTCAAAGACAGGTATCAGTCCGTGAGACAGAGGATATTCCAGAGGCAGGCCGATGGTCAAACACAGGTATCAGTCCGTGAGACAGAGGATATTCCAGAGGCAGGCCGATGGTCAAACACAGGTATCAGTCCGTGAGACGGAGGATATTCCAGAGGCAGGCCGATGGTCAAACACAGGGATCAGTCCGTGAGACGGAGGATATTCCAGAGGCAGGCCGATGGTCAAACACAGGTATCAGTCCGTGAGACGGAGGATATTCCAGAGGCAGGCCGAGGGTCAAACACAGGTAACAGTCCGTGAGCCAGCAAGGCTAAGTGCAGAAAACAGAGGATATTCCAGAGGCAGGCCGAGGGTCAAACACAGGTAACAGTCCGTGAGCCAGCAAGGCTAAGACCAGGAAGTCCGTTAAACAAGCCAGGGGTCAGATCAGGAGAGAATCAGAGTAGTCTTCAAGCAATCCGGGTCACAACAGGAAGTGGTCAACAGGAACAGGAAACAGAGGAACACAGGTGAGCTGAGGAGACAAACCAGCAAAGACACAGAGCACATTGATGCCTTTTATAGGCCTGTCAGGCCAATCAGGTAAGGCCCATAGCCGTGTGCACAGGTGTGCACATGCGCGTACGACATTGTATCGTATCACGCATATGTGTGCGTCGTTGTGCAGCTCTTCCCCACAGGCGCACGGGGAAGTGCCGACGTTGAAGTCTGGTGATTCTCTGACACAGGGATTCCAGATATTGTCAAACTTCATTGGACTATGCTCTGTGTTTGCATGTCAACTTCTCCCTCAGAAGAGTGTCATTTGCGGCATTAACCCATTCTGTGCATGTAAACGGTAATACTGAGAGACGTTTTCTAGCAATGAGTTTTCTGGCTAAAAACAGAACCCCGAGAATGGCCGTGTATGTGTAGGGTGTGTACAGTTCCTCGTCCAACCACCCAAGCAGACACAGCCTAGGGTCAACTGCAAATGTGAGGTTCCATATTTTATTAATAGAGTTGATCACTTCAGACCAGTACCTTTTGCAGTTTTGGGCACTTCCAAAGCATGCGAATAAGGGTTCCGTTGTCCGCCGTACAACGAGGACAAAGTGGATCGTCTCTTCTGTGCCATTTGTGTGGTTTGTATGGGGTACGGTAAGTCCGGAGAATAATTGTCAGAAACCATGAAATCAGACCGAGACAGAAGTACAGTCAAATCACACTTGTTTAATAATAAAAGTAAAAAGAACAAACACAGTCAAAACATAGCCAGAGTTCAGTAACCGGAACGGATCGTCAGCCAAGCCAGAAGTCAGGGATCAATGTAGTGGAATAGCAAGCAGGATCTGGAGCCAGAAGGGATGTCAGCAAAGCCAGTCTTTAAACAGGAATGCAGGATATGTTTCTTGTTGACCAAGGCAAAGGCAGAGAGCCTCTGGACTGGACGGCTTAAAGGGGTTGTAAAGGTTTGTTTTTTATTTTCTAAATAGGTTCCTTTAAGCTAGTGCATTGTTGGTTCACTTACCTTTTTTTCTTCGATTTCCCTTATAAATGTTTTTTTTCTTTGTTTTCTTTGTCTGAATTTCTCACATCCTGTTCCTCCTCAGTAAGCTGTTCTGGCTGACTAAACACCGCTCAGATGATGGTGTGAAGTTTACTGAGGAGAAACAGGAAGTGAGAAATTCAGATGAGGGAAAAAAAAATTTAGAAGGGAAATCGAAGGAAAAGGTAAGTGAACCAACAATGCACTAGCTTAAAGGAACCCACTTCACAATTGTGTCCCACTTGTTGGTGATTCTTCACAAAAAATTAAAATTTTATATCATTATGTTTGAAGCCTGAAATGTGGCAAAAGGTTGAAAAGTTCAAGGGGGCCGAATACTTTCACAAGGCACTGTAGCTTTAGACACCTGAGATAGTAGGGAACCATATAGGGAGGATATCTGTCCCTTCCGAGACGATGATGTAACTAGTCGTGTGAGCACCGAGAGTCTAGTTAATTCCCATGTGGACATTATAGCTTGTACCGAAATGGCGTGCCTGAGTTGTAGATACTGGAAGAATAAGGTATTTGGTAGACAGTATTCCACTTTCAAAAACTGAAAATCTCATAAAAGGCCGCCATTGGTATAGCTGTGGAATGTACATAACGCCACACCTAGACCAGCCAGAAAAGCCCTGTAATTTATATAGTTCGGGAACGTTTTTGTTATTCCAGATACCGGACCACTCAGAGTATCCTGCATATTGGAAAAGCTGTTTGGCCTTGTTCCATATTTTATCTATGAATTCCATAGTGGGATAGTCAGACATTGTTCCGAGCTCTCCCGCTTCTATGCATTCCACAAGGCCACCACCCGAAAGTAGTGTGGGTACAATGTTTCTTGTGGGATCAGAGGACTCGGTGTGCTGCCACCCCATTAGATGCTGCAACTGAGCCGCTATGAAGTAATATTACGGGTTCGGAACTGCCAGTCCACCCGAGTCCTTTGCTTCCTGTAACATTTCCAGCCTCATACGAGGCAACCGTTTCCTCCATATCAAGGAGCGAAATATGGTGTTACATTTTTTGAACACATGAATAGGAATCCAAATGGGTGCATTGTGAAGCACATACAAGAGTTGCGGACGCCAAATAATTTTTTTATAAAGTTACAGCGGCCTACTACCGAAAGGGCTACCGTATTTATCGGCGTATAACACGCGCCGTTTCCCCATGAAAATAGGGGGGAAATTGTGTGTGCGTGTTATACACCGATATAGGGCTGCCTCGGAAGGAATGGAGGGAAGGAGCGCCACTAAAAAATACAGAGCTACTCGGCTCGGCTTGCAGTCACGCCCAGTCCCACCTCCTGGACGGCTCCTACCTTTGACGTCCTGGCATTGGACCGGTGTTATGCCCATCATAGGAGCCGAGCCAAGAGGCACGACTGGGCGTGACTGCAAACGGAGCCGAGTACACAGCAGATCCGGCTCTGTCTTTTCTGGCAATGACAAGGCTGCAGATGGGTACTGATTAGGCTGTAATGATGGGCAAGGCTGCAGATGGGCACTGATTAGGCTGTTATGATGGGCAAGGCTGCAGATGGGCATTGAGTAGGCTGCAATGATGGGCACTGACCCTTATTTTTCTTCAAAATTCTTTACTTAAATTTTTTTTTTCCCTGGAACTTCCCTCTTAAAATTAAGGTGCGTGTTATACGCTGATAAATATGGTAATTTAATCCAGCTAGCTGTTTTTTTTTCCTGAAATTGATGAATCAGTGGGTTTATATTAAGTTTAACATAAAGGTCTAGGTTGGGGTGAATAACTATACCTGTATGCCACAATGTATCTACCACCCTAATCTGTTCCGCCACCTGGGCAAGAGGCGACGTAAGAGGATCAAGTGGTAGCAGCGTGGATTTGTCCCAATTTATTTTGAACCCCTGAAAAAGTCCCAAACCTACAAATTAATTCCATAAGAGTTGTTAGAGAGGCAGGTGCGTCACCCAAAAAAAAAAAAAAAAAGGAGCTTGTCATCCACGTATAGGGCTATTTTATCTTCTACGTCGCCCCGTTTAAAACCACATATAGCCGGGGCTCCCCCTAATGGCAGCAGCCAGGGGCTCTATGGCCAGAGCAATGGGCAGCCCTTTTTCGTTCCCCGGTGGAGGTTAAAAAAATAGGATAATGTGTTATTGATTCTAATGCAAGCTTTCGGTGCCCTGTATAATGATGTGGGGCACGTCTTCTCACATGAACGTCCAAGCCATGCCCCCTCCAGAGGTGTTTAGGGGTTCCTGGAGAGATTGACTCCCTTAAGCAGACATCTGCATAGAAGACTTGTACTTTTTGGTTCTTAAAGGGAACTTTAAATATAAATGTGGACCTCGGTTTTTTTAAAATCAGTATTTATATCCAACAGTTTTATAACCCTTTTCACCTCTGTGAAAGGAACTTCGGTTTGTTTTTTGTTTTTTTTCTTCTTTCTTTAAATTTTTTTTTTTTTTGTAAATATTGTAGCTATTGACTTTTAAAAATCAGGTACTTACCTGTGCCTGGGGTCCAGCACTGTCTTCCTGCAGCCAGTTCTTCGGTCCCCCGTGCCACTATCTTAGCTATAGGAGTTTGCTGTGGCTTCCTGAGAAACTACAGCCAGCTCCCCATTGCACATGCACAAGCTCGCCCGGGGGTGCTTTGTGAATGGTGCTCCTGTAACATGTGACGAGGGGGTGGGGTAAGGGCATCGTCGAGGATTGTGGAAGCCAGAGTGGGTTACCAATATAAAATTGGTATTCCCTCCCCCCAAAAAACCTGTAACCCAGTCACATGTTGGCCGGTGCAGTCTACTTTCTCCACTGCGGTGCTGCTGTGGAATAGCGCCACCTGCAGTGGAGAAAGTAGACCGGAATACAGAAGTGGGAGCAGGTACCAATAAAAAATTATTACCTCCCCCCTCAAAAAGAAAACTGTAACCCAGTTATATGTAGGCAGGCGCGGTCTACTCTCACCACTGCAGGTGGCACTATTCCGCAGTGGCACTGTAGTTGGAGAGGTAGTCAGGAGGAACATGGCCCCTCTATGGATTCCTGGGTCACTGGGAAAGCAATATGATTGGATGCTGCCGCCCCCATGTGACTCTAGCAGCCATCTTGGGGACAGTGTAGGCTATTTAAGCCCCTGGCTCCCAGGCTTGATGCGAGTGGGTTGTGTAGGGACGGGTACCTAGCCTGGTAGGTAGTAGGTAGAATTAGCAGCAGGGAAAGGTACCTGATGAGGCGGGAAAGCGTAGGGCTTGTAACCTCTCTGGACACCTTCCTGCACTGGACATCTTCCTGTTTTGGCACGAGGCGGCCAGGCAGGGACATTTTTAAGGCAGGGCAAAAGGGGCAGCTGCCCTGGGCTCTGTCATTGTTGGGGGGCCCAAAGCAGCTGCCTCATACTTGCCAAATATCCTGGTTTAAATTCCCTCGCCCCTTGAGGTTTTAGTTCCGTGCTGTGTCCCGATATCTCAGTGTGAAGTGCTGCTACTAAAGCTCTGCCCTATTGTGGTGTACAGATGATTTACATGTAAAATTACCGGAATTCATATGTAAATAGCAGCGGCCGGCAGCATTGATATGTATATCATGCCCCCCTGAGGTCATATCCACAGTAATCTCTAGCAACCAATCAACATGTAGAAATCATGTGCTGTAACCTCTAGCAACTAATCAGTGAGCCGTAATGTGTGCTGTACCTTTGGCAACCAGTCAGTGAGCGGTAATGATACACTTGAACCACTGGCAACCAATTGCAATAGCTGCCTGATCTGATTTTGTAAACTGAATTTGAGCCTAGCTGCTATTTATTGTATGTCTCGGAGCAGGTGGAGAGCGAAACTGCATGGGGGGGCCCGAAGAAAATTTTTGCCCAGGGTCCAATCAATATTAAAGACGGCCCTGCAGCCAGGTCACCAGCTACTCCTCCTAACAGGGGCTGTCAGTTTGGCTGAAACCTCCTCTCTACACACTGCTGGATCTTTGAGTGTTCCTGGTTGGGTTGTCTCTCTGCTTGGTTTATTGTGAACTGTCTTTTCATTAATTCAACACAAGTTACTTTCATCGCACTTGGACTGTGTGTGTTATTGTTGCCGAACCGAGATGCACCCCACCTACATACAGGCTGGGGGGAGGGAGCAAACCAGCAGGACTTTACTTTTTGAGTAAAGTTCTACTTTAAAGTTTTTCAGAAAATGTGTCCATCAGTACTGCTTGAACCGCCAAGAGGGGGGCACTTTGAAAGCTTGTACTGGAAATGTAAATGTTAGTGCAAATAAAAAAAAGTATTATGGACAGTGCTTCTTTTAATTTTTTTTATTTTAAATTTTTTTTAACAATGAACCATTTATGGGTCACAGTAACCAGTGATCTTTTTAGTTGTCTGTAAGGCCGCGTACACACGGGCGGACTGTCTGTCCAACTTAGTCCGCTGAAACGTGTTTCAGCGGACAGTCCGCTCGTGTGTGGGCTTCAGCGGACTTTTTCAGCGGACTGTCTGGCGGACTAAGTCTTTCGGAATTTCCGTAATACAGTCCGTCCAACTTTGGTTTCAGCGGACAGTCCGCTCGTGTGTAGGCAAGTTGGACGGACTAAGTATGGCGCATGCTCAGAAAGGATTTACACGGCCGAAGGTTGCATTGCAGTGTATTGGACGTCGTATTTCTAGTCCCGTCGTAGGTGCTGTACACGTCATCGCGCAAGCTTTCAGCGGACTGTCTGTTCATCGTGTGTGGTCAAGTCCGTTCATTCGAAAGTAGGACGGACTGTCTGTCGGATTGTCTGACGGACTTAGTTGGACAGACAGTCCGCCCGTGTGTACGCGGCCTAAGAGGGGCAATCTTCCCAACGCTTGACCATGTAAGAGTGTCCATCTTCTACTGACCACTAATATAAGGGATCTTTCTCCCACTGGCCACCAATGTATGGGACCACAAGCAACTACCAATATAAGAGTAAGTGCTTGCTGCCTAAGCAATCAATCATCGGTCTTGTAAACGGTTGTGTATGGTGAGGTGTGCATAGCATGTGTAATTGCCTGAGCATGGCGGCAGCACAGAATGAGTAGAAGATGCACCGAATGACCAAAAACACGTTGACGCGTGAACTTCACATTTTATGAGCTTCACGTTAAAAAAAAATGGCCATGGGGCCATAGATATGGAGTTTTCATCCCATCTTTGCAGCTATATCATCATCCACTCTTCTATGAAGGCTTTCCACAAGATTTTAGAGGGTGTCTGGGAATTGGAGCCCATTTGTGAGGTCAGGTACTGATGTTGGATGGGAAGACCTGGCTCACCATTGGTGGTCCATTTCATCAGAAAGGTGTTCAGTAGGGTTGAGGTCAGGAATGTCGAGTTCCTCCACACTAAACTGGTCACTTTGTGTCTTTATGGAGCTGGCTTTGTACACAGGGGCACAGTCATGCTTTAACAGAAAAGGGTCTTCACCAAACTGTTGTCAATAGGTTTAACTGTTGGCCATGCTATTCCAAAACCATAGCCATTAATATGAAGTTGCCCTCTATTCCAAAACCATAGCTATTAATATGGAGTTGCCCTCCATTCCAAAACCATCGCCATTAATATGGAGTTGCCCTCCATTCAAAAACCATGGCCATTAACCATTTGCTACCAGTGCTATAGCTGTTGCAGTTGCCCTCCATTTCAAAACCATGGGCATTAATATGGAGACTTCCATCCCAAAACCATGGCCATTAATATGTAGTTGGTCACCTTTTGTGGCTTAATATCCTCCACTCTTCTGAGAAGGCTTTACACAAGGTTTTGTAAAGTGTCTGTGGGAATGTGTCCCCATTTTGTAGGGCAGGCAACTAATGTTGAATGAGAAAACCTGGCTCACAATCTGTGTTCGAGTTCATCCCCAAAGGTGTTCAGTAGGGTTGAGGTCAGGGCTCTGTGCAGGACACTGAAGTTCCTCCACACCAAACTGGTCAAACCATGTTTTTAGGGAGCTGGATTTGTACACAGGGGTACAGTCATGTTGAAACAGAAAAGAGTCTTCACCAAACTGTTACCACAAGGTTGAGCTGTTGAACATCCAATTCCAAAATCATGGCCATTAATCTAAAGTTGACTTCCATCCCAAAACCATGGCCATTAATATGTAGTTGGTCACCTTTTGTAGCTTAATATCCTCCACTCTTCTGAGAAGGCTTTCCACAAGGTTTTGTAAAGTGTCTGTGGGAAAGTGTCCACATTTTTTAGGGCAGGTAACTAATGTTGAATGAGAAAACCTGGCTCACAATCTGTGTTCAAGTTCATCCCAAAGGTGTTCAGTAGGGTTGAGGTCAGGGCTCTGTGCAGGACACTGAAGTTCCTCCACACCAAACTGGTCAAACCATGTTTTTAGGGAGCTGGATTTGTACACAGGGGTACAGTCATGTTGAAACAGAAAAGGGTCTTCACCAAACTGTTACCACAAGGTTGAGCTGTTGAACATCCAATTCCAAAGCCATGGCCATTAATATAGAGTTGCCCTATATTCCAAAACCATGGCCATTAATATAGAGTTGCTCTTCATTTCAAAACTATGGCCATTAATCTAGAGTTGCCCTCTATTCCAAAACCATGGCTATTTAATATAGAGTTGCCCTTCATTTCAAAACCATGGCCATTAATATAGAGATGCCCTCTATTCCAAAACCATGGCCATTAATATAGAGTTGCCCTGTATTCCAAAACCATGGCTATTTAATATAGAGTTGCCCTTCATTTCAAAACCATGGCTATTAATATAGAGTTGCCCTCTATTCCAAAACCATGGCTACTTAATATCGAGTTGCCCTTCATTTCAAAAGCATGGCTATTAATATAGAGATGCCCTCTATTCCAAAACCATGGCTACTTAATATAGAGTTGCCCTTCATTTCAAAACCATGGCTATTAATATAGAGTTGCCCTGTATTCCAAAACCATGGCTATTTAATATAGAGTTGCCCTTCATTTCAAAACCATGGCTATTAATATAGAGTTGCCCTCTATTCCAAAACCATGGCTACTTAATATCGAGTTGCCCTTCATTTCAAAAGCATGGCTATTAATATAGAGATGCCCTCTATTCCAAAACCATGGCCATTAATATAGAGTTGGTCACCATTTGTGGCTTAACGTCCTCCACCCTTCTGGGAAAGCTTTCCACATGGTTTTGGAGAGTGTCTATATGGAGCTGGCTTTGTAAGCTGGGCACAGTCATGCTGGAAAAGGGTCTTGACCAAACAGCCACCATAAGGTTGGAAGAGCACAATTGCCTACAATGTCTTTGTATGATGTATTATTAACAGAAACCTTCATTGGAAACAACCGAACTCCATAATTTGGAGGGAGGTACACATACTTTTGTCTATATAGTATAAGTACGCTCTACTTATGATCTATAGGAGGGGTAGGCAACCTTGGCACTCCAGCTGTTTTGAACCTACAAATCCCATCATGACTCTGCCTCTAGGAGTCATGCCTGTGATTGTCAGGGTCTTGCAATGTCTCATGGGACTTGAAGTTTCACTACAGCTGGAGGGCCGAGGTTGCCTACCCCTGATCTATAGAATTGTGTAGACTCCCACCCTTTGTTCAGTATGAGCCCTACCCCTGATCTATAGAATTGGGTAGACTCCCACCCTTTGTTCAGTATGAGCCCTACCCCTGATTTATAGAATTGGGTAGACTCCCACCCTTTGTTCAGTATGAGCCATACCCCTGATTTATAGAATTGGGTAGACTCCCACCCTTTGTTCAGTATGAGCCATACCCCTGATCTATAGAATTGGGTAGACTCCCACCCTTTGTTCAGTATGAGCCCTACCCCTGATCTATAGAATTGGGTAGACTCCCACCCTTTGTTCAGTATGAGCCCTACCCCTGATCTATAGAATTGGGTAGACTCCCACCCTTTGTTCAGTATGAGCCCTACCCCTGATTTATAGAATTGGGTAGACTCCGACCCTTTGTTCAGTATGAGCCCTACCCCTGATTTATAGAATTGGGTAGACTCCGACCCTTTGTTCAGTATGAGCCATACCCCTGATTTATAGAATTGGGTAGACTCCCACCCTTTGTTCAGTATGAGCCATACCCCTGATCTATAGAATTGGGTAGACTCCCACCCTTTGTTCAGTATGAGCCCTACCCCTGATCTATAGAATTGGGTAGACTCCCACCCTTTGTTCAGTATGAGCCCTACCCCTGATCTATAGAATTGGGTAGACTCCCACCCTTTGTTCAGTATGAGCCCTACCCCTGATTTATAGAATTGGGTAGACTCCGACCCTTTGTTCAGTATGAGCCCTACCCCTGATTTATAGAATTGGGTAGACTCCGACCCTTTGTTCAGTATGAGCCATACCCCTGATTTATAGAATTGGGTAGACTCCCACCCTTTGAGCAAGCTAACATATTCACTTTAAATATACTTTTTCCTTTTGGAAACGTAGGGCACGTTGTATCTGGGGTTCCCTGAGTACATACCAGCTATTGCGTCCGAAATCTTTTCTTTTGAAAATATTGTTTTACTCTTTATATCCTCCAGCCTGTAGCTTCAGCTCAGATATGCCAGGAGCTTTTCCTTCTGTGCGATGTTTCAGCTACTGTGAGAACCAGAATCATAAAAAAAGCTAAAATAATAGGATTGTCAGTGAAGAATAACAGGGAAGAAGCCAGCACTATCTTACAATTGTATAAAGAAGACTATAAATACTTTGGATAGGGTGTTAAAAAAATGATATATCATTAAATATACAGTATATGTGCCAAATGTTGTAATTTGGGTAAACAGAGCCCTATCTCAGGCGGCCTGCAATACACATGGGGAGGAGGCGGGGGAGAAAAGATTGCCAGCTGGGGGCAAGTAGCAGAAGGCAGGCGGAAAAAATAAATAAAAAAAGAGTAAACAAAAATAAATAAATAAAAAAAGGATGTAAATGAAGGTGAAGATTTTTATTTTATTTTTTTTATTTCCACAGTGCAGCGTGCACAACTAAACACCGGGTGCGATATAAAAAGTGAGTAACACAAAAAAATTGCAGAGGGTGCAACACATGGTCCACCTCTGAAGAGAAAGGACCCAGGCCCAATCCTCCATGGTTCAAGACAGGGACTGGGGTACTCGTGGTCCACCTGACCGAAACCAGGCGGACTTCACGAAACCTGCCAAGGCAAGTTCCACCCAAATGCTAGGCAGGGCTCTCCTGAAGGGGGACCTCATGAGAGGGGGCCATATGCTCTCCCCTCCCCCCAAGATTTTTAGGGCAAGGACAGAAGAGTTCCAAGAAGGAGATATGGGATTTTAAGTATACCTTATGACAGGGGTTGACAAATTTGCTTGGAATCTAGGAGCCAGCTAAAAAAGTTAGGAGCCAGGTCCGTGACGGCGATCTGGACCTGTCCCTGGCCTGACATGGAGACGAGTGAGGGGAAGATAGCGCCCCCAGCCCCCCACCTGTCTCCAAGTCATTGCACATAGCTCTTAGAGGGACATTTTTAAATTGCATTTTAGTGTAAATATGAGATGTGAGGTCTCTCTGACCCCCAGATCTCATATATAAAAGAGGACCTGTCATGCTTTTTTCTATTACAAGGGATTTTTACATTCCTTGTAATAGGAATAAAAGTGACACACGTTTTTTTTTTTTTTAAAAGAACAGTGAAAAAAATTAAAATAAAAGTTAAAATAAGAAAAAAAAATTGTTTTAAATGCGCCCTGTCTTGCCAAGCTTGCGTGCAAAAGCGAACGCATATATGAAAGCGGTGTTCAAACCACACATGTGAGGTATCGCTGCGATTGGTAGAGTAAGAGCAATAATT
Organism: Lithobates pipiens; assembly: GCF_037356315.1. Classification (NCBI taxonomy): domain Eukaryota; kingdom Metazoa; phylum Chordata; class Amphibia; order Anura; family Ranidae; genus Lithobates; species Lithobates pipiens. The sequence goes on along the minus strand of NW_027507764.1, from coordinate 585,652,525 downwards.
CTAGCCCCAGACCTCTTCTGTAACTCAAAACGTGCAACCTGAAGAATTTTTTAAACGTCGCCTATGGAGATTTTAAAGGGTAAAAGTTTGTCGCCATTCCATGAGCGGGCGCAATTTTGAAGCATGACATGTTGGGTATCGATTTACTCGGCGTAACATTATCTTTCACAATATAAAAAAAAAAAATTGGGCTAACTTTACTGTTGTCTTTTTTTTTTTTTATTAAATAAAATTTTTTTCCCCAAAAAAAGTGCACTTGTAAGTCCGCTGTGCAAATATGGTGTGACAGACAGTATTGCAACGACCACCATTTTACTCTCTAGGGTGTTAGAATAAATTAAAAAAAAAAAAAAAAAATTATATATATATATATATATATATATATATATATATATATATTATATAATATAATATAATATAATATATATATATATTTTTTTTTTTGTTTTGTTTAGGGGTTCTAAGTAAAGGGATGGAGAAAGTCTGGCCCATTAGCATTGTTGGTTGTAATTCCAACGGCCACCACAAGAGGGCGCCAGATTCCAGAAGGAACCATAGGATCACAGAAGGCCTCAAAGCCGGGGGCTCAATTACCGGCCGCCTGCGGCGCGGCCCGACGCGATCGCGCGCGCGGGGGTGGGGGGTCCACGGAGACGGGATACCCCCAGCTATGCTGCCCCAGGCGCAAGGTCGCTGATTGTAGTCGCCAATGCGACCTGGCGACCGGGTTTTGTCGAGCACTGCCTTATGAGCGGTATCTATATACTACTTCGCAACCACATAGGTTTTTGTAAAAAGAGACATCTTTTATAGCATCCAAAAAGTAAAACTCACTAAAACTGCAACCCTTATACAGTATATTAAGGGACAGTATACAGTATATTAATCTAGACAGATCACCTCTATCAGTCTACGCGTTTCACAGAGTTTCCGCTTTGGGTGATACATTGGGTTTTGGTGCTGAGAATCGGGAATTGGTCGGGTTTGGTCACAGAAAAAGTGTAAAATAAACCCAACAGGGATGGTGAGAACCCTTCATAATGAGCATAGAGGGGGTACATGCCCAGGGAACTCGGCACAGGGATGGTAGGAACCCCTCATAATGGGCATAGCGAGTGTACAGACCTGGGAACTCAGCACAGGGATGGTGAGAACCCCTCATAATGGGCACATCAGGTGTACAGACCCGGAAACTCAGCACAGGGATGGTGGGAACCCCTCATAATGGGCATAGTGAGTGTACAGACCTGGGAACTCAGCACAGGGATGGTGGGAACCCCTCATAATGGGCACAGCGGGTGTACAGACCCGGGAACTCAGCACAGGGATGGTGGAAACCATTTATCGGCGGGCCCCTGGTTACAAACATCTAAGATACAAACGACTCCTACTTACAAATGGAGAAAGACAACAGGAAGTGAGAGGAAATCTACCCCTGGGAAGGGAAATTCACTCCTGTAAGCCCTTGTACACACGGTCGGACATTCCGTCGGAAAATGTCCTATCGGACCGTGTTGTCGGATAATCGTACCGTGTGTGGGCTCCATCGGACTGTTTCCGTCGGAATATCCGACCAACAAAGTTTTAGAGCTGGTCTATAAAATTTTCCGACAACATGATCCGATCGGACAAAGTTTGTAGAGAATTCCGATCGGACAAAGTGCCACGCATGCTCAGATCAAATTGCTAGACCAAAGCTATTGGCTACTAGCCTGAACGTAGTCCCGTCGTAATGAAATAAAGTCACCACGCTCTGAACAATCAGATTTTCCCGACAACTTTGTCCGACCGTGTGTATGCAACAGTTTCGGACAAAATCCGTTGGACAAAATCCGACGGATTTGGTTGTCGGAATGTCCGACCGTGTTGTAATGGAAATTTGTAGGTTCTGTATATAATTGTATTCTATTTTATATGTATTGCACAATGCCCTCACTGTGCACACGGCACTAACAATGTTTTCAGTACATGTTTTGCATTCTTTCAAGTCCTGATTAGAATTAGCCTGCCTATGTAACACCCCTTGTTACCATAAACGTTCAATTGTAATATTAATGTGATACCTACGTAATCATGTGTATAAAAACCTTCAAATGTGTCATAATAAAGGAGAACGGTTATTTGGAAAGATGCTGAGCGTATCTTTTGTGTCTGTTCCCTACTGCAGTAGTTATTAATTTGGAACCACTAATCAATATGAGGATAGGAGTTGCCTATCATCAAAATATCCATTTCAGTGTGTACAAGGGCTTAGAGTTATTACGGCAAAAAGGTGTCTCCATTGAAACTTTATCACCAATCCTTGTTTCCACAACAACCCAAAATTTTCAAAATCCAATTGTCATTGGAACAGGAAGTGAGGTGAAATCTTCTGAACAGCGGCACAGACAGCCAAATAAACATTACATGAATGATAACCCTTCCCTATGCTATCAAAAAAGCTTAAAAAATGTTTTTTTGGCTGGAGCTAGACTTAAAAAAAAACGTACCTGTTCCGACTTACGAACAGATTCAACTTAGGAACAAACTTACAGATCCGATCTTGTTTGGAACCCGGGGGATCGCCTGTACTGCTTTCAGAGCTGCCCCAAAGCAGCAACCTTTATGCATACATGATGAACATGCCCAATAGTACAGGAACTATGGAGAGAGATGCACCAGCAGCACCTTGCTACTTACCCCTACCCACAAGAATCCACACAAAACACACACATTTGCACATTTCTCTCCTCGCTCAACCAGATTCTCATCTTTGACAAGCTGATACTCAGCAAGACATTTTTTTTACACCAGTCATTATTAAGTGGTTAGCGCTTCCGTCTGGCAACGCTAGGTACGTTGGTTTAAATCCCAACCATGGCACTACTTGCATGGGGTTTGCATTTTCTCCCTGTGCCTGCCTGGCTTTCCTCCGGGTACACTGGTTTCCTCCCACACTCCAAAGTCATGCTGGTAGGCTATTTGGCTCCTGCCTAAATTGTAATATGTCTTAGGCACCTTAGATTGTAAGCTCCTCGAGGGCGGGGCCTGTGGTGAATGTACAGTGTATATATATATATGTAGAGCGCTGTGTACGTTTTCAGCACTGCTACCAATAATAAATATTTAATATATAATATTAATATATTATATAATGTAATAATATAATATATAATAATATATAATATCCACCCTAAAGTGGACCTTCCGCTCATCGGAAACCTCCCCCCCTCCGGTGCCACAATCGGCACCTTTCAGGGGGGAGGGGGGTGCAGTTACCTGGATAATCCAGGTAACTGCACCCACTTCCGGGACAGCTCCCTGCGGAAAGGGGCGTAACTTACGCCCCTTTCCGCAAGTGCCCGCCCCTTCCCGCAAGTGCCCCGCTGCCTGCTGGGAAACACACAGCTCCCATAGGCAGCGGGGAGCGTCCTTATTGCGCAGCGCAATTCGCGCATGCGCAGTAGGGAACCGGGAAATGAAGCCGAAAGGCTCCATTTCCTGATTCCCATACCCAAGATGGTGGCGGCAGGACCCGACAGACGACCTAGCGATCGGCTTCGGGTGCCGACATCGCGGGCGCGCTGGACAGGTAAGTGTCACTATTTTAAAAGTCAGCAGCTGCAGTATTTGTAGCTGCTGGCTTTTAAAAAAAAAAAAAACGCGGAGTCCCGGTGGACTCCCGCTTTAATATAAATATTGTATTGCCTTCCTTATCTGCATCGTCATATCGACACCTTGAATCCGTTACTTTTGTTTCTTGTGCTCTCCGTATCACTCTAAAATTAAAATTGAATTAAAGTTTTGAACAAGGAAGTCCCCTTTAAATCGACCTAATTGCACTGCCCTGAGCCAATGAAAAGCCGCGTGCGATGAAAATTCCCAATTTAACGCACCATTAAGCGGCTTCTCTCTTCCTCCGGTAAGTATTTGGAATCAGATTGAAATGTTATTAAACATTGTTCAGCAATACATCTTGCCCATTTCCTAATAAACTAGAAGAGAGTCTTCCCTTCCCCGGAGGCCGCCATGATGATTCCACACAAGACGCTTTCATCGCGTAAACCAAATGAGGTTGCACAAATTGGCAGCGGCGGTTTGTATTTCCCAGCGCCGGCTCTATGCAGGTGCTGAAAAGGCCGCAATACGGGTTTTCTGTTACTTGGATCCCTCATTCAGCCCCTGGGTTGTGTATTGCAGTTGGTAACACCATCCATGGGCTGCCATTAACCCCTTTCCCTGCCAGAGCCCTTTTTGCATTTTTTTTAAACACTTGTTTAAAAAAATAATTTTAGGCGTGCCGATTACATAATAATAATCCACATTTTCTTAAAGCAGAAACCCTAGAGCAGCGGTCCCCAACTTCCCCGACACCAGGGACTGGCCATTCAGTAATCAACCCCTCAATGGACCTGGGGGGGGGGACGGGGGGGGGGGGGGTTGTTGTTTATTTGTGTGGTAGTTGCTGCCTGTCGCAGGTTTTTTTTTTACAGCTTATCACCTTTTTCTTTCTTCTTTTTTCTTCTGTCTTCTTCCTCCTCCTTCTTTATTCTTCTTCTTTCTTCATCTTTTGTTTTCTTCCTTTTCTTTCTGCTGCTTCTTTCTTCTTCTTTCTCCTTCTGCTTTCTTCTTCTTCTTTCTTTTTCTTCATTTTCCTTTCTTCTTTGTCCTTTCTCCTTCTTCCTTCTCCTTCATTCTTCTTTCTTCTTCTTCCTTTTTCTTTCTTCTTCTTCGTTCTTCTTCCTCATCCTCCTCCCCTCTTTTTCTTCTTTCTTCTTCTTCCTTTCTCATCCTCCTCCCTCATTCTTTTTTTCTTCTTATTTCAACTTCTTCCTTTCTCTTTCTACTTCCTCCTTCTTTTTCTTTCTTATTCTTCCTTCTTCTTCCTCATCCTCCTCCCTCCTTCTTTCTTTTTACTTCTTTATCTTTCTTCTTCTTCCTCATCCTCCTCCCTCCTTCTTTGTTTTACTTCTTCTTTATTCTCCTTCTTTCTTCTTCTTTTTTCTTTCTTTTTTCTTTCTTCTTATTCCTCATGTTCCTCCCTCCTTCTTTCTTCCTCATTCTTCTTCCCTTCTTATTCCTCATCCTCCTCCCTCCTTTCTTCCTCATTCTTCTTCCTTCATCTTCCTTCCTTCTTCTTCCTTCTTCTTCCTTCCTTCCTTCTTCTTTCTTCCTTCTTTCTTTCTTCTTCCTTCCTTTCTTCTTCTTTCTTTCTTCTTCCTTCCTTTCTTCTTCTTTCTTTCTTCTTTCTTCCTTCTTTCTTCTCCTTCTCCTTCTTCTCTTTCTTCTTCTTCTTCTCTTCTTCTTCTTCTCATTCTTCTTCTTATTATTATTATTATTATTATTATTATTCTTTTTCCTTCTTCCTCATCCTCCTTCCTCCTTCTTCTTTCTTTTTCCTTCTTTATCTTTCTTCTTCCTCATCCTCCTCCCTCCTTCTATCTTCCTCATTCTTCTTCCTTCATCTTCCTTCCTTCCTTCTTCCTTCTTCTTTCTTCTTCCTTCCTTCTTTCTTCCTTCTCCCTTCCCCTTCTCTTTTTCCTTCTCCTTCTTCTTCTTCTCTTTCTTCTCATTCTTCTTCTTCTTCTTCTCATTCTTCTTCTTCTCATTCTTCTTCTTCTTCTTCTTCTTCTTCTCATTCTTCTTCTTCTTCTCATTCTTCTTCTTTTTCCTTCTTCTTCCTCATCCTCCTCCCTCCTTCTTTCTTTTACTTCTTCTTTATTCTCCTTCTTTTTTCTTTCTTTTTTCTTTCTTCTTATTCCTCATCCTCCTCCCTCCTTCTTTCTTCCTTATTCTTCTTCCTTCCTTCTTCTTCCTTCCTTCCTTCTTCCTTCTTCTTTCTTCCTTCTCCCTTCCTCCTTCTCCTTCTCCTTCTCCTTCTTCTCTTTCTTCTTCTTCTTCTCATTCTTTTTCTTCTCCTTCTTCATCATCATCCCTCCTTCCTTCTTCTTTATTCTTTCCTCCTTCTACTTCCTTCACACTTCCTTGTTGAAGGTATTTAGGAACAGTTATGTGCTTTGTGTTTATAGTTTCCCTATGCTGCGATCTTATAAGGTTTTCAGCATATCTATGTTATATCTATTTTGGCTTATATTGATATATACCGTTATCCTATATTTGTATTTGTTACAATATATTGATGACTTAATAGTATCGAAAGATTTAGATATGTTTTATTATTATTAATAAGTAGCATGTATCTGGGTTTCAATCGGCCAGTCCGATATTCCACCACCCCTCCCCCGCCTCCATTTTCTTCCTCTAGGTGGACACTTTTGTCATGGATTTGACCCTTTTTGTCCCTTCAACCCTTCATGTATCTTTTAAAACAATTTGACATGTCCCTTAATTGAAATAATGAAGAAGAGACCAGTCGTTTTTTTCACCAAGACCGCCACCCCTGTATTGAATCACATTGTAGATGAACTGCAGTAGACATTAGCGGCTCCCTCTTATGCTGCCTCTATGAGAACCGCTAATGGCCAATTCACCCCACACAGCGGCTACCGTAATAAACGCAAAGCAGAAAACCTCCCAAACAATCTGCCACAATTTCAGTCCAATTACCGGAAAGGCCGAGCGGCCGGGGCTGCGGATTAGTTTCCTCATCTACCTGATCAAGTAGGAGATGCCAATAATAAAAACCTAATTTGGTTTTATTGCTTCGGTGCTTGTACTAAACATGGCCCTATTACCACTTTGTAGCCCATGCTGTGATTATAGGATTAAATCTGAGTATTGCTATTGGGGGATGGGGAAGGTGGGGGGCGGGGTCAAAATCTAGTCCTTGCAGCATATAGGAAACATTTGGATATCCAAACAGAACACCAATTAAAAAATTTTACCTTTGTTTTTAGACAACATGGAACAGATTTTCGTCAGGCATGTGATGACTATTCCTCCCATTGACACCAACAATGAGCTGCTATTTTTCCCACTGACACCAATATTGGGGCCCTATTCCTCCCACTGCCCCAACAATGGGGCCCTATTACTCCCACTGACGCCAACAATGGGGCCCTATTACTCCCACTGACGCCAACAATGGGGCACTATTACTCCTACTGACACCAACAATGGGGCACTATTCCTCTAATATTACAAAAGATGGGGCCCTATTCCTCCTGATGACACAAACAATGGGGCACCCCCCACCCCCCATACCAAAGATGGAGCACGTTTCCTTCCACTGACACAAGGACAGTTTCTGCCCCCACTGGCCACAGTCTGAACCCCCTAAAGTATGGAAGGACAGTTAGCTGGCCCTTTAGAAAGTTTGCAAACCCCTCCCGTAGGATGACATCTTTCCAAATTTCTGCTCCGGATTAGGAAGGAATGAAACTGAGAGAATTGGGTGGAAATTGAGATTGAGAATTCGGCCCTTTTGGTGAACAAAATTGGAGTCAGCAGGAAAACTAAAGTTTAGATGGTTTTGTGGTGGATTTTCGATGGTAGAATAGGCTCTAACTAGTGACCAGGCAAATGCCCAGGATTTGGATTCCGGGTAAGTTCATGAACTTACCAAAAGTTTGGGTGCTGAATCCGAACCATGATAAAATAAATTGGAGCCAACTGATAAAATGTAATGGCCGTTTTCTGGGCTAATAGGCATAGGGATTGCCAAAAAACCTTGTACCAAGGCTTGGAAAAAAGCAAAACAATTTTCATTCAATGGTTGGTGGAAAGCAACAGTTTTAGTAAAGCTTAAAGTGAAATTCTGAAAATTGTGAATTCCGTTTAAATAAAATGGATATCAAAGGAAAACCTCAAAATTTATATCCGATCCTTATCTGAGCCATGCGGCCTGACAGACCAAGAAAGGAAATGTAGAAATGTAAGGGACATTCTTCCCAATTTTTCTTTATTAAAAGTCTTGCAATCATTAAGCATAAAATCACAATATATAAATATACATAAATATGTACATATTTACATAAATTAAAATAAATATAGCAAATCTGCTCTCAAAACAAAAAAATACTTTACAGCAATAACATAAATCCTATTACGACTCACACCATTACACCAGGCATCAAACTTGTGAGGTTAAGAAACAATCCCGCACCTATTATGCATGCAGCCCTTCTTCAAAAAGAAGATATTAACCAACAAAAGCTAAGGGAGTGAAAGAACCAGAAAAAGAAAAGAGCTCCTCACCCAGAGATGGGCAGTTCACCAAAGGCAGGTCTGATATTCCTCCACGCCCTTATCCAGACTGCCCGAGGCTCCCTGCCCTTCTCAAGACCCCGAATTTTTCCAACCTCACCCAGAATATCGTGCACCACCACCTCAACAGAGAGGACTTTCTTCCGCAGGGTAATCTGGCACCGTGCATTCCATGTGAAGTAACGGACAACTATACTAACTAAAAACAGTGTATCCAAATCAAAATCCCAGTGAGTCGGGAATGCCCCATACACCCACTCCGCATAACTCATGTGATAGAAAAAGGGGATGCCTAGAGCCCTCCCCACCCTTTTATACACCTCTATGTTAAAGGGACATTGGAGCAAAAAGTGGTCCATAGACTCCACTTTACCAACACACTCCGCTCTAGGACAATCCCGATCATCCACAGGGCGATGCTTCAAGTTCCCTCTCACATAGAGCCTTCCATGGAAGGCGAGCCAGGCTTGATCCCTAAACTTCAAGGGGATTCTTTCTAAATTGATTAAACGCAATCCCTCCTTCATTACAGAGCCTGGGCAATCCCTTAAGGCCAGTGACACACTGAAAGCAGAGCCCAAAATCCTCTTCTCCAGAAGCTTCCTGGGGAGGGACTTGATATCCTCCACTGTCACCTGCCACTGCCGAAGTATTTTCAGACACGGGGCAACATAAGCCGGGAGCTTGCCATGTCGGACTCTCAGACTTTTCACTGGCCCACCATCTTCCCAGCATCGCAGAAAAGGCCTAAAACAAGATTGAAAAATACCCACCCATCCCAGCGGGTTCTCTGCTAGCATGTTACCAAGATTGTACTTTAAAAACAGCAGAGAAAAGAAAACTATTGGGTTGACCATTCCTAGGCCACCCTCCCACCTAGACAGGTAAGTTACATTGCGTTTGATCAGGTTCAGCCTACTTCCCCATAACAGTTGGAAAAAACAGCTGTACACCCTTGCATAGAGAGATACTGGCAAGATACAGACGAAGCTGACATATAAAAAAAATTGGGACCAGGTACGTTTTGATCAAGTCAAGTGGGCGGCACAGTGGTATAGTGGTTAGCACTCTTGCCTAGCAGTAAGAAGGGTCGCTGGTTCAGATCCCAACTACGACTCTACCTGCCTGGAGTTTGCATGTTCTCCCTGTGCCTGCGTGGGTTTCCTCCGGGTACTCCGGTTTCCTCCCACACTCCAAAGACATGCAGTTAGGTTAATTGGCTTCTGTCCGAAATTGGCCCTAGTATATGAATGGGGACCTTGGATTGTGGGCTCCTTGAGGGTAGGGACCAATGTGAGTGTGTAATGTACAGGGATAGGGAACAATTGTAGACACTCAGGTTGAACTGGATGGACTGGTGTCTTTATTCAACCTTACTAACTATGAAACTATGAAACTATGAAGTCAACCCTCTCCCTCAATGAAAGCTTCCATTTCTTCCAGCTTGCTACTTTGGCATTGGCACACACCAACCTGCTTTCCCAATTTCGATGACCATAGTCACCAGGACCAAATTTGATGCCCAACACTTTAATTTCCTGCTGGGGCTCTGGGAAGGCATCCGGAAGTTCGAAGCTTTCACCTTCCTCACCCATCCAGAAAACTTCACTCTTTTCATGGTTGACTTTAGAACCAGAAGCCTCCGTGTACTGCTCTATCATAGAGACCACCTCCTGCGCCTCCTCCGTTCCAGAGACAATAACAGACACATCATCGGCATAGGCCACGACCTTCAAAGGTGGCACACCAGCAATGCCCAAAGGCACCCCGCACAAAGATCCGCTCTCTAGCCTTCTTATGAAGGGGTCGATTGCGAATACATATAACAGGGGGCTCAGAGGACATCCCTGGCGCACACCAGAGCCAACCTCAAAAGGCTGTCCAACCCAACCATTAACCAGTGGGAAGCTCTCAGCCCCCTTATATAACGTCTTCAGCCAATCTATAAACCTCCCCTGCAGGCCGTATCTACCAAGTAGCAAATACAGGTACTCGTGATTGACTCTATCAAAAGCCTTCGCCTGATCCAATGCCAGCAAGTACTTTCTCCATCCAGCAGCCCTGCATCGTTCCAAAGCCTCCCGGACAGCTAAAACCGCTGAAAAGGTACTTCTGCCTTGGACCGAGCAGTGCTGATGACTGGACAACAAATCGCCTGCCACTGACGACAAGCGCCAAAAAAGAATCTTCGCCAAGATCTTTCTATCAACATTAAGAAGACTGATGGGGCGCCAGTTCTCAATCATTGAGGGGTCTTTACCTTTTGACAGAAGAATCACAGCGGATTGCCTCATGGAGGGAGGGAGCGAACCCTCTTCTAGACAGCTGTTATAAACCTCCGCTAAAAAGGGAGCCAGAATGGACTTAAAACACTTGTAGAATTCAGCTGTCAACCCATCTGGCCCAGGCGATTTTTTGGTAGCCAGCTTCTCTATAGCATGGACTACCTCATCCACTGAAATTGGTTCTGTCAAATCCATCAAAGGCAATGTACCATTTCCCAATCCTGGAGTAGAATCCAGAAAGCTTTCCATCCTGTCCCGACAAAGGTCCTTTCTTCCTAGAAGATCTGCATAATATGATCTGAAGATCTCCAGGATCCCTGATCTGGACTTCACCAGGGAACCCGTACTATCCCTCAGGCCTATGACCGTCTTAACTGCTATGCCTTGCTTACAGTTCTGGTAAGGATCAGGCGAGTGATATTTTCCATAATCCCTCTCCAGAACCAAGGAGGCATGCCGGTCGTATTGACACTTTCTAAGAAGAAACTTCACCTCAGAGATCTCCCCTGGATCTCCTCTATACGAGACAAGACGATCAAGCTTCCTCCGCAAATGCTGGTAGGCAATGTACATACCAAGCTGCTTCTTCTTACTTATGGCCTTGAAAAGTCCAATCGCCCTTTGTTTCACAAGCTCCCACCACTCTGACTTAGTGCTGCAAAAGTCCAGAATAGAAACCTGTGCCTGAAAAAAATCCTCAAAGGATTGTCTTACCTCTACGTCTTCCAGGAGAGCCGAATTCAGTTTCCAGGTACCCCTTCCCCTGGGTGGAGTGTCCGAGGCATTCAGAGTCACAGACAGCATACAGTGGTCAGAGAACTCCACCGCCCTCAACTCAGGAGCCGAGAAAGCAGAGTTCTCCTTTAAAAAAAACCTATCTATCCTACTCTGACTATTCCCTCTCTGAAATGTGAATCCCGTGCTGCCAGGGCAGTGCTTAATATGCACATCTACCAGGCCTGCTTGTCTCACCATATCTCTAAGAAAAACGCTATCGTACGCCAGCCTGTCTATGGAGCCTCTCCTGTCTTCAGGCCTAATTATGGTGTTAAAATCACCTCCAAAGACAACCTGCTGGGACTTAAAAAGGAAGGGCTTGATCTCTGTGAGGAGGCATTTCCTGCCCCATCTTGACTGCGGTCCATAGATATTGATCAGACGCAGGTCCTGCCCCCTAACAGAGACGTCCAAGACCATGCATCTCCCAATCTCTACCTCAATTACCCGCCGGAACGTTACCATATCGGTTTTAAAAAGGACTGCAACTCCGCTGCAGGGCTCAGCCGCAAGAGACCAAAAGGAGGGACCGCATCTCCACTCCCTTTTTGCTAGATGGACATCGGCCAAAGTATTGAGCCAGGTCTCTTGCAAAAATAAAATCTCGGCATCAAACTCGCTGAGCAAAAATAAGGCAATATCACGAGCTCTTACAGATTTAATGCTGGCGACATTAATGGTCGCCACCTTTATCGGAGTGGGAACTGTCATCAGGATGATTGGGGTAGTCGTTTCTTAACCTTTGCCACACTCTCATCACCAGAAACAGCTCTCTTCAAACTATGTGACTCCCCCTCATCCATGGATGATAAAGAAAAAGATAAATCAGACATCCCATCACCTGACAAAACTGAAAAAGGGTTACCAGGAGGAACCCCTCCTGGGTCCGACTCTGAGGAAGAAATAACTACTTTATTTGTCTTCCTCTTATTCTTTTTCTTCCTCCTAAACATCTCCCACCCCTCATCATCTGAATCCCCCTCAACAGAGGGTGAGACATGCGATATGGACACCCTTCCATCAGCCCCACCCCCATCCAGCACCCCCACATTCCCCTGACCACGTTTGCGCTGCCGAGGGACAGGGACTGGAGGCTGAGAAGGAAGATCCGCTAAACCTGCCACCCCAGCAGCTTCCGCTAGCCTGGAGGATCTACGTACAGCAGGAATAGGGACCACCACATGGGGGACAGACTTAGGGACCACATCACTAGAGGGAACAGAATCTGAAGCAACAGATGGAACTGACACAGGAGGGACAGACTCAGGGACCAAATTACCAGGGGAAACAGAACCTGAAACAGATGTAACAGACACAGGAGGGACAACAACAGTTACAGTGGCCTCATCCTCCTTATCCAGCCTCTGCAGCTCAGCCTCCAATCCTGGCAGGTTATGTAAAGCCTCTGGACACTTACTGTAAGGATGGCCAAGCTTTTGGCACAGATTGCACCGAATTTGGGTACAATCCTTTGCCAAATGGTCCAGACCCTGGCATAGCAAACACTTTTTACGGGTGCAGGTAGATGCAAAATGGCCCTTTTCACCACATTTATTGCAGACTTTGGGCTGTCCCTGGTAGAATATAGTCAGCCGATCTCTTCCCAGAAAAGCTGAGCAGGGCAGATGTTGGACTACATTGCCCAGCACTCCCAATTTTAGCGACACTGTCCAGGCCCCTGTCCATATGCCATGTTCATCCAGGACCTTCCGCAGTGGAGTGAGGACCTCACCATATCGGCGTAGCCATACTATCAAATCAGCCTCTGGTATGGATTCGTTGCGCACCAGGATGGTCACCGATTTTATCAGAGGCTGCCTGGAAATCACCTTTGGCACCAAACCACTCCACTGCGGAAGGCCCTGGCACCTCCTATGTCGCTCCCAAAATAAGTCCAACCCCTCAGGTTTTACAAAGGATAAATCAAATTCATAACTCCCCACTGGGCAAATCAAAGCAAAAATATCCACAGCTTTAAACCCCATTTCCAAAACCAACTCAGCCACCCTCCCCCTCACTGGTGGGGTCCCCTCCCCCTCCCACTTGAATTGAACCACATTCCTCCTCCTGTACCCACCACCAATCCCACCACCAAACCCCCCTATATTGTGACCACCAATATTTACAACATTCCCCCCACCCTCCTTGGTGCGACTCCCCACAACTGACGCATAACTCCCCATATTCCTCCCAGCAGAAGAGACATTTGTGTGTTTTGAGCCTTATGACACATTTCTAGCAGATATCGATTGTACAGATTTGGTCTGTACAATCGATGAGTCTTTCTTCCGCTGAGCAGAAAGAGGAATGTCATTTTTATCTTGCCCAGCAGTATTAACCCCTTCACCTCCACCCACCACATTCACTGCCTTATCAATATTATTACTGTCATTATTTCCTGGCACATTCATAGTTCCTGCCGTGTCCTCAGTCACTGCTGTCCCCATACACACTTCACCTCCAGGCCGACTCTTCTCCTCCATCAGGACCATCAGCTGAGCCGGGTGAATGTTGTCCTAATACAGCAACAGGTGAATCACTGCAGGAGACTTCCATGGCTGTCTCCACTTCACATGCTGCACTGTGCTGAACCCCTCCCCCACCTGCATCAATCAGCCCAGGTGAAGGTGAAACAGGCTCTCTGGAGCTGGCAGCCATCTTGCTTGTAGAACTACAAGTCACAGCAGTAGCACCAAAATGCAGGCGTGGGGTGTATGATGGAGATCCATCCACATGGTGGGCTGATGACACCTCTGCCAGGGGCTCTCCCTCCATGTCTGCAGAGGGTTTCTCCACAGCAGAAACTCCAACAGGCAGCTGTCTGCAGAGCTCCTTCCCTCTCTGTTCCTCAGCCGGGACACCATCCACTACAGCAGGTGGGGCAGACATGTTGGATGGAGGCTGTACAGCGCACTGGGATCCCTCCACCAGTGCTGGCTCTGCCGGTCTGCAATCCCTCCGCTCATCCTCAGGGACCTCCGATGGCTCACCAACAGACCTGTCTGCCCTCAGGGGTGACTCCATCTGCTGGATGAACTGTAGGGTGCCATGTTCATTCTCAACCCCCTGGCTGGTTGCCGCTGGCGATTCCCCAGCCTGACATGGGGGGAGAGGTGCAGAGACAGATGAAGCCGGGTTGTCTGTTACCTGCTGATCCACAGAACTCACCGATGTCTGGCTGGAAAATCTTTTCTCATTTTTAAATTTTTCTGCAAAAGCTCCGCTTCTGTCCTTCAATTTATTCAAAAATAAAGATTGTTTCTTCACCTTCTCCTCCATCTGCTGCAACTCTGGCTTCATGGCCAAACGATTTTTACTCCAGGCCTGGAAATACTTGGTCTTGAAGTTTTTATGTTCAGCTTTTAAACATTTAAGTTTCTCTTCAGCCCTTCCGATTGCCCGAAAACGGTCAACAATCTTCTGTCTGTAGGCATCCACGTTCTCAGCAGGGCCTGGACCCACAGACAGATCCTCCACCTCCACCTCCTCCTCCTCACTAGGCCCCGTATCATCAGGGGAATCCATCCCAGGGCCTCCCCCAGGATCAGGCATTATTCCTGGGCCGAGCTAGCAGGCAAGGCCCAGGCTTGAAAAAAGGTGTGGTTCTCAGAGAGCTCCTTGGGTGTGTCCTCCTCCTCCTTCCCACTGATCACCAATGTAAGGAACATTCTTCTCACTGATCACCAATGTAAGGAACATTCTTCCCACTGATCACCAATGTAAGGAACATTCTTCCCACTGATCACCAATGTAAGGAACATTCTTCCCACTGATCACCAATGTAAGGAACGTTCTTCCCACTGATCACCAATGTAAGGAACATTCTTCCCACTGATCACCAATGTAAGGGACATTCTTCTCACTGATCACCAATGTAAGGAACATTCTTCTCACTGATCACCAATGTAAGGAACATTCTTCTCACTGATCACCAATGTAAGGAACATTCTTCTCACTGATCACCAATGTAAGGGACATTCTTCTCACTGATCACCAATGTAAGGAACATTCTTCTCACTGATCACCAATGTAAGGAACATTCTTCCTACTGATCACCAATGTAAGGAACATTCTTCCCACTGATCACCAATGTAAGGAACGTTCTTCCCACTGATCACCAATGTAAGGAACATTCTTCCCACTGATCACCAATGTAAGGAACATTCTTCTCACTGATCACCAATGTAAGGAACATTCTTCTCACTGATCACCAATGTAAGGAACATTCTTCTCACTGATCACCAATGTAAGGGACATTCTTCTCACTGATCACCAATGTAAGGAACATTCTTCTCACTGATCACCAATGTAAGGAACATTCTTCCTACTGATCACCAATGTAAGGAACATTCTTCCCACTGATCACCAATGTAAGGAACATTCTTCTCACTGATCACCAATGTAAGGAACATTCTTCTCACTGATCACCAATGTAAGGAACATTCTTCTCACTGATCACCAATGTAAGGAACATTCTTCTCACTGATCACCAATGTAAGGAACATTCTTCCCACTGATCACCAATGTAAGGAACATTCTTCTCACTGATCACCAATGTAAGGAACATTCTTCTCACTGATCACCAATGTAAGGAACATTCTTCCCACTGATCACCAATGTAAGGAACATTCTTCTCACTGATCACCAATGTAAGGAACATTCTTCTCACCGATCACCAATGTAAGGAACATTCTTCTCACTGATCACCAATGTAAGGAACATTCTTCTCACTGATCACCAATGTAAGGAACATTCTTCCCACTGATCACCAATGTAAGGAACATTCTTCTCACTGATCACCAATGTAAGGAACATTCTTCTCACTGATCACCAATGTAAGGAACATTCTTCTCACTGATCACCAATGTAAGGAACATTCTTCTCACTGATCACCAATGTAAGGAACATTCTTCCCACTGATCACCAATGTAAGGAACATTCTTCTCACTGATCACCAATGTAAGGAACATTCTTCTCACCGATCACCAATGTAAGGAACATTCTTCTCACCGATCACCAATGTAAGGAACATTCTTCTCACCGATCACCAATGTAAGGAACATTCTTCTCACTGATCACCAATGTAAGGAACATTCTTCTCACCGATCACCAATGTAAGGAACATTCTTCTCACCGATCACCAATGTAAGGAACATTCTTCTCACTGATCACCAATGTAAGGAACATTCTTCCCACTGATCACCAATGTAAGGAACATTCTTCTCACTGATCACCAATGTAAGGAACATTCTTCTCACTGATCACCAATGTAAGGAACATTCTTCTCACTGATCACCAATGTAAGGAACATTCTTCTCACTGATCACCAATGTAAGGAACATTCTTCTCACTGATCACCAATGTAAGGAACATTCTTCTCACTGATCACCCAATAAATGTGGTAAAGCAGTGGCTCCTCCAGGGGGCCTCTTGAGACCTAAACTTTTTTTAGGGGTTCCTGTGGACAAATAATATTTGAGAAGAGTTGCTCTATGTTTTGTTTGCACTGCCCTCTGGTCGATTCAAAAGCAGGATATAATAAGTGATCTTAAAATATGGGCCAGGAAACAAAAATCCCAAAATACGTACTTAAAAACACATGCTTATAGTTACTGTATATTTAAACACATATCTAGGTAACCTCCCCTGACCTACGATCTCACCATTGTTTGCCTCCTTGTCTCTGCAGATGGAGGTTGTCGCTCGGAATGGGACGGGATCCTGTGTTGGCCGGAAGGAGAGCCGGGAAGTTTGGTGTCCACGCCTTGCCCGAAATATATCTACGACTTCAACCACAAAGGTAAAATATAACATCTGAAGCAATGACAGCTACAAGAAAAAAGGATTATCACACATTTGGGCAATTTCTAACATTGCAGTGTAAAAAATTTTTTTGCCAGCAATCTTTAAAATAAGCTTCCCAAATGGTTGGCATTGGCCAGATCATGATAATGGTGACCCGCAAGGGGAGGTGGTTAAATAGAACCTGAGCCACTATGGACATGAGCTACAGTCCCTATACCCAGAAAATGTACCTTAAGAATTGCTACTAAGGATGGGCTCACAGGCACACATAAACCTCAGAACAAAGGTTCAATATAAATAAATGAACTACAATTTCATATACTTCATTAAAATATTCGGGGTGGACATAGCAGCTGTTGTGACACGAAGCACTGGTCAAAGGTATGCGAGGTTCAGCACAGCGAACAGCCTGCAGCAGGCAGTACAATAGAAAAAAAAAAGATTTCTTCCTTATAGAAAACTCTCATGATGCTAACTAAAATTGCTGCTCAGACTGAGATGGAAGCAGCTGGACTGGAGACAAAAAAAACTGAATGAAGTGGGTTGCAGCCTCTGCTACCTGCAGCCATGAGAGTCCTTTAGTAGTGAAGGAAATGGTTTTATCCAGACACAGAAATCAGGAACAGGTCAGTTATGTACAGATGAGAGCCCCCTAGATCCCAAAAATTGCAGCTCGGGGGCCAGACGTGCCTCTTTGTTTATCTTTATTTGGACGTTAGGGCACTATTCCTCCCACTGACACCAATGATGGGGCACTATTGCACACACACTGACACCAATGATGGGGCACTATTCCCCCCCACTGATACCAATGATGGAGCACTATTCCTCCCACTGACACCAATGATGGGCACTATTCCTCCCACTGACACCAAGGATGGGGCACTATTCCTCCCACTGACACCAATGATGGGGCACTATTCCTCCCACTGACACCAAGGATGGGGCACTATTCCTCCCACTGACACCAATGATGGGGCACTATTCCTCCCACTGACACCAATGATGGGACACTATTACTCCCACTGACACCAATGATGGGGCACTATTCCTCCCACTGACACCAAGGATGGGGCACTATTCCTCCCACTGACACCAATGATGGGCACTATTCCTCCCACTGACACCAATGATGGGGCACTATTCCTCCCACTGACACCAAGGATGGGGCACTATTCCTCCTACTGACACCAATGATGGGGCACTATTGCACACACACTGACACCAATGATGGGGCACTATTCCCCCCCACTGATACCAATGATGGGGCACTATTCCTCCCACTGACACCAATGATGGGCACTATTCCTCCCACTGACACCAATGATGGGGCACTGTTCCTCCCACTGACACCAATGATGGGGCACTATTCCTCCTACTGACACCAATGATGGGCACTATTCCTCCTACTGACACCAATGGTGGGGCACTATTCCTCCTACTGACACCAATGATGGGGCACTATTCCTCCTACTGACACCAATGATGGGGCACTATTCCCCCCATTGACACCAATGATGGGCACTATTCCCCCCACTGACACCAATGATAGGGCACTATTCCTCCCACTGACACCAATGATGGGGCACTATTCCTCCCACTGACATCAATGATGGGGCATTATTTCTCCCACTGATACCAATGATCGGCGCTATTCCTCCTACTGACACCAATGATGGGGCACTATTCCCCCCACTGGCACCAATGATGGGGCACTATTCCTTCCACTGATACCAATGATGGGGCTGTATTCCTCCCACTGACACCAATGATGGGGCACTATTCCTCCCACTGACACCAATGATGGGGCACTATTCCTCCCACTGACACCAATGATGGGGCACTATTCCTCCCACTGACACCAATGATGGGGCACTATTCCTCTCACTGACACCAATGATGGGGCACTATTCCTCCCACTGACACCAATGATGGGGCACTATTCCTCCCACTGACACCAATGATGGGGCACTATTCCTCCCACTGACATCAATGCTGGGGCATTATTTCTCCCACTGACACTATTAATAAGGTGTTATTCCTTCCACTGATACCAATGATGAGGCCCTATTCCCCCCAACCCCCCCTCCCCCCGACACCAACATTGGGTTACTATTCCTCCCACTGATGCCAATAATGGGACACTATTACTTCTACTGACACCAACAATACAGCACTATATCTGCCACTGATATCAATGCTGCGGCACTATTCCTCCCACTAATACCAAGTATATGGCTTTGTTTGCTCCCACTATTTGGCCTCCCAAACTCTGAAGGATAGTAAACTGGCCCCTGGGTTAGAAAGTTTGGCGACCCCCGTCTTAGACATAGACATGCACAGTGGGTGTGCCAGCTGTGCCTGGGCACACCCTAAACACTATGTGCGATACTGATTCCCCCCCCCCCCCCCCACTGCCCAGGCTACCTCCTGTGTTGCTTCCCCTACCTGCAGTGCTGCTTGCTTCCCTCCTCTCCCCCCGGCCGCTGAGGGGGATGTTCCAGGATTCCAGCACCTTCCTTTTCTAAATGAGCACGGTAATCACACTCGCTCACTGTGTCCATTCTTAACGGAGGCATAGTAAGCTATGTTTACTATGCTTCAATTTGTAAATGAACAGGAAGCCGATCGGCACAGAGCACTTCCCATTCATTCTCTGTCCAGTGCAGCTGAGTCTGCAGAGAAATGAATGCGTGTTTGAGATGTGGGGCGCACACCCCTAATGCAACGGGCTGAGCACACTTATGGTCCTAGATGGACAAGTGCAGAGACAGAAAAGGTTAATTTCTCTCTTTAGGGGGAATTTTCAATAACTTTTCATTGTCCATTGAATCCGGGATGCTGGAGGAGGAGGATATGGATTCTCCGGGACGACATAACCAGAGATATTGAAACCGCTTTGTTCTCGGAGTTATTGTCAATTGCTACAGGAAATGCGATGCGTATTGAAGAGCGCTATGATTATACTGTTTTATGTCACTCCAGGACTTTTATGTCTATGTAGCTTTATTGTAGAGCGCTGAACGTAACATATAGAGGCTGTGATAATAAAACTGAGCTTTATAGAGGAATAAGAGATGATGAATGAATAGACGTCCATTCACTCTGTATGCATCTACTCATCCCCCCCCCCCCCCCCCCCCAAGGATTTACACACAAAGAAACCTACATATTTTATTTATATATTCACCATTTACTATTATACATTGTATTTCTTTTTATACATTTTTATATCAATGACACTTTTATACAGTGCTGTGCAGGGAATATAGAATCATTTACATCTCTACACCCAAGGAGCTTACACTCTAATGCCCCCACCCCCACTGCCGCACATTATTATTATACAGTTATATAGCTCTGACATATACCGCAGTGCTGCACAGAGATTACCAAGTCAGTCACATCAGTCTCTGCACCAGAGGAGCTTCTCCACCAGGCGGTGCTGTTTTGCAGGGTGCTGTTGGCTCACTCTGCTGAGATCTCAGCTGAGAGAAGCAGCACACTTGGGGCCTCTTGTGCAGGCTTTTCCCAGGCAAGCATGGATCATGTTGGGGAAGACGAAGGTGGAGGCTCTCCAGAGGCACTGAGGGCTACTCCATGTGCTCATGCTGCAATGGATCCTGGGCCTGTCCCTACGCAAGGGGAGTCCTTACCAGTCTTCCAGTGGTGAACAGACTTTGCCGCGTTGCTAAGGAGGAACAGAGACTTGCTTTCATGAAAGAAGATCTCAGGAAAAAAGAAATCCCGGCATAGTAAGTCTGGAAACACTAAGCCCTTGTACGGTTGGAGATTCCGACAACCAAATCCAACGCATTTTGTCCGAAACTGTTGCATACACACGGTCGGACAAAGTTGTCGGAAAATCCGATCGTTCAGAACGGGGTGACGTTATTTCGTTACGACGGGACTACCATCAGGCTAGTAGCCAATAGCTTTGGTGTAGGAATTTGATCTGAGCATGCGTGGCACTTTGTCCGATCGGAATTCTCTACACATGATCGGAGCATTTTGTCGGAAAATTTTACCAACAAGTTGGAAAATTTGGTCCGTCGGATACTCCGACGGAAACAGTCCGATGGAGACCACACACAGTCGGAATACCCGACAAATGGTCCGATCGGACATATTCCATCGGAATCTCCAACTGTGTGTACAAGGGCTAAGAGGGAAGTCTCCAAGCTGAAGGAGAGCGGCGGTGTGTTCAGAGAAAAGTGTGAGAATGAGGAGAGATTACAACAGATTAAGGAAAGTGCCTGTGCCAGTACCAGCCAGAGGGTGGATACCAGAGCGATGGCGACAGTATGGATGGGGGGGTAAGGAAGTGGCTTCAGATGGTGGCCCCAGTACTACCCCTGCCTCAGGATCTGTCATGTCTGAGTCAATATCTGCCCCCCTCCCTCCCCAGCAGCCTGGGTCATCTCAGAAGGAGGTTGAAGAAAATGGCAGATAGCTGCAGACCACTACAGAAATAGAATCTCCATTGAGTGGCACCGACTCATCAGATGAAGATCTTGGTAAAGGAGTGCTTGCTGAAAATCTCTTTCAGTGTGTGGAGGACTTTCCTGAGATTGCACCTGCCAACAGATCTTTGCAATCAGCAGGGAATGCAGAACAAGATGGTGTGTATCACGACAGAGAAGTTTCCGCTGGCTGTGAGGAGTCCCACAAGGACACTAACAGTGCAGAGGAGGAATTTCCCATGAACGTTGAAACTGCAGAGCAGGAAGGCCGTATGAATGCTGAAACAGCTGGTGTTTTTTCTAAACGTAAGACTTTACTTGATGATGGGACTGTTGGTATCTGTGGTACCTCTGGGACTATAGTGAATGAGACTTTTGTGCTGGAGGGGAGGAGGGAGGATCAAGTGGTGAGTAATTTACCAAACCAGATTTCAGTGGTTCCTATGCAAGCAGTTAATGTTCCTATGCAGCCAGTGAATGTGTCATCTGTCCCAGTTAGGAATTATGCTAAGGCTGTGTTGGGACAAAGTCATGCTGCTGGTGGTGGAAGGGAGCCAGTTATGTGACTTTCACCTAACGCACCTTCGATTAAAAGCAGGAATGTGGTACAGCTCAGGTGGGAAGGAGGAGGTATTCTGCCTATCAGGAGGGTGGTCGTGGATAAGATCCTAGCCATGGGATTTAAGGCAGAGGATATTTATGCTCTTATCAGTCTGGCTGGTTCCTTTGAATATGATTTGTCATTTGTGTGTTCAGAATCGCTGGATCTGTTATGGGAGCGGTTTCACCATGTATATGGGGGCCAGCTGGACTCGAAGGGGCTTGTCCCTAAGGTAATCTCACGTCAGCCCTTGATAAAAAATTTGACTATCCTGACAAGGGATGATTCTATACCCCCTGAGGATTTATGGGTCTGGTTGAGAAGGTCTGGTGAAACGTTGTGTCCCCTAAAAAAAAGATTGTGGATGATAGAGGAATCTGGACGGGTGGCTGGTCGGTGTCAATGAGGTTGCGTGTGTGTGGGAATGTGGTCCAGCATTTGCCCTCCTCTGCCTTTATTAGTAGAGATAGGATTACTGTCTTCTAACCTGTTCAACCTAAAGTGTGCCATAAATGTGGAGTCTAGGGACATTAATTCTCTAACTGTCCGGAACAGAAGTGCTCTTTGCGCCGGGAACTGGGGCATCTGGCAAGGGACTGTAACATCATTAAATGTAACCTATGTGATAAGGTTGGTCACCCTTATAGCCGGTGCCCTGAGGCTTTGCACAATAAGCCAGAGCTAGTGCAGCAATTCTTCCATCTGGATAGAGAAGAGTCTGGGTTGGCGGAGGTTGTACCAGGGAATCCTAGTGTCTCTATCCCCTCAGAATCTGTGTCTGTGAGGCCGTCTGTGGTGTCAGTGTCCCCCCCAGTCTGTGGTCTCCCAGTCAGTGTCAAAAAGTGTGGTTGTCAAGTCTGTGTCTGCACCTATTGTGTTTCTCCTAGTGTAATGAAGGCAGTGGAGGGTGCTGGACCAGCGTGTATGGTGGTGCCAACCCCTCCTCCTCAGCATGGCAGAAGTGCGGCTGGAGGTCGGGGGACACCAAGGGGTGGAGTAAAGGGGTGGATTGGATGATGGTGGGGGAGAGGGGAGGCGGGAAGGGAATGAGCGTGGCTGGTGCAGAATGCAAGGTGAATGATGTGGAAGTTGTAGTGAATGATGTGGAAGTTGTAGTGAATGATGTGGGGGGAGGGGTTAATGGGTGGGGTTTTGGAATCACATCCTGATGGTGACTAAATCTCAATGTTTTTTAGCCTGGATTGTGTTTAAATTGAGGTTCGGGGTTTGTAGTCTCTTTTTTTGTTGTCATTAAAATATGTTTCTTTCTATATTATCTTGTCAGGAAACGTTTTTGTTTTTTTCTTGCTGATGTAAGCACGTTTGTTTTTGTTTAGTTGTTTATGTTTTTATTAATAAGCTGTATGTTTGTATGATTTTTTAATAAACAAAAATGTACACTCTATTGTCCCCCCCCCCGCACACACACACACACTATTATTATTATACATTTACAGTGCTTTGAAAAAGTATTCATACCCCTTGAAATGTTCCACATTTTGTCATGTTACAACCAAAAACGTAAACTTATTTTATTGGGATTTTATGTGATAGACCAACACAAAGTGTCACATAATTGTGAGGTGGAAGGAAAATGATAAATGATTTTCATTTTTTTTAACAAATAAATATGTGAAAAGTGTGGGGGGGGGCATTTGTGTTCAGCCCCCTTTACTCTGATCCCACTAACTAAGATCTAGTGGAACCAATTGCCTTCAGAAGTCACCTAATTAGTAAATCGAGTCCACCTGTGTGTCATTTAATCTCAGTATAAATACAGCTGTTCTGTAAAGCCCTCAGAGGTTTGTTAGAGAACCTTAGTGAACAAACAAAACAGCATCATGAAGGCCAAGGAACACACCAGACAGGTCAGGGATAAAGTTGTGGAGAAGTATAAAGCAGGGTTAGGTTATAATAAAATCTCCCAAGCTTTGAACATCTCATGGAGCTCAATCCGTCATCGGAAAATGGAAAGAGTATGGGACAACTGCAAACCTACCAAGACATGGCCGTCCACCTAAACTGACCGGGCCGGGCAAGGAGAGCATTCATCAGAGAAGAGCCAAGAGGTCCATGGTAACTCTGGAGGAGCTGCAGAGATCCACAGCTCAGGGGGGAGAATCTGTCCACAGGACAACTATTAGTCGTCTCTCCACAAATCTGCCCTTTATGGAAGAGTGACAAGAAGAAAGACATTGGAGAAAGAAAGTCATAAGAAGTCCTGTTTGTAGTTTGTGAGAAGCCATGTGGGGGAGGGGGCAGCAAACATGTGGAAGAAGGTGATCTGGTCAGAGGAGACCAAAATTCTACTTTTTGGCCTAAAAGCAAAATGCTATGTGTGGGGGAAACTAACACTGCACATCCCCCGAACACACCATCCCCACCGTGAAACATGGTGGTGGCAGCATCATGTGGTGGGGATGCTTTTCTTCAGCAGGGACAGGGAAGCCGGTCAGAGTTGATGGGAAGATGGATGGAGACAAATACAGGACAATCTTAGAAGAAAACCTGTTAAGTGAGGTACACACTATAAGAAAATCGGGCGAACGGTCATCTGACTTTCCCTCATTGTTTTACAGCAATTCGGGAGCGATGAATGAAATTTGTATCAAAACTCTCGTACGACAAAGGCTTTTTGTTGTTGTTTATTGTTTCTGATCATGCACAGTCTCTCTTTTCTGATTTTTCTTGTACGAAAATCATGCGAAAATGGTACACATTAAACGAAAATCGTTTGTTCTGTTCCTGTACGAGAACATTTTTGGAGTTTGTCCTTTTGGGAATTATCGTACGAAAATTCGGAATCATAGTTACAAAGTAGCTGAGGTTGAAAAAAGACACAAGTCCATCAAGTCCAACCTATGTGTGTGAATCGGCTTTTGAAAGTTGTGTACACGCTATACAAAAATCGTACGATAATTCTTTGGACGTAAATGTTGGTCCAAATTTCTTATAGTGTGTGTGAGCTTTTAGCCCTTGTACACGCGGTCGGAGAATCCATCGGAATGTGTCCTATCGGACCGTGTTGTCGGATAATCCGACTGTGTGTGTGGTCTGCATCGGACTGATTCCGTCGGAATATCCGTCGGACCCAATTTTCCAACTTGTTGGAAATATTTCCCGACCAACTGCTCCGGTCGGACATACTCCGATCATGTGTAGAGAATTTTGATCAGACCAAGTGCCACGCATGCTCAGATCAAATTCCTACATCAAAGCTATTGGCTACTAGCCTGAACATAGTCCCATCGTAACGAAATTACGTCATCACGTTCTGAACGATCAGATTTTTCGACAACTTAGTCCGACCGTGTGTATGCAACAGTTTCGGACAGATTTGGTTGTCGAAATCTCCGACCGTGTGTACCGGGGCTTAGAGTCTGCAAAAGACTTGAGACCGGGGCGGAGGTTCACCTTCCACCAGGACAACGACCCAAAACATCCAGCCAGAGCTACAATGGAATGGTTTAGATCAAAGCATATTCATGTGTTAGAATGGCCCAGTCACAGTCCAGACCTAAATCCCATTGAGAATCTGTGGGAAGACTTGAAAATTGCTGATCACAGACGCTCTCCATCCAATCAGACAGAGCTTGAGATAGACATCCCCAAAAAGACTTGTAGCTGTAATTGTAGCAAAAGGTGGTTCTACAAAGTATTGACTCCGGGGGGCGCCATACAAATGCCCCTCAAATATTTAGGGGTAAAAAATGTTGAAAACCATTTATAATTTTCCTTCCACTTCACAATTATGTGTCACTTTTGTGTTGGTCTATCACATAAAATAAAAATCCCAATAAAAGAAATTTACATTTTTGGTTGTAAGATGACAAGATGTGGAAAATTTCAAGGGGTGTGAATACTTTTTTAAGGCTCTGTATGTCATTTTTGCTTTAGCCCAAAGCTCCATTTTAAAGCCTCTCTCCCGGGGGCCAAAGTTAACTTTCATATTAAACTAATTTCTCACATTCCCCCGACAGGACAAGCGCATCGGCGCTGTGACATGAACGGGAGCTGGGAGCTGGTGCCAGGCAACAACCGCACGTGGGCGAACTACACCGAGTGTGCAAAGTTCCTCTCCAACGAGACCAGAGAACGGGTACGTAGATGATTTATCCTTCTCTTTCATTTTCAGATCACGTGCTGTCATATTTCAGACAATTCTCTGATTTCCTCTGCTGGCCAGAGTAGCGTCAGATACCACATCCAGAGAGAAGTAGTAGACGCTTTTTTAACCACTTGCTTACCGGGCACATATACACCCCCTTTTTTCAGCGGTGTTACACTTTGAATGACAAATGGGGCGGTCATCCAACGCTCTACCCAAATGACAGTTTTATCATTTTTTTCACACAAATACAGCTTTCTTTTGGTGATATTTAATTTCCACTGGGGTTTTTTTTTTTTTGCTAAAAAAAAATAAAATAAAAAAAAGATGTAAAATTTAGAAAAAAAATTGTGTTTATAAAATTTTGCAAACAGGTATTTTTTCTCCTTCTTTGATGTGCGTGGATGAGGCTGCAGTGATGGGCACTGATAAGGCAGCACACTGATGGGCACTAATCAGGAAGCACTGATGAGGCTGCACTGATGGGCACCAATAAGGCAGCACACTGATGGGCACTAATCAGGAGGCACTGATGAGGCTGCACTGATAGGTGGCACTGATGGGCACTGATAGGCACTGGCAGTTGACACTGATAGGTAGGTGGCACTGATGGGAACTGATTAGCGGCACTGATAGACGGCACAGAAGGGCACTGGTGGGCATGGATAGGCACTGGTAGTTGACACTGGTAGGCAGCACTGATAGGTGGCACTGATTAGCAGCACTTGTGGGCACTGATAGGTGGCACTGGTGGGCACTGCTTAGCAGTACTTATGGGCAATGGTTGGTGGCACTGATGGTAGCCTGCACTGGTGAGCACTGATGAGGCGGCAGTGGTTCTCCGTGTGCGGGACTGATGTCCCTCTGACAAGGGCTGTCAGCATACTGAAGCAGAGCATGATCCCCTCCCTTCAGAGACTGGACCGCAGGGCAGTATTCCAACATGATAACCACCCCAAACACACCTCCAAGACCACCACTGCCTTGCTAAAGAAGCTGAGGGTAAAGGTGATGGACTGGTCAAGCACGTCTCCAGACCTAAACGCTATTGAGCATCAGTGGGACATCCTCAAACGGAAGGTGGGGGAGCGCAAGGTCTCCAACATCCACCAGCTCTGTGATGTGGTCATGGGGGAGGGGAAGAGGACTCCGGTGATGACCTGTGAAGCTCTGGTGAACTCCATGCTCAAGAGGGTGAAGGCAGTGCTGGAAAATAATGGCGGCCACACAAAATATTGACACTTTGGGCCCAATTTGGACATTTTCACTTAGGGGTGTACTGACTTTTGTTGCCAGCTGTTTAGACATTAATGGCTGTGTGTTGAGTTATTTTGAGGGGACAGGAAATGTACACTGTTATACAAGCTGTACACTCACTACTTTACATTGTAGACAAGTGTCATTTCTTCAGTGTTGTCACATGAAAAGATAGAAGAAAAGATTTACAAAATATGTGACTGAGGGGTGTACTTACTTTTGTGAGATACTATATATATATATAAAATGTTTGGGGGTTATAACTAATTTAAAAAAATGCTGATTTAAACTTTTAAACAAAAAGTGTCAGAAAAGGCCGGGTCTTCAAGTGATACTGGATATACTGTAAATGTCATTTGGGTACCGTGCCGCATGACCGTGCAATTACCAGTTAAAGTAGCGCAGTTCTGAATGGCAGAAAAATGGCCTGGTCATGAAAGGGGTAAAACCTTCCACAGGTCAAGTGGTTAAAATTACCGTGGAGTTTTACAAAGAGTGGCAGTTACAGCGCCTTGAAAAAGTATTCATACCCCTTGACATTTCCCCACATTCTGTCATGTTACATCCAAAAAACATAAATGTATTTTATTGGGATTTTATGTGATGGACCAACTAAAAAAGTGGCGCATAATTGTGAAGTGGAAGGAAAATGATAAATGGTTTAACATTTTCTCACAAATATGTGAAAAGTGTGGGGGGGGGGGTACATTTGTATGGCGCCCCCCGGAGTCAATACTTTGTAGAACCCTCTTTCTCTGCAATTACAGCTGCAAGTCTTTTTGGGGGTGTCTCTACCAGATTTGCACATCTAGAGAGGACATTTCTGCCCATTCTTCTTCTTTGTAGAATATCTCAAGCTCTGTCAGATTGGATGGAGAGCGTCTGTGATCAGCAATTTTCAAGTCTTGCCACAGATTCTCAATGGGATTTAGGTCTGGACTGTGACTGGGCCATTCTAACACATGAATATGCTTTGATGTAAACCATTCCATTGTAGCTCTGGCTGGATGTTTCGGGTCGTTGTCCTGCTGGAAGGTGAACCTCCGCCCCGGTCTCAGGTCTTTTACAGACTCTAAGCCCTTGTACACACGATCGGAGATTCCGATGGAAAATGTCCGATCGGACCGTGTTGTCGGATAATCCGACCGTGTGTGGGCCCCATCGGACTGTTTCCGTCAGAATATCCGACGGACCAAGTTTTCCAGCTTGGCTGTAAAACTTTCCGACAACATGATCTGATCGGACCTTGTCTGATCATGTGTAGAGAATTCCGATCGGACAAAGTGCCACGCATGCTCAGATCAAATTCCTACATCAAAGCTATTGGCCACTAGCCTGAACGTAGTCCCGTCATAACGAAATAACGTCATCACGTTCTGTCAGATTGGATGGAGAGCGTCTGTGATCAGCAATTTTCAAGTCTTGCCACAGAGTCTCAATGGGATTTAGGTCTGGACTGTGACTGGGCCATTCTAACACATGAATATGCTTTGATCTAAACCAGGCATGTCCAAAGTCCAGCCCGCTGGCCAATCGTGGCCCGCGGTCCGGTTTGGAACAGCCTGCCTGGTTATTTAAACATATACATCTTTTGTGGCCCCCGGCGATCTCCCAGCGCCGGGGTCACAAAAGATATATAGTCCGGCTGCCTCAGAGGGAGGAGGCGGGACGAGTGCCGTGCACACAGGAGGAGAATTTCCTGTTTAAACGGCAGCTGTAATAGGAAGTCCCATCTCTGCCATTGGACGACTGTTCTGTCCATCAGAGGAGGCGGGACTTTCTCTTAAAGGGGCCGTTGTGTAAACAGGAAATTCTCCTGTAGGATGTCTTTGACGCTCGTCCTGCCTCCTCCATGGCTGCACTGATGGTAATGGTGGCTGCATTCCTGGCAATGGTGAGTGAATTCTTGGCAATGGTGGCTGCATTCCCGGCAATGGTGAGTGCATTCCTGGCAATGGTGGCTGCATTCCTAGCAATGGTAGGTGAATTCCTGGCAATGGTGAGTGCATTCCTGGCAATGGTGAGTGAATTCATAGCAATGGTGGCTGCATTCCTGGCAATGGTGGCTGCATTCCTGGCAATGGTGGCTGCATTCCTGGCAATGGTGGCTGCATTCCTGGCAATGGTGGCTGCATTCCCGGCAATGGTGGGTGCATTCCCGGCAATGGTGGGGCTGCATTCCTGGCAATGGTGAGTGAATTCATAGCAATGGTGGCTGCATTCCTGGCAATGGTGACTGCATTCCCGGCAATGGTGGGTGCATTCCCGGCAATGGTGGGTGCATTCCCGGCAATGGTGGGTGCATTCCCGGCAATGGTGGGGCTGCGTTCCTGGCAATAGTGGGTGCATTCCTGGCAATGGTGGGGCTGCATTCCCAGCAATCGTGGGTGCATTTCTGGCAATGGTGGGGCTGCATTCCTGGCAATGGTGGTTGCATTCCCAGCAATGGTAGGTGCATTCCTGGCAATGGTGAGTGAATTCATAGCAATGGTGGCTGCATTCCTGGCAATGGTGGCTGCATTCCCGGCAATGGTGGCTGCATTCCCGGCAATGGTGGGGCTGCATTCCTGGCAATGGTGAGTGAATTCATAGCAATGGTGGCTGCATTCCTGGCAATGGTGGCTGCATTCCCGGCAATGGTGGCTGCATTCCCGGCAATGGTGGGGCTGCATTCCTGGCAATGGTGAGTGAATTCATAGCAATGGTGGCTGCATTCCCGGCAATGGTGGCTGCATTCCTGGCAATGGTGGGGCTGCATTCCTGGCAATGGTGAGTGAATTCATAGCAATGGTGGCTGCATTCCTGGCAATGGTGGCTGCATTCCTGGCAATGGTGGCTGCATTCCCGGCAATGGTGGGTGCATTCCCGGCAATGGTGGGTGCATTCCCGGCAATGGTGGGGCTGCGTTCCTGGCAATAGTGGGTGCATTTCTGGCAATGGTGGGTGCATTCCTGGCAATGGTGGGGCTGCATTCCTGGCAATGGTGGTTGCATTCCTAGCAATGGTAGGTGAATTCCCAGCAATAGTGGGTGCATTTCTGGCAATGGTGGCTGCATTCCCGGCAATGGTGGCTGCATTCCTGGCAATGGTGGCTGCATTCCTGGCAATGGTAGGGCTGCATTCCTGGCAATAGTGGGTGCTGCATTCCTGGCAATGGTGTGTCTGCAGATGGGCACTGACCCTTATTTTGCTTCACAGTTCTTTATTTAAATTTTTTTTTTTCCTGAAGCTTCCCTCTTAAAGTGAAGGTGCGTGTTATACGTCAATAAATACGGTGTATCCAAATAATACACTTGAGTTCATCTATTCACCACACACAGCCACAAAGGCAAGAGAATTCTTGTTGGGCCGTGTATTAGTGCTCGGACGGACACACTTATGCCCCGTACACACGAGAGGGATTAAGTCTGACAGACTTCCGACGGAGTTCTAGCGGAGTTCCGCCGGAGTTCTGGCGGACTTTTCGTCCGAACGGACTTGACCACACACCATCACACCAAACTCCGACGGAGTCGAACGTGATGACGTACGACTGGATTCGACGTAGGAAGTTCATAGACAGTAGCCAATAGCTGCCCTAGCGTCGGTTTTAGTCCGTCGGAGTAGCACACACACGAGCGGATTTTTCGAAGGGGACCGGGTCCGGCGGAGTTCCGTCGGGAAAATTTGAAGCATGCTTCATTTCTAAAGTCCGTCAGACTTTTGCGAAGCTAAAGTCCGTTGCAGCCCACACACGAGCGGATAGTCCGCCGGACTCAGTCCGTCGGAGTTTGGATGTCGAAAAGTCCGCTCGTGTGTACGGGGCATTAGACCGAATTTTAATGGTTTAAAGAATGTCAGGCAAAATGGTCGGCATGTTCACTTCATCAAATCTGGCCCTCTTTGAAAAAAGTTTGGACACCCCTGATGTAAACCATTCCATTGTAGCTCTGGCTGGATGTTTCGGGTCGTTGTCCTGCTGGAAGGTGAACCTCCGCCCCGGTCTCAAGTCTTTTGCAGACTCTAATGCCGCGTACACACCACCGGACTTTCCAGGCAGAAAAGGTCCGATGGAATAATTTCATCGGATATTCCGATGGTGTGGGGGGCTTTTGACTTCTGATGGACCTAGAAACAGAACATGTTTTAAATCTTTCTGACAGAATCAATTCCTATCGGGAAAACCGCTCGTCTGTATGCTGTTCCTTCGGACCAACAACGGCGCAAGGGCAGCTATTGGCTACTGGCTATTGAGCTTCCCTTTTCTAGTCCCGTCGTATGTCATCACGTTCTAAACTAATGGGCTTTGGTGTGATCGTGTGTAGGCAAGTCCGTTTCAGCGGAACTCCGTCGGAAAGACCGTCAGAGTTTATTCTGATGGAAAAAATGGTCGCGTGTACGCGGAATAACATGTTTTCTTCTAAGATTGTCCTGTATTTGGCTCCATCCATCTTCCCATCAACTCTGACCAGCTTCCCTGTCCCTGCTGAAGAAAACCATCCCCACCACATGATGCTGCCACCACCATGTTTCACGGTTCATGGTGTGATCAGGGGGATGGGCAGTGTTAGTTTTCCCCACACATAGCGTTTTGCTTTTAGGCCATAAAGTAGAATTTTGGTCTCCTCTGACCAGATCACCTTCTTCCACATGTTTGCTGCCCCCTCCCCCACATGGCTTCTCACAAACTACAAACAGGACTTCTTATGACTTTCTTTCTCCAATGTCTTTCTTCTTGTCACTCTTCCATAAAGGTCAGATTTGTGGAGAGACGACTAATAGTTGTCCTGTGGACAGATTCTCCCCCCTGAGCTGTGGATCTCTGCAGCTCCTCCAGAGTTACCATGGACCTCTTGGCTGCTTCTCTGATGAATGCTCTCCTTGCCCGGCCCGGTCAGTTTAGGTGGGCGGCCATGTCTTGGTAGGTTTGCAGTTGTGTCATACTCTTTCCATTTTCCGATGATGGATTGAACAGAGCTCCGTGAGATCTTCAAAGCTTGGGAGATTATTTTATAACCTAACCCTGCTTTATACTTCTCCACAACTTTACCCCTGACCTGTCTGGGGTGTTCCTTGGCCTTCATGATGCTGTTTGTTCACTAAGGTTCTCTAACAAACCTCTGAGGGCTTCACAGAACAGCTGTATTTATACTGAGATTAAATGACACACAGGTGGGCTCTATTTACTAATTAGGTGACTTCTGAAGGCAAATTGGTTTTAGATTTTAGTTAGGGGTATCAGAGTAAAGGGGGCTGAATACAAATGCCCCTCCCCCCCACGCTCCCCAGGGACAATGGCGCTCCATGCGGCGCTGTGATAACCAATGCGATCAGAGGAATATTTTTAGCTGGTTTCGAGTACAACGTTCGCCCCCGCCCAATTAAAACACGGGATGGAGAGGCGAACTGATGATTATAATTACACGCTTGTTACACAAATATCACATCTGACAAACCGCCGACAACCAACGCCGATCACTTCCTGGAAATATTCCGCCTAATTATACAGAAAATTGATCCTCGCTGTCAGTGTGGCGACCACAACGCAAATCCGCAGTCATAATATTAATCGCGTCTCCTGTGAGCTCCGAATATAATCATTATCAAATGTGTGCTGACAATTTACATTTCATTCCTTTGTACCGACCCGGG
Source organism: Lithobates pipiens (assembly GCF_037356315.1). Taxonomy (NCBI): domain Eukaryota; kingdom Metazoa; phylum Chordata; class Amphibia; order Anura; family Ranidae; genus Lithobates; species Lithobates pipiens. The sequence continues at coordinate 585,619,453 of NW_027507764.1, read as the reverse complement.
AAGGCAGACATTTTACTTCCAAGAGGCTGTGAACATGTTAAGGCTCCTGAATTATACTGTGGGGGAGGGGATACTGAGGAAATGACTCCTCCTCCTTCTACAATATTACAATGTACAGTCTGATCACTGGGGGGGGAGGGGAGACTGAGGAAATGACTCCTCCTCCTTCTACAAAGTTACAATGTACAGTCTGATCACTGGGGGGGAGGGGAGACTGAGGAAATGACTCCTCCTCCTTCTACAAAGTTACAATGTACAGTCTGATCACTGGGGGAGGGGAGACTGAGGAAATGCCTCCTCCTCCTACAAAGTTACAATGTACATCAGGGATATGCAATTAGCGGATCTCCAGCTGTTGCGGAACTACAAGTCCCATCAGGCATAGCAAGACTCCACCAGCCACAAGCATAACACCCAGGGGCAGAGGCACGATGGGACTTGTAGTTTTACAACAGGTGGAGGTCCGCTAATTGCATATCCCTGATATACAGTCTGATCGCTGGGGGAGGAGACTAAGGAAATGCCCCCTCCACCTTCTACAAAGTTACATTGTACAGTCTGATCAATGGGGGAGGAGACTGAGGAAATGACTCGTCCTCCTTCTACAAAGTTAGAATATACCGTCTGATCACTGGGGGAGGGGAGACTGAGGAAATGACTCCTCCTTCTTCTACAATATTACAACATACAGTCTAATCACTGGGGGAGGGGAGACTGAGGAAATGACTCCTCCTCCTTCTACAAAGTTACAATGTACAGTGTGATCACTGGGGGAGGAGACTGATGAAATAACTCCTCCCCTTCTACAATATTACAATGTGCATTTTGATCACTGGGGGAGGGGAGACTGAGGAAATGACTCCTCCTCCTTCTACAAAGTTACAGTGTATAGTCTGATCACTAGGGGAGGGGAGATTGCGGAAATGACTCCTCCTCCTTCTACAAAGTTACAATGTGCAGTCTGATCACTGAGGGAGGTGACACAGAAGAGGATCACTATTTAAGACGGTCTATATACATTCTCATAGACTTGAGGTTCCAGTTCACTTGTAGCAATGAGCGATTTTTTATTTTTTTTTGTACCGAGATGACCTGGGCTCAGAGAAAGTGGGATGAATCATGTTGATCATCAGGCTGGCGACATCTAATGGCAGAAAAAAAGTACTGCGGTGGCGAATCTCTGGATTGAAGGTGACGATTGCAGCAAAAGCTGGTTTTGTTATTTTATCTTTCATTTTTATTGAGTTTCTTTTGGTTGGAGTTCTTCTTTAGTTTTTTTTTTTCATGTAGCGTTTGAAGAAGAAGTCATGTGTCGGGCCTGTTTTGGAATTTTAGATTTGAAAGTTTTGCTGATTTTTTTTCCCAAGGACTTTGTGAAGTGCGTTTTGCCTTCGTTGAGTTTTTCATTTTATGCCGTATTGATTATTTTTGCCTCCTGGATTTTTTTTTTTCGTGCTACTTTTAGTACTTTTGAAGCTTAACTGAACCCTTCCGCTGTGAGTCCAGCGATTGATTTTGCGCACGTTCGGCTATTTTTTGAAGCCGGATTGATGAGCCTCGCTTCCAAGTTGTTCTTTCCGAAAAGGGCAAAGGATTTTAATTCCGCGTCGCGCAGAAGGCGCCAGGAGCCGTGCCGCCTTGTTGCCGACTATTACACGCCAACATTTCACACTCTCTCTCTCTACCTAATCCCCTCAAAAGTCGGGCACTTCAAAGCAAAGGCCTGCAACCACAAAATACCGCGGAGGACGAGGGCCACCATCGAGCGTTCTCCCGCTAGTTGAGTTTAGGCGCTCGCCGAGTTCAATCAAGGATTTTTAATGAGCTTTAGTTAGAAGGAAAAGGTGAAGACCAAGTCAACCGAGGTGTAAGAGTCCTGGGCTTACTACGCACGCACCAATAGCGTGTTGCAGTAAAAGGAAATTTGTGGCAACTGAGCATGCGCCAAAGACGCCTCAGGGCGCCAACCAGCACCCGCGCAGAAGACCTGATGGAAAAGGGCAGGAAAATCATGCCCAGGAGGCGCACATGAAGTGACCTCAACCTGATGGAAAAAGGTGGGAAAATGCCCAGCAGGCACACAGGAAGTGACCTCAGTCTGATGGAAAAAGGCGGGAAAGTGCCCAGGAGGCGCACAGGAAGTGACCTCAACCTGATGGAAAAAGGTGGGAAAATGGCCAGGAGGCGCACAGGAAGTGACCTCAACCTGATGGAAAAAGGTGGGAAAATGCCCAGCAGGCGCACAGAAAGTGACCTCAACCTGATGGAAAAGGGTGGGAAAATGCCCAGGAGGCACACAGGAAGTGACCTCAACCTGATGGAAAAAGGGGGGAAAATGCCCAGGAGGCGCAAAGGAAGTGACCTCAGCCTGATGAAAAAAGGTGGGAAAATGCCCAGGAGGCACACAGGAAGTGACCTCAACCTGATGGAAAAAGGTGGGAAAATGCCCAGCAGGCGCACAGGAAGTGACCTCAACCTGATGGAAAAAGGTGGGAAAATGCCCAGGAGGCGCACAGGAAGTGATCCTCAACCTGATGGAAAAAGGTGGGAAAATGCCCAGGAGGTGCACAGGAAGTAACCTCAACCTGATGGAAAAAGGCAGGAAAGTGCCCAGTAGGCGCACAGAAAGTGACCTCAACCTGATGGAAAAGGGCGGGAAAATGCCCAGCAGGCGCACGGGAAGTGACCTCAGCCTGATGAAAAAAGGCGGGAAAATGCCCAGGAGGCACACAGGAAGTGACCTCAACCTGATGGAAAAGGGTGGGAAAATGCCCAGGAGGCACACAGGAAGTGACCTCAGCCTGATGGAAAAAGGCGGGAAAATGCCCAGGAGGCGCAAATGAAAAGACCTCAGCCTGATGAAAAAAGGTGGGAAAATGCCCAGGAGGTGCACAGGAAGTGACCTCAACCTGATGGAAAAAAGCGGGAAAGTGCCCAGAAGGCACACAGGAAGTGACCTCAAACTGATGGAAAAGGGTGGGAAAATGCCCAGGAGGCGCACAGGAAGTGACCTCAACCTGATGGAAAAAGGCAAGAAAATGCCCAGGAGGCACACAGGAAGTGACCTCAACCTGATGGAAAAAGGTGCTCGGAAACAATTCGACACATGCTCTGAAGCATTGAACTTAATTTTCTCGGCTCATCGTAGTGTTGTACGTGACAGCGTTCTTGGCGGTCGAAAGTTCCGAGAACTTTTGTGCGACCGTGTGTATGCAAGCCAAGCTTGAGCGGAATCCCCTTGGAAAAAGGCATCCAAGTTTTTTCCGACGGAAAATCCAATCGTGTCTACCCAGCATTAGAGGTTCCTATGATGGGATTAGCCTTGTGTCAACTTTAGCTCGTTATCTAACCATTGTGTGATGTTTTGGGTACTATTTGGTTTTATTGTTCATGTGGTGACTGACCTACTTTTGAAGTGTATAAAATCCTGTACTTCTGTTCAATAAACAGCCATTCCTTTGATTCTACCCCAACATCTTGTCTGAGTACGGTGCTTGGGCTAAAGGGGCTGGTATTAGCTGTCGGTCTGCTAGAAGGGTTTGGAGAGCAGGAGGCACTGTTTGGGGGCAGGGGGGCGCACCTAAGAGGGGTGCCAATTGTTCCGTCACACACCACCCCAGGGATTGGCTGACTCCCCATAAATATTCAGACTGCGTATCTGCCTCTTGTTCCACTGTTAATCAGGAATATTCTAGAATGCAGGGGAGATAATCAGACCAGCAGCTTGGGAAACAATGAGCAGGCCAAAACAATCAACCACTGCTCCACTGCCTACAGAGCCAGACTAGATTTCCTTAGCATCCTACTCAGGCTGCATTGATGGGCACTGACAAGGCTAAGCTGATGGGGACTGGTGAGGCTGCATTGATAGACACTAGTGAGGCTGCATTGATGGGCTATGATCAGGCTGCATTGATAGACACTGGTGAGGCTGCATCGATGGGCTATAATCAGGCTACATCGATGGACACTGGTGAGCCTGCATTGATGGGCTATGATCAGGCTGCATTGATGGACACTGGGGAGGCTGCATTGATGGGCTATGATCAGGCTGCATTGATGGACACTGGTGAGGCTGCAATGATGATCACTAATGAAGCTGCACTGATGAGCACTGGTGAGGCTGCAATGATGGGTACTGGTGAGGCTGCAATGATGGGTATTTGTGAGGCTGATTTGGATGGGCACTGATTAGGCTGCATTGATGGACACGGGTGAGGCTGCATTGATGGGCACCGATAAGGCTGCATTGATGGACACTGGTGAGGCTGCAATGATGGCCACTGGTGAGGCTGCAATGATGGCCACTGATCAGGCTGCATTGATGGCCACTGATCAGGCTGCATTGATGGACACTGGTGAGGCTGCATTGATGGGCACTGATGAGGCTGCATTGATAGACACTAGTGAGGTTGCATTGATGGGCTATGATCAGGCTGCATTGATGGACACTGGTGAGGCTGCATTGATGAGCACTGATGAGGCTGCACTGATGGGCACTGGTGAGGCTGCATTGATAGACACTAGTGAGGCTGCATTCATGGGCTATGATCAGGCTGCACTGATGGACACTGGTGAGGCTGCATTGATGGGCACTGGTGAGGCTGCATTGATAGACACTAGTAAGGCTGCATTGATGGGCTATGATCAGGCTGCATTGATGGGCACTGGTGAGGCTGCATTGATGATCACTGATGAGGCTGCACTGGTGAGCACTGGTGAGGCTGCAATGATGGGTATTTGTGAGGCTGCTTTGGATGGACACTGATCAGGCTGCATTGATGGGCACTGGTGAGGCTGCATGGATGGGCACTGGTGACGGTGATGAGCTGATTTGTGGTTTAATGGGCACTAAGGCTGCCAGCCCTCCCCTGTCCTATACCCTAACTAGGAGGGTGCCCACAAATAAAAGATAAGTTTATAAACTTGCAAACCTGAAGCCCAACTCCAGATCTCTGCCTCTGACAATGAGGACAACCAGTGGCGAAAAAAATACTGTGAATGTGCGAAAAAATAAATAAAATGTAATTAATTGATAAAAAAATGATAGTTCTCTTTTAAATATAATCATTCAATATAAATTAAACACAGCCTCTTCTCTTGTCTTTCAAAAATTCTCTTGCACATGAATACAGCCACCAATGTGACTTATTCTATCTTTATAGAAATAACACATAAAGACAACCAGAGAAGCGCTGACCCCCTCGCAAGATATGTTCTACGGCTTTATAGCTTTAATTACCCTTTAGATACATTGCTTTGTTCGCAGGCGGCAGTGCCTTCCTGTTAACAAATCACCCCGGCATGCTCTTGAAACCCGAGCGTTACCGCTTTCCACAATAACCGGCGGCGTGCTTTCTATACCCCTCTTTATCATTCCCGCGCCACGAATGCACGTACAGCTTGTCGGTTGTTTGTCTAAAGATTGATTAATTGCAATGCTTGTGGGATAATGCCACATTAATACATAGGAAGCAGCGAAAGACACCTGACCTTACATTCTGCATGGGCCGCTTGGGAATTGTCAAAAGATCGCAATGCGCAGATTTATGCACACCTCTGGAACACTGTCATATTTTTTTTTTTTTTTTAAATAAGCGCACAATATTATTCTGTGCATAATGAATACTGCATATTTTTTATGCAAGTGAGCGTAGGAGGAGGTGAAACATTTTATTGCACGCTGAGGCCAACAGAAGTGTCCTACGCACTTCGCCGTCTCCCGTCTCGAGTTTAATTTGATGCTGTTACTTATGATTGTTTAATAAGAACTGCAGCTATCAGCATCCTGTAATATGTCGAAGGTCGCACCTTTGAAATGTTTTCTGTTTTGAAGATACAACTCATTGTTTGGTTTTATCAAAAAGTTACTCCTGTTGAGACCCGTTATGGCACCCCCTGGCAGGTGATATGGGCTCACTGGAGATGTGGAGACTGATGGATGGTCTTTACCAGAGCTCCCAAAAGTGGAGATGGGCTACAAACCCTAGTGATCCCCTTTTTGCAAGCTGTCATCATGTCACAAAGCCTCTGGATCATCGCACCACAAGGTTAGCTCCTGGGCTGTTCCTGGGCTGTTCCTGAAGCCCACACCGCTTTCCCAACCTTTTCTCGGCCACCCAGCTGGGCTGTTCCTGGAGCCTGTGGCCGCCCACTCACCCTCTTTGCAGCCGCCGATTCTGTTCATGGCATGGCTCGGGGGGCAGAGACTAGAAGATCAGCTGACTGGTGAGGAATGTGAAGTGGGAGGGGTTGAAGGAGACCCTATTTCCTGATTTCGGCATAGGTGTCACTGCTGTGAGACACCACAAAGTCGGGGACACGGTGAAGCCGGAGACACAATGAGTAACACTACCTGTGATTATAGTTGCCATTAAAAGTCCCCACTACAGTTCTCAGATCAGCAGATGACCTTGATCAAGAGCACTTAAAGAGGAAGTAAACCCTGATGGGTTTACTTCCTCTTTTTTTCCCTGCAAAGGTAAAGCATAATGGACTACTATGCATCGCATTGCATAGTAGTCCATTATGTGTCACTTACCTGACACAGGAGCCAGCGAAGTCGCCGCTGCCCCCTGTAGTCCGCCGCATCCATCTTGCTGGTGGTGTCTCGCAGCTCCGCCGCTGTCATTCGGCGAAGCCGCGATGACGTCACTCCCGCGCATGCGCACGGGAGTCGACAAATGCGGCAGCTCCATTCTTGGAACTGCCGCGTTCAGTGCGCCTGCGCGCCGCTGTCGTTTTCGGGCAAATATCTCCTAAACCATATAGGTTTAGGAGATATTGCTTGGACCTACAGGTAAGCCTTAATCTAGGCTTACCTGTAGGTCAAAGTGGTTTGTAAGGGTTTACAACCACTTTAAAGAGGAAGTAAACCCTGATGGGTGTTACTTCCTCTTTGATTCCCTACAAAGGTAAAGCATAATGGACTACTATGCATCGCATCGCATCGCATAGTAGTCCATTATGTGTCACTTACCTGACACAGGAGCCAGCGAAGTCACCGCTGTCCCCTGTAGTTCCGAGCGTCCATCTTCTTGGTGGATCTGGCTGCTCCGGCGCTGTGATTCGCCGGAGCCGCGATGACGTCACTCCCACGCATGCGCACGGGAGCCGACACTCGCGGCATATCGCTGTGATCTGCGGCTTGCCCGGTGGCTGTCTTCAGGTAAATTTCTTGGACCTACAGGTAAGCCTTAATCTAGGCTTACCTGTAGGTCAAAGTGGTTTGTAAGGGTTTACAACCACTTTAAGTTGGCTGATCAGGACCCCCCCCAGCGCTGCCACTCATCCCATGGCCCCCACCAGTAATAGAAGGAATAAAAATAGGGAATACTTGGAAGGGAGAGGAATAGAGGTGGAGGAACAAAGAAAAAGGGAGAGAAAGAATAAGAGAAAGAACAAGAAAGACGACTAGAGAGAGGGGTGGGGGGAAAAAAAAAACAAGACATTAGGATTGAGAGAGATAAAAGGGAAAGAAAGGAGAATAAAGAGAAAGAGTGGTAAATCCTAAAATGTACCATAAGGGGTTTTAATACTGTACGAGTGGAAGGGACTCAGGGAACGCTAAGGCTGCATTCACACCTGAGCGTAGCGCTTTCAAGCGTTTTTTTGCGGCGATTCGCTGCGTTTTTTTTACCGCGATTCGCTGCGTTTTTTACAGCGTTTTGTCGCGAATTTGTGCAGGGCAAAAGGTCACCAATGTTAAAAGAAGAAAAACGCCCAAATCAGCCCGATTCGCGCACAAAAAAGGGTCCGGAACTTGTTTGAGCTTCAGGCGTAGGGCTTCAGGCGACTTGGAGTGGAGATGTGAACCGTCTCCATTGAGAATAATGGATTTTTTCCCCTCCAGCGTTTTGTAGCTTCAGGCGTCAAGCTACAAAATGCTCAGGTGTGAATGGGGTCTTAATGTCCGTGGATTAGGGGCGCAAATGACTTGCCTTGCCTTGGGTGCTGGCAACCCACTCTACGAAAATAATTTTACTGTTAGGGGTCCCCACAACTTGGGAAATTTTATCAAGGGGTCGCGGCACTAGAGACGTTGCACATTTTCTACTCCATTTCATCGGCCTTTATATTTGTTGGATTTCTGAGAAGGCCGCCTGTCCATTGTTTAGTGAAATTGCTTATTCACTTTGGTAAGTGATCCATGGATGTGTATTGATTTTGAGGGTATAAAATAAAAACAGACAGTGAAAAAAAGATAAATTCTAAGAAATTGTAAAAATGTAAACTTTGCTTGAATCTCCTACATAAAATAAACATGAAGAACGATGGGGGTTAAGGTTACTTTACTGCCATGCAATTATTTTACTCTAAAAAATAGTCGTAGAACTTATTCAGACAGCAATATTCATGTTTTGTTTCCTTCTCCCACCAGAATTCAATTCTGGAATGTTTGTAGGCTAAAGCACCCTCTAGGGAGTCGCGCCGATGTGAAGTGAGTTTCGGTCAAGGTCAACCTGCCCTAATAGAAAATAAACTTCCTCTTTTACGACTTTGGAAACATCTCAAACGTTTTCATTTATCATGCTGCCGTATATATTCCCAACGGGAGGCGGTTTCTAAATATTGTGCAACTCCCTCCTTTACCTATGATTCGGCATTTCTCCTTTTCGGTACATTTTTATTAAAGTGTCTGAAGAACCTAGCAAAATTAAGTAAGGTTTAAATAGCCTAGATAGAAAATGTTTTACAAAATAACACTTCCCGGGGTTATTTAATAAAACCAGTGCTGGGAGCAAAGTGTTAAGAGCCAAGTGTGGTCATGATAGCACCCAATCAGGATCCATCTTGACATCAGCTGTTTAAGTTCTGATTGGTTGCTATGAGTTGCGGAGCTTACTGAATACAAATGATACCGTGTTCACTTCTGGAAGGTTTGGTATCAGCTTAAATTGATTTCCAGACTAGATATTCATGTCAGGGCAGCTGGTGGGGCTACCGGGCCAATGTCAAGTCCATGTTAAAGTGTGTAAAAGGACAAATAAAATTAAAGGTTTCCTTTAAAGTGAATTTAGACCACATGTGTAGCATGTAGTACTTGAAAAAGAAAAAAAAGGGAGACAATTAGGGACTTTTAGAAGACCTAGACCTGGTAAGGTCACGTATGTCCATCCCTATGGGACTTTGAATGAAATCATGACCCCGTAAGGTCATGCATTTCCATCCCTTATATCAAGAAGAGGGGAGCAAGGGAGTTGGGACTTTGTGTGAAGCACAGGATAGCAATTGGATAATTAAGGCTGAACGAGGGAATTTTTATCCACATAAATGGCTTGTAAGTATACATATACTGTTGGTATCAGAATAAATGGTAGATACAGTGACAAAAATATCCATAATAATACAATTGTCATTGGGTGCGGGGCTACCCTACTGGACCCTAAGGTGGGCAACGCCACTCGTTGACTAACAGGGTCGGCCCGGTTGTTCGCGGGGGGCCCCCCCCGGGCTGGCAGTTGCCGGCCCTGGGGGGCCTACTGGAACGGGCCACTGGATGGGTGGTCCCTGCAGCCCTCTCTTCTCTGTCCTAACTGTTCTACTATGCTGTAGTAATGCATGACGTGTAATGCACTCTTTGAATATAAATAAATATGTTATTTGGAAAAAAAAAAAAATAATACAATTGTCTCAGAATATGACAACTGGTGTCAAATAGTCGAAAATTATACAAGGTAACAAAACAGTAAATACAATCATACAAAGTTGTCATGAATAAAACTCCGAATATAAAAAAATTCCGTAGTTCCACCAAGGCGGGGTTAAATAAATTAATAATTACAAGATGAACTTGTACTTGTTTGGTTTTTGATAAATTATTTTGAAAATGGCAATGCTTATACATTTTATGCATATACTGTATATACAGTGCAAAGCCATGTCATGGTGAGGTTTCCGTGGCACCTAGGGTTCTCATCCATACAAGGTGAGGGGTTCCAAATGCATTTCTCACAGAGAACAAACAGGATTATCAGTATTCTCTCGAATTTGTAAAACATTGGTGGGGTTTTGGAGACCGGAGGTTTTGCAGAGTATGGTCAATAGACGTGAACAAAGATGTAATGGGATGAAACCTCCAGCCCTCAACCCATGGCTTGAGGGCATCCAACATCCTGATTGTGCAAGTGTTTATAGGCTTTTTAGTATGGTTGCTTACTATAGCTCAGGGCTCAACCCGGGAGACAGGATGGCTCCACCACGGAGAGTGTAAGTCAGTGCAGCAAGCAACTGCAAGACGGTGGGAACAAAATTTGAGTTTGAGAACGGTCTGGAGGAAACAAACAAGGAAGAGCCTAGCTCTGAAGCCTGAGCAGCGGCACAGCAAGTAGAAGTCAGGAAAGATGCTGAGCAAGCCCTGTGAGGTTAAATGTGTTTTTAGAACTTTAAAGCGGAGGTCCACCCTAAAGTGGACCTTCCGCTCATTGGAATCCTCCCCTCCTCCGGCGCCACAATTTGCACCTTTCAGGAGGGAGGGGGGTGCAGGTATCTGTACAGTACAGGTATCTGCACCCACTTCCGGGATAGCTCTCTGCGGAAAGGGGCGTAGATCTACGCCCCTTTCCGAAAGTCCCCCGCTGCCTGCTGGGAAACGCACAGATCCCAGAGGCAGCGGGTCCATCCTTATTGCGCAGCGCGACTCGCGCATGCGCAGTAGGGAACCGGGAAATGAAGCCGAAAAGGCTCCACTTCCTGATTCTCATACCCAAGATGGCGGCGGCAGCACCCGAGAGATGATCGAGAGATCGGCTTCGGGTGCCGACATTGCGGGCGCGCTGGGCGGGTAAGTGTCCTTATTTTAAAAGTCAGCAGCTTTTGTATTTGTAGCTGCTGGCTTTTAAAAAAAAAAAGCGGCGGAACTCCCAGCGGGCTCCCGCTTTAACTAATGTTGTCCTGGAACCCCGAGGCTTTGTAGAGTATTAAGTTGGGTAAAGCCTCCAGCCCTGGACCCATGATTTGCATCCAGCATCCTGATTGTGCATTTACAGTCCTTTTAGTTTGGTGTTAACTAGAGCTTAGGGTAGAAGTCAGGAGAGATGCTGAACAACCCCTGTGAGGGTAAACGTGTTTTTAGAACTTTAATTAGAGAGGACAATAAAGCTCTCAAGATATTGAAAGTGCAGCTGCCCCTCCCCGACTCTGCACCGATAACATTAGCACTCAGCGACCGCTGATTGCTCAGTTCCCAGGTCTGCTCTAAACACAGAGTGGTTACTGTAGGACAACCAGCTCTCTGCTCTGCCCCTCCAGTGCTCACTGGATGTCTGGACAGAGGAGGGGGGGGGCAGCTGGCTCAGCCTCGTATTGTGCCACGGAAAGGGGAAAGACTGAGCCAGCTGCTGGTCAGGCATCTGTGCAGATCCTGTCTGGATCCCTGCAGAGCCTGGACCGGCTCTATGAATCAGCCAACAGTGGACTTTAGCCTGCTGTCGGCTGAACTTGGGTCACAGGAGCCCAGGTCTAAGTGCACTCCTGTGATCCACAGGAGAAGTATAACCAAAAGAGCTTTGGCTGTACTTCTCCTTTAAATTCATTACAAAGGATTCTCAGAGTACTATGTATATAGTGCAAAGCCATGTCACGTGAGGATGCAGTGGCAACTAGGGTTTTCATCCATATAGGAGGGACTCCAGGATACATGTCTCACAGGAAGGAAACTGGATTATCAGTGTCCTCTGAAACTTGTAAAACACATGTGGGGTCCTGTAGCCTGGAGACTATGTAGAGTTTTGGGTTGGATGGGTTGGTTTCTGGAGACCGGAGACTTTGTAGAGTATTGTGTGGATAGGCTTTGTAGAGTGTTGGGTGGATAGGCTTTGTAGAGTATTGTGTGGATAGGCTTTGTAGAGTATTGTGTGGATAGGCTTTGTAGAGTATTGTGTGGATAGGCTTTGTAGAGTGTTGGGTGGGTCGGGTTTCTGGAGACCGGAGGTAAGGATTCAGTGGCACCTTAGGTTTTCATCCATACGTGAGGGGTTCCAGGATGCACGTTCTGCAGGGAAGGAAGCTGGATTATCAGTGTCCTCTGAAACTTGTAAAACACATGTGGGGTCCTGTAGGCTGGAGACTATGTAGAGTTTTGGCTTGGGTGGGTTGGTTTCTGGAGACCGGAGACTTTGTAGAGTATTGAGTGGATAGGCTTTGTAGAGTGTTGGGTGGGTTGGGTTTCTGGAGACCGGAGGTAAGGATTCATTGGCACCTTAGGTTTTCATCCATACGTGAGGGGTTCCAGGATGCACGTTCTGCAGGGAAGGAAGCTGGATTATCAGTGTCCTCTGAAACTTGTAAAACACATGTGGGGTCCTGTAGCCTGGAGACTATGTAGAGTTTTGGCTTGGGTGGGTTGGTTTCTGGAGACCGGAGGTAAGGATTCAGTGGCACCTTAGGTTTTCATCCATACTTGAGGGGTTCCAGGATGCACGTTCTGCAGGGAACCAAGCTAGATTATCAGTGTCCTCTGAAACCTGCAAAACACGTGTGGGGTTCTGGAACCCGGAAGATTTGTAGAGTATTGGGTTGGCTGGGTTGGGTTCTGGAGATCGAAGGCTTTGCAGAGTAATGGATGGGTTGAAGCCTCCAGCCCTCGACCCATGGTTTGAAGCTAAATGTGGGTCACAGGATTACAGAACTAAGTGGATCACAGGAGAAGTATGGCCAAAAGAGCTATGGCCGTACCTCTCCTTTATATTTATGACAAATTAGTTCCAGAGCACTATGAAGTCACATCTCAGCAACATTGTGGTGGGTTGCCCTGACAAAATAGTGCAGGTGTGCTGAGGTTCAAAATGAAAGGGTTGCTCAATGGCAATGCACGCGCAATCATTTGAATGGCCCCTAAATCGTAACCTGACTCTTAACGGTAAGTTAACCCTACCGATCTGCCCCTACCTTCTCAAGCACCAATTATACCATTTCGCTGAGCAGATCACCCATCTGTGGCGAATTACCTCAAGCTCGTCATGGATTTGCCCAATTCATTGCAAGCCTAGTTCTGCGAAAACCGATTCGCTCATTGCTAATGAACAGAAAACAATTATGAATACTATCTTCATTGCAAAAATTACCTCCAAGTCTGCATTTCGATAATACCATAAAGGTGTAATTTCCGAACATACTCTTCTATTCTTTCTTTAATGAGATATTTTGTGGCAGTTGCAGTCAATGCTACTTAAATGACTGGTGTGACATGACCCCCGCGCACACACCTCCTACCCGATATATCTGTTTTATTTTTATGCCCTTGAAAGATCTGAGGCCGACTTACTGAGCGGTATGAGGAAGACGCACCGGTGACACCCACTCTAACAAGCTCGGAGAACATGGCGGTAATGAGCCTGCCACTCCAAGTGACATTTTCTCTCTCTCTCTGTCTTCTAGGAAGTTTTTGATCGACTTCACCTAATTTACACTGTCGGGTATTCCATGTCGCTGGGATCGTTAACCATCGCAGTGCTCATCTTAGGATACTTCAGGTAAATTTCTGTGTTTGTTGCTTTATTTATTTTATTTATCTTTCTTTGGTTTTTACGATCTCAGAAGAATTTATAAAGTAATCAAAGTGCTACTATCTATATAACAAGGAATGCTGGCAATGGATAATTATTTGGATAAATGTGCGAAAGGCTTGCAGCTAATTCACTGTTGTGAAACACAGAAAAAAAAAAAATTAAATGCAGCGCTACCTTTCAAATATGTGATTCGCAAATAATGGTGGAGCCCCCTAGTGTGTAATGAACTCGTTATGCATCTCAATTTCAGCAGCTAAAAGCATATGATTATGATTCATAAAACCCACGTTAAATGAATATTATGCCAATACAAAGCTTCTCCTTGAGGAAGTCATGTGACTGGTGACGAAACGCGTCAGCTGAGTCTATGACGTCATCACGCTGGACAGGAAGTGATGCCCTACATAGTGGTATAGTGTATAGCTCGGGGTAGGCAATCTTTCAGAAGTTGAGATCCACCTGGACAACATGGAGGAAATGAAAGATCCCTGGGGAAAGCGGGGTTTGGGGCGGGGAAGGGGGGGCACTAGGCGGGGCCCTTTTAGAACATAGTGTGTCACAGTAGTATCCTTTGCTCCCTTCACATCGCTACCCACAGTAGTGTCCTCCCCCCCCCCCATAGCAGTGCCCTCTGTTCCATTCACATTACCCTCCCAATGTAGTGTCCTTTGCCCCCCTCCTCCCACAGTAATGTTTTGTACCCCCCAACGCAGTGTCCTCTGCCCCCTTCACATCACCCCCCCCCCCCGCTGTAGTGTCCTTTGCCCCATAGCAGTGTCAACAACATGGGGACAAGGTGCTTTGGGGTGGGGGGCAGCCGGGAGCCCCCCTTCCCCAAAGCACACACCCCCCATATAGAGGGCATACTTCCTGGTACAGTTCAGGAGGGGGGGCGCTCGCTTGTCCCCACCCCCTTTCCTGACTGGCCAGGCTGCGTGCTCGGATAAGGGTCTGGTATTTACTTTGGGGGGACCACCACGCCGTTTTCTGGCATAGGGGTTACCCTTAAATCCCATACCAGGCAACGGGGCTCACGAGGTGTCAGTCGTGCCGATGGAAGCGGCGACATTGACTTTCTTTGCTTCCTACCTACCTGGAGTCGCGTTCAAAATTAACAGACTTTAGTCCGTGTGTGGGCTAGTCCATTCATTTGGAAAGTCCGGCCAAAAGTCCAGCAGATTGTCCGCCGGACCTAGTCCTCCGGAAAAGTCAGTTCCTGTGTGGGCGTGTGTGGGCAAGTCCGCTTGTTTGGAAAGTCCGGCGGACCTCCACTGGAAAGTCTGGCGGATAGTCCACCGGACTAAGTCCGCCTAGATAGTCCGATTGTGTGTATGCGGCAACATAGGTTGGACTTGTGTCTTTTTTTTTCGGCCTGACCTAACTATGTAACTTATTTCACTCATTAAAATGCAAATCAATTGATAACTTTTTTTTTTAAATGCGTTTTTTTCTGGATATTTTTGTTCTTCTGTCTCTCACTGTTATAATAAACCGACCCATTAAAATTCTAAACTCATCATTTCTTTGTCAGCGGGCAAATGTACAAAATCAGCAGGGAGGGTCAAATACTTTTTCCCCACTCACTGTACTTGGTCAAATTATTTCACCTGATACTTCATCGCGTGGGATTGGACGCTAAAGCTCTTGATGGTTTTATTTGGACCTATTATTTTTTTTTTTTTTTATGAGCTCGTTTTATCATCACAGTTTTCACTTGAATGTTTTTTTTATATGTTTATTAGTTTGTTCATTTTTGTAATTGGGTGATTTAGAGCTACCTCATTTATGACAATCTTTGTTCACGTCTATTGAGCAGGACACGCGGTGAGCCGCTTTATCCCTTTTTGGCGTCCATTTGTCGCAAGTGCGATCTTTCTGGTGAATTTTATAATAGCAGTACTTCTAAAAACTAACATGGACAATGTGAGGCAATACAACATTTCCCATTGTTACAAATGATCCCTATTCAGTAGTGAAATCCTCTTTTTTTTTTTTTTTAATACCCACCTGAAAGAAAATTCTCCAGAATGTACCTATACAGCAAATGTACCACATCCGGCATATATTGCAATTTCCAATTGCTACTGAGCTGTGAATTTCCCAGAATGAGAACTTCACGGTGAATGTTTTATTGGATTCCAAGTGTGGACTTCAATCATCTTAAGTGGAAAGGTTAGGGACAAGCTGATAAGACGTAGGAGGTCAGTAATGGAACATAATGCCGTAGTTGTTTCCCTGAACCGTGAAAGGTACATCTAGTACTTAGCAAATGCATCTAAATACAGATGTGAACAAATATATTCCATCCATCCCTACAGCATTGTTTCGTCACTGTTTAGGATGCAGCTTCATACAACGTTGACAACAAAGTTGATACATTGTTTCTTTTTTTTTTTTCTGTAAGTTCTTCAGTCAAAGTTTAGGTCTTGTCAGAAACCATGAAATCAGACCGAGACAGAAGTACAGTTTGAATCACACTTGTTTAATAATAAAAGTAAATATAACAAAAGTAGTCAGAAAATGGCCAGAGTTCAGGAACCGGAACGGATAGTCAAGACAAGCCAAACGTCAGGGAGCCAGAGATGAGCGTAGTCAAAACAGCAAGCAGGATCTGGAGCCAAGAAGGGATGTCTCTCCTGCAAGTCCTTTAACAGGGATGCAGGAGAGCGTCTCTGAGATGTTGACCAAGGCGAAGGCAGAGATCCTCTGGGCTTAACGGCTTAAGTAAGCAGGACTGACGAGCAGGATATCATCAACAGTGTCATGGTTATGCAGTGATCTTACTGTGTTTGCTTACCTCCCCTCATGTGTTCTGACTAAGAGGTCAGCCACTTCCACCTGGTGGTTTTTATAACCTCTCCTCTAAGCATGGCTCTACCCCAGGCCCTATCAGGGAACCCTATATTAACCTGTGCACTGCAAGCCAGCGGTGCTGATCAACCATTGTGTATTCATTGTGTGTTTGGCTTCCTGTTTCCCGTGTGCTCTATGTTTGTCTCTCTTACCCACCTTGGCGTGTTCTCAACGATTCCTGTCTGCTTGTGACCCTGACCTTTTGGCATGTCCCCGACCATCCCTGTCTGCCTGTGACCCTGAACCTTTGGTGTGTACTCTGTTGTTCCTGTCTGCTAGTTTCCCTGACCTCGGCCTTATCCCCTTACTATCCTTGTTGTTCCAGCCTGCTGCTTCCTTCTCCTGTAGTCTACTGTGAGCGTGAGCTGTGAGACCCTGGGGGCCGCGACCTGGAGCCAGACTGCAGCGAAGTCCATCCTCACCACTGGAGGCTCTGGTGAACACCCGCTGGCTCTTAGACTCCGCGCCCTGGGGAATCTATGCTCCAGCTCCCATTGGGATCTGTGTTAGTGATCCTGTGGACCTGTGTCCTGAATCTCCCTGGGTACAATCCGCAGCAGTCAGTCCTAAGGTCCACTACCTAGCGGTGCACTTCCGACTCCTACAGAGTGCATCTGTCACCTGGTCTCAGGTGACCTGACAAACAGCTGAGTTACTGTGGAGAGAGATGGGAGCTGGCAATTACCCGTCAGCTGAGCAGCCAGCCCAGAGAAGGAAGGGCTGAGCCCAGCCCTGACAAGTATAAAATTCCAGTTTTCTTGAGGTGATTGTAGCCGAGTCCTGTCCAAGGGCGAAAAGAGGGGTGGACAAGAGGGATGGCTGCCCTGTGCACTGTGGTATCATGGGATGTGGGGGGAGGGCGCCACAAGGAAATTGAAGGGATGGGATTTGTGTTAGAAGGGGGAATTTGGGGGGCTGAAGGGGGGTAAGTATTGTTCAAGGAGGGGAAACTTGGGGGAGGTGCTAAGAGTGGTGGTTTAGGGGGATTTGTGTTGGGAGGGGGATGGGGAAGAAGATTTGTGGTAAGCGAGGGGCTTTGGGGTCAATTTGTTCTGGGAGAGGGATTTAAAGTGGTGGGGGGGGGACTAGGAGGGGGTAGAGGTTTTGTGCTAGGAGGGTGAATTTCTTTTTGGGGGGGGCAAAGATTTGTGCTGGAAGGGGGGATTTCAGCAGGAGGATAGATTTGTCCTGGAAGGAGGAGGATTTTATGCTTAGGGGGTTAGCATGCAGATTAGTGCTCAGTGTTTCTGTGGGGAGATTTTTGCTGACACGTAATGCTCATTCATCTTCAGGAGGGACACTGTTTGGCATGTTTGCCTTAGGCTCTAGATCAGTGGTTCTCAACCCTGTCCTCAAGTACCCCCAACAGGCCATGTTTGCAGGTTTTCCTTTATCTTGCACAGGTGCTTTAAATCAGAGTCAATGGCTTGGCAGTTTGGACAGCTATTTTATCTAAGCCCTTGTACACACGGTCGGAGATTCCGACGGAATGTGTCCTATCGGACCGTTTTGTCGGATATTCCGACTGTGTGTGGTCTACATCGGACTGCTTCCGTCGGGGTATCCGACGGACCAAGTTTTCAAACTTGTTGGTAAAATTTTCCGACAAAATGCTCCGATCGGACATACTCCGATCATGTGTAGAGAATTCCGATCGGACAAAGTGCCACGCATGCTCAGATCAAATTCCTACATCAAACCTATTGGCTACTAGCGTGAACGTAGTCCCGTCGTAATGAAATAAAGTCATCACGTCGGATTTTCCGACTACTTTGTCCAACCGTGTGTATACAACAGTTTCGGACAAAATCCGTCAGACAAAATCCGACGGATTTGGTTGTCGGAATCTCCGATCGTGTGTACAAGGGCTAAGAGAAATTCCCCAAAACATGGCCTTGAGGACAGGGTTGAGAACCACTGCTGTAGATGACCTTGTCCCGTCACTGGTCCTGTCTATTACTGTTTTATTTTGGCGCTAACATCCAAATTTTCAGGACAAGCTTTTGGGGTGTGTCCTCCTCCTTCAAGGTCCAAGCAGTACCTTGGGCCTTGAAGCAGGGGGCACACCCTGAAAGCTTGTCCTGAAAATAAAAAAATAAATAAAAAAAGTATGATGGACAAGACTCAATTGTTCGGGTTCCTTGAGGAAGACCTTTACTGGGCAAGGATGCGCAAAATTGAGAGTTTTTATTGTCCTAAAATATAGCCAGAAATCTGAGATTTCATTGAAATCTTGTTTAAATGCATCAGGGTCACTGGGAAAGGAGAAGGTACTATCTGGTAAGGGTACATGGGGCTAGATAGTTAAAAAAAAGTCTGTGTAATCCCTAGTACCCATTGCAAACATATTGCACCCTTAAAAGCAACCACAGATACATCATGGACACGTGAAGATGCTAGAGTTGCTAGTTCCTGATTTGCAGCCATAGATTAATAGTGAAATAGGTCTTGACCACCTCAACCTACCCCACAAACATGCTGAGGAAGAGGCTATCCTCAACCTCAGAGAGAAGGTGACATTAAAACCTTCCTTCAAGAAAATGAAGGCAGTGGATGGTCCCAAGATAGCACTCCACACATGCAGCCCAGATCAAGTACTATCAGAGCCCATCAGATGACAAGAGGTCATGGTCAGGCACAGAGAAAAGTAGCAGTTGAGAGGCTCTCACTGACCTGTAGCATGAGTTCTCAAGTAGGTCACCCTGGTGTGTGATGCGGGTTCTAAGCCCTAGAACTCCTGATGGTGTGGATGGGTCTTGCTGCATACTAGTACCATGCTGCGGTTGTCGGGATCGCCTCACCAGGAGGTGAGCAAGCTGGGGTCCAGTAGAAGGGGTAGCAGGTAGGGATTAAGCAGAAGCATAGTCCATAAACAAGCCAAAGGTCAGTAACAAGTGGTTTAAGAGCTCTTAAGCTGGCAAGATGTAATGGTCAAGGGTTAAACTCAAAGACCAGTTGCCCAGTTGCTATAGCAGTAGAGAGACTCCCAACAACCAGTAGGATGAATACACAAGCAGATCACCCAGGCAGATGACACAGACTCACCAAAGTGCAGAGGTCTAAGCACCAGAGCTCCTGATGGTTAAAAATGGGTTTTACTGCATGTTAGTACCAGGTCGCGGTCCTGAGGCTCGCCCCACCAGGAGGTGAACAAGCCGGGGTCCAGTAGTAGACATAGCAGGTAGGAATCAAGCAGAAGCGTAGTCAGTAAACAAGCCAATAGTTGGTAACAAATGGTTGCAGGTTGGGATCAAGTATCAACATAGTGGAGGAACAAGCCAAAGAATGGCGTTGGAGCTCAGGACAACTGCAAGTACGAAAAGGAGCAGGGTAATGGCTGGAACTAATCTCAAAAACAGGAAGTGCAGAGGCGTGGCTTAAATCAGGAAGTTCGTGGGAGGAGCAAAGATTTCAACGTTCATCAGAAACAAGAGACAAGGCAAGATTGGCATAAGATATCAGACAAGGAGCATCTCAGATAGCACACAGCCAGACATCACAGAAGGAGCAGGTCCAGATCTAGAGCCTGACACAAGAAGCCCACACAACAAACACTGAGACCCTACTAATCTGCATGACATTTACCCACATGGCTCATGGGGGAAGGATGATGACACAGGCAATGAGTAGTGAGATTTATTAGAAAACTGCAGTCAAATGAAGGAAAACTTCAAACAAGTTCAACGGCTCTGGTGAGGCAACTCCCAAACTGCAATGTTTACCTCGATGGGTACCCAAAAGTATCCTAAAAC
Organism: Lithobates pipiens; assembly: GCF_037356315.1. Classification (NCBI taxonomy): domain Eukaryota; kingdom Metazoa; phylum Chordata; class Amphibia; order Anura; family Ranidae; genus Lithobates; species Lithobates pipiens. The sequence goes on along the minus strand of NW_027507764.1, from coordinate 585,599,340 downwards.
CATAAAAATACAGCCAGACCTAATCAGATAAAAGAGTCCAACAAGTTTTATTCTGCATTGTGCCCTAATGAAGGGTAGTGGTTTTGCCACCTGAAAGGTGTTGACTGTTTTATAGGACTTTTTTTTATGAACAATTAAAATGATCTTGGAACTCTTTAATCCGATTTTGGCTTGGCACTGCTTTTTGTAATAGTGAGCTAATATTGGCCATCAAAGCTGACTTGACGCATCAAGCAGGGGCGTAACTATAGGGGGTGCAGCAGTCGCGACCGCAACTGGGCCCTGTGATGCAGGGGGCCCATGCAGCCCCCTCTACATATGGCCGGCAGCAGCATAGGCAGCTAGGGGTACCAGTGCACCATGCACACGGTTGGGTGGAGGATGACTAGAAGAGCTCCATGCTCGACTATCGCACTGGCTGCTCTTTAGTTGTGCATTCCCCGCATAACCTGTGTCCTCGGCCGGCTCCTCAGAGTACCCCTCTCCTGCTCCATGCATTGCCGCTCAATCCGATGTCTGTTCTCCCCAGCCAGAGTCCCGCCCCCCCCTGAGTCTGGCCCACACTGCACTGCATACTTCTCCCGGGTAAACAAACTTTGAGCACACAGATGTAGTGCAGTCCTATGAGAGCCCCCCGGAGGACACTGCAGGCTTGTCTGCCAGCCCCCCTCCTCCCCCGTCATACACAGATGATGAAAGGTCTTTCTGGGAGATATGCTGATCGCCCGTCCAGCACACTGGATGGAGCCCAGGCCAACATGGATGAGTGCGCGGCCTGCAGCCTGCTCATGGTGAGTGAGAAGACCCCATCCCCCACACACCATTACATACCCCTCCATCTCCCCCTGGGGACAGGGACCCCTTCTCACGTGGGGACAGGGACCCCCACCTCCCCAGGGGACAGGGACCCCTTCTCACCTGGGGGCAGTAACTTCATCTGCCCTGGAGAAAAGGACCTCATCTCTTCTGGGGATGGGGACCCCATCCTACCTAGGGACAGTCCCCCAATGGGGCACCTAAAAATTAAAAAAAAAAACTAATAAAAAAAACTACTGATACCAGTGGTGGAACTACAGGGCTCACAAAGGTCATACCTGTGACCACGCCCTGAAGTTCCACCACCGGACTCAGAAGGAAGGGCCCTGGCTGGGGTTCAGGGGGGCCCTTCATGGTTTCTTGCATCGGGGCCCTGAAGGTTCTAGTTACGCCACTGGCATCAAGATATGATTATTGATAACCTGTCATGTCCGTTAGATGACTCCCCCCCCCTCCCCCACTCTTATTGCACTTTTCTAATTTACTCTAATGCATTTTGCCAAGATGGTGAAATTTTGCCAAAATGTCTCTCAATATTTGTCGCCAATTTTCGGAAATCGAAAAACTCAGTTCCACTCACTTCTAATGGTCGGGTGTTGTGGGCCCTATCATCATAAGATCCAGTTTTTCCTAGATTTGCCTTTGTTACTGATATCAAAGTAGCCATTTGGCTGCATTGTTGGAATCAGGAGCCACCAGACAGTAAATCACAACTACTGTGTAGTTTGAAAAGCGTGGATGTCATTTCCACCACAGGATGTCTACTACAATTATCATCCCAATGATCTTGAATTTCTGACTAAACGGTAACTCTGTTAGCAAACTCACTGACTGCTCGGGACTTTTGCTGGTTCTCTGTAGCACTCTATTTGCAAGTCAGAATATCTCTCCAGCAGACATTAAAGTGATGCAAATCACACGAGCTGCGGGGGACGGCGCGGTGACAAGTGATATCAATGCTTTCGGAATGTTCAAGCAAACAGTGTTTAATGCCGTAGCACAACGTGGTAGCCTACAGCCCGCTCGGCTCTCTAAATTTGCTAAGTCAAATTGAGGACACGACGACTTTTACTTCAGGCCAACGCATGCCATCATCAAAGCCTGGACCTCACCGCCCCGCGTTTCACATTTTCTTTTTCTTTTCTACGCACGTTGGTTTACAACTTAACATCAGCAGCTAATCACATTGTACCCTACGGACAAGTTGCTTAATTGGCCAATTAGCACAACTGGTGTTTTATGGCCTTGGCTTGGCTTCATGACCAGGACAAAGCCATCACCTCTTTGATTTGTGCAACGCTGTGGGAGGACAAAATAATAAAAAAAAAATGATAAAAACAAAGAGAAAAAAATTATTTTCTAGGTGCTATGTGTTTCAACAAGCTAGTGTTTGATAAAAAAAAAATCCCAAAGAATATGCTTTGTGTTTTACAGTAATTTATTTATGCTTGAACCTTAGTCCTTAAATGAAAACACATTAGAAACATATCAATATGCCTCCTGCTTTCCAGTTTGCTTCCCTGTATAGTGAACTAGTTCAGTCACAGTGTCAGGACCCGGGCCTGAACCTGTGATCTCCGTTGCTGGACGGCTCCCTGGACAATTCCTTAAACGCTCTTGCCTTGAACCTTGTTTCTCTTGAACCCTTTGCTCCTCCCATGAACGTCCTAGTTTAGCCTTGCCTTTGCAGTCACATTGTCAGGACCTGGGTCCTAACCTGGGACCTCTACTGTGTCTAACGATGTCTCTTCTTGCTGAGCAACCTAGGATGCTGGCCGGCTCCCTGGACAATTCTTCAAACGCTCTTGCCTTGAACCTTGTTTCTCTTGAACCTTGAACCCTTTGCTCCTCCCATGAACGTCTTAGTTTAGCCATGCCTTTGCAGTCACATTTTCAGGACCTGGGTCTGAACCTGGGACTTCTACTGTGTCTAGTGATGTCTCTTCTTGCTGAGCAACCTGGGATGCTGGCTGGCTCCCTGGACAATTCCTTAAACGCTCTTGCCTTGAACCTTGTTTCTCTTGAACCCTTTGCTCCTCCCATGAACGTCCTAGTTTAGCCATGCCTTTGCAGTCACATTGTCAGGACCTGGATCTGAACCTGGGACCTCTACTGTGTCTAGTGATGTCTCTTCTTGCTGAGCAACCTAGGATGCTGGCCGGCTCCCTGGACAAGTCCTTAAACGCTCTTGCCTTGAACCTTGTTACTCTTGAACCCTTTGCTCCTCCCATGAACATCCTAGTTTAGCCATGCCTTTGCAGTCACATTGTCAGGACCTGGGTCTGAACCTGCGACCTCTACTGTGTCTAGTGATGTCTCTTTTTGCTGAGCAACCTGGGATGCTGGCTGGCTACCTGGACAATTCTTTGAACGCTCTTGCCTTGAACCTTGTTTCTCTTGAACCCTTTGCTCCTCCCATGAACGTCCTAGTTTAGCCATGCCTTTGCAGTCACATTGTCAGGACCTGGGTCTGAACCTGGGACTTCTACTGTGTCTAGTGATGTCTCTTTTTGCTGAGCAACCTAGGATGCTGGATGGCTCCCTGGACAATTCCTTAAACGCTCTTGCCTTGAACCTTGTTTCTCATGAACCCTTTGCTCCTCCCATGAATGTCCTAGTTTAGCCATGCCTTTGCAGTCACATTGTCAGGACCCGGGTCTGAACCTGGGACCTCTACTGTGTCTAGTGATGTCTCTTCTTGCTGAGCAACCTGGGATGCTGGCCGGCTCCCTGAACAATTCCTTAAACGCTCTTGCCTTGAACCTTGTTTCTCTTGAACCCTTTGCTCCTCCCATGAACGTCCTAGTTTAGCCATGCCTTTGCAGTCACATTGTCAGGACCTGGGTCTGAACCTGGGACTTCTACTGTGTCTAGTGATGTCTCTTTTTGCTGAGCAACCTGGGATGCTGGCCGGCTCCCTGGACAATTCTTTGAACGCTCTTGCCTTGAACCTTGTTTCTCTTGAACCCTTTGCTCCTCCCATGAACGTCCTAGTTTAGCCATGCCTTTGCAGTCACATTGTCAGGACCTGGGTCCTAACCTGGGACCTCTACTGTGTCTAGTGATGTCTCTTCTTGCTGAGCAACCTGGGATGCTGGACGGCTCCCTGGACAAGTCCTTAAACGCTCTTGCCTTGAACCTTGTTTCTCTTGAACCCTTTGCTCCTCCCATGAACATCCTCGTTTAGCCATGCCTTTGCAGTCACATTGTCAGGACCTGGGTCTGAACCTGGGACTTCTACTGTGTCTAGTGATGTCTCTTTTTGCTGAGCAACCTGGGATGCTGGCCGGCTCCCTGGACAATTCTTTTGAACGCTCTTGCCTTGAACCTTGTTTCTCTTGAACCCTTTGCTCCTCCCATGAACGTCCTAGTTTAGCCATGCCTTTGCAGTCACATTGTCAGGACCTGGGTCTGAACCTGCGACCTCTACTGTGTCTAGTGATGTCTCTTCTTGCTGAGCAACCTGGGGTGCTGGACGACTCCCTGGACAATTCCTTGAATGCTCTTGCCTTGAACCTTGTTTCTCTTGAACCCTTTGCTCCTCCCATGAACTTCCTAGTTGAGCCATGCCTTTGCAGTCACACTGTCAGGACCCGGGTCTGAACCTGCGACCTCTACTGTGTCTAGCAGTGTCTCTTCTTGCTGAGTCACCTGGGATGCTGGACAGCTCTCTGGACAATTCCTTGAACGATTGTGCCTTGTTTCTCTTGAGCCTTGAAACCTTTGCTCCTCCCATGAACGTGTTAGTTTAGCCATGCCTTTGCACTTCCTGTTTGCCAGATTTGTGTGCTCTCTCCTGCCAGTGTCTCACTCTTGTCACTGCTTCGGCCGTCCATTTTCTGCTACCACTCACTATTGACCTTTGGCTTGTTCTTCGACTATGCTTCTGATTGATCCCAACCTGCGACCATTTGGTGAAGGGAAGGGGATCACTGCTCCAGGTGGAAATGTGAGTCTAGAACTCTCCTCGGAGCTGGAACACCAAGTGCTGGCTAAGCATATAGCAACATGAGGCAAAAAGGAAGTTCTGGACAGCCGCACTCCGGAATATAGCCTTTATTTGTAAAACGTCCAACAGATACAAGCCACAACAAAAAAATGGGACAAACGAGCTGATGCGTTTCACATTTAACAGTGCTTAGTCATAGCTCATTTGGTACTGACCTTTGGCTTGTTTACTGATTACATTTCTGTTTGATCCCTACCTCCTATATCTGCTCTTGGTCCCTAGCTTGCTCACTTCATCTTGGGGTAACCCTGAGGACCGCGACCAGTACTAACACGCAGCAAACCCCAACTTCAGGACCTCTGGTGAATACTGGTTAATGCTTAGGCTCCTCACATCAGGTGAGCCCGTGTCATTTGCCAGGGTGACTTGCTTGTATACTTATCCTACTAGTTGGTGGGAGCCTCTCTACTGCTATAGCTACTAGTCCCTGAGCCTGGCCCCTGACCAGGACACACTGGGCTTCCCTGGATCCCAGGTACGTGCACTCAGCAGACTTAAAGCAAAAGGAATTACAGCCACCTGCAGTTGAAATATCCCCCTAAAGAAGCAGGGCACCCTGTGAAACGCGTCGAGGTAGGATTTTATCTTCACTCATGGATGGGATTATCACAATATGTAACGTTGCTATAACTGAACAGTATATAATCCTGGAGTGGCGTGTGCAGCAATCATTGTGGCTATCCTATATTTGAGGATTGGGCTCTCACCTCCGGTTTGGGACTACTATACCATGTGACGTATTTAAGGCTTTTTTCATGTCCATATCTAATGTGTGGTAATGCTCTTATTTAAAAACTACGGTTCAGGCATAAATAAATGATGTAAAATACAAAGTACGGTATGTTTTTTGATATTTCTTTTGATGTTTTTTTATATTTTTTTTTAAGAAACACTTGTTTGTTACAATACATATCACATAGAAAGTCCAATTTTTCATGTGCTTTTATCTATTGATTCTGGGGATGTGGTTCCATTAAAACATTGGTCGGCAACCCTTCCTAGATTATAAAATAGTAAGAGTGCTTTATAGATGTATTTTTTTTTTTTTGCCTGTTTTAGAAGCATAATTTTTAAAAAAAATGTATTACAATTTTTTTTTTTGTTTTTGTTTTTTATCCAGGAGACTGCATTGCACCAGAAATTATATCCACATGCACCTCTTTGTGTCCTTCATGCTGAGAGCCATCAGCATCTTTGTGAAAGACACCGTCTTGTATTCCGGGTACGTTCTGGAGGAGATGGAACGCTTCTCTGAAGAAGACTTGAAATCGATCACCCACGCCCCTCCAGTAGACAAGTCGCAGTTTGTGAGTGATGCCCTATATAGGCACCAAAAAAGATTGTTTCTTTCCGGCATTTTTTTATTTTATTTTTTTCATGATAAAAAAAGTCCTAAGTTTTAATCTTTAATCTTTGCCTTACTTTACTGCTTTTAAGATGAAAGAGACGCAACAGCCAAAGTTCAAAGAAACGTAGTAACAAAATGAAAACCCATCAGGGGACTATTCATGTTCATAGCGGAAGTGTTTATTGAGTTGCGGAGAATGATATGACAGATGAAGGGCTGAAATGACAGCGGCTCCATCAAGTACAATTTTTGGTGCCTAATTTTATATATATATGTGGTATCTCACAAAAGTAAGTACACCCCTCACTTTTTTGTAAATATTTCCTTCTCTCTTTTCATGTGACAACACTGAAGAAATGACACTTGTCTACAATGTAAAGTAGTGAGTGTACAGCTTGTATAACAGTGTAAATTTGCTGTCCCCTCAACATAACTCAACACACAGCCATTAACGTCTAAACCGCTGGCGACAAAAGTCAGTATACCCCTAAGTGAAAATGTCCAAATTGGGCCCAAAGTGTCAATATTTTGGGTGGCCACCATTATTTTCCATCACTGCCTTAACCCTCTTGGGCATGGAGGTCACCAGAGCTTCACACTGGAGTCCTCTTCCCCTCCTCCATGATGACATCACGGAGCTGGTGGATGTTGGAGACCTTGCGCTCCTCCACCTTCCCTTTGAGGATGTCCCACAGATGATCAATAGGGTTTAGGTCTGGAGACATGCTTGGCCAGTCCATCACCTTTACCCTCAGCTTCTTTAGCAAGGCAGTGGTCGTATTGTAGGTGTGTTTGGGGTGGTTATCATGTTGGAATACTGCCCTGCGGTCCAGTCTCTGAAGGGAGGGGATCATGCTCTGCTTCAGTATGTCACAGTACATGTTGGCATTCATGGTCCCCTCAATGATCTGTAGCTCCCCAGTGCCGGCAGCACTCATGCAGCACCAGACCATCACACTCCCACCACCATGCCTGACTGTAGACAAGACACACTTGTCTTTGTCCTCCTCACCTGGTTGCCCCCACACAAGCTTGTCACCATCTGACACCAAATACGTTTATCTTTGTCTCATCAGACCACAGGACATGGTTCCAGTAATCCATGTCCTTAGTCTGCTTGTCTTCAGCAATCTGTTTGCGGGCTTTCTTGTGCATCATCTTTAGAAGAGACTTCCTTCTGGGATGACAGCCATGCGGACCAATTTGATGCAGTGTGCGGCGTATGGTCTGAGCACTGACAGGCTGACCCCCCACCCCTACAACCTCTACAGCAATGCTGGCAGCACTCATATGTCTATTTCCCAAAGACAACCTCTGGATATGATGCTGAGCACGTGACCTCAACTTCTTTGGTGGACCATGGCGAGGCCTGTTCTGAGTGGAACCTGTCCTGTTAAACCTCTATATGGTCTTGGCCACCGTGCTGCAGCTCAGTTTCAGGGTCTTGGCAATCTTCTTATAGCCTAGGCCATCTTTATGTAGATTAAAGATTAAAAAAAAAAAAATTTTCAGATCCTCAGGGAGTTCTTTGCCATGAGGTGCCATGTTGAACTTCCAGTGACCAGTATGAGAGAGTGAGAGCGATAACACCTAATTTAACACACCTGCTCCCCATTCACATCTGAGACTTTGTAAAACTAACGAGTCACATGACACCGAGAGGGAAAATGGCTAATTGGGCCTAATTTGGACATTTTCACATAGGGGTGTACTCACTTTTGTTGCCAGTGGTTTAGACATTAATGGCTGTGTTTTGAGTTATTTTGAGGGGACAGGAAATTTACACTGTTATACAAGCTGTACACTCACTACTTTACATTGTAGACAAGTGTCATTTCTTCAGTGTTGTCACATGAAAAGATAGAAGAAAATATTTACAAAAATGTGACTGAGGGGTGTACTTACTTTTCTGAGATACTGTATATGGAATGGGAAGAAATTTCCACAAACAACTCCAAATTAATGGCCATGGTTTTGGAATGGGGGGGGGGGGCAAATCCATATAGATGTCCATGGTTTTGGAATGGGGGCAACTCAAAAATGAATGGTCATGGTTTTGAAATGGGGGGGCAAATCCATATAGATGGCCATGGTTTGGGAATGGGGGGCAAATCCATATAGATGGCCATGGTTTTGGAATGGGCGGTAACTCGAAAATGAATGGTCATGGTTTTGAAATGGGGGGGCAAATCCATATAGATGGCCATGGTTTTGGAATGGGCGGTAACTCGAAAATGAATGGTCATGGTTTTTGAAATGGGGGGCAACTCCATATTAAAGATTATTGTTTCTGAATAGTAGGCAATACCAAATTAATGACCATGGTAGTTGAATGTAGGGCAATTCGATAATAATGGCCATGGTTTTGGAATATGGCAACTCCATATGATTACCCATGATTTTGAAGGGGGGGGGGGGGGGGGGGGCAACTCCATATTAATGGCCATGGTTTTGGAATGGGCAGCATATTCAAAATAATGATCATAGTTTTGGACTGGGGGCAAATCCATATTCATGGCCATGGCTTTGGAATGGAGGTCAAATCCATATTAATGGCAATGGGCGGCAACTCGAAATAATGACCATGGTTTTGAAATGGGGGACAACTCCATGTTAAAGATCATTGTTTTGGAATAGGGGCAACACCATATTAATGGCCATGGTAAGTGAATGGAGGGCAACTCCATAATAATGTCCATGGTTTTGGAATGGGGGCAACTCTATATGAATGGCTATGGTTTTGAAAGGGGGACGGGCAACTCCATATTATTGGCTATGGTTTTGGAATGGGCGGCAGCACTACAATAATGGCCATGGTTTCGGAATGGAGGTCAAATCCATATTAATGGCCATGGTTTTGAAATAGCCGGCAAATCCATATTAAAGATCATTGTTTTGCAATGGAGGCAACTCCATTATAATAGCTATAGTTTTGGAATGGGAGGGGCAACTTCTAATTAAAGGCCATGGTTTTGAAATGGGGGACAAATATATATTAATGATCATGGTTTTGGAATGGGCAGCAACTCCAAAATAATTGCCATGGTTCTGGAGTTTGGACAACTCCATACTAATCAGCGTCGTTTTGAAATGGGGTGGCAACTCCATATTGATGATCATGGTATTGAAACAGTGGGTAGTTCCAAATTAATGGCCTTGGTCTTGTAATGGGGCAGTTCTGCATTAATAGCCATGGTTTTGGAATGGGTGCAGCTCGATATTAATGGCTATGGTTTTGGAATAGGGGAGAAGACCCATGGTCTTGGAATGGATGAAAACGCAATATTAATGTATGTAGTTTTGGAATGGAAGGTCCAACAAGCTCATATAGGTGTGATCAGGTCAGATTTCTCAAACCTTTGGTCCTATAGTATAGCTGTGCTCCCCCCTGTACACCTGTATAGTAAGGGAAGCGGGGCGGCATGTAGAGGAACCGATACCCTCCATTTTCTCAATCTCCTTTCTCTGTCTCAAAGGTGAAACATTAGAGGTCTGTTTAAAACCCTGGTATCTCGACAAAGCCCCCCCCCCCCCCCCCCCCCCATGACTTAATTGTAAAAAAAATTAAATAAAAATGAAATAAAATACAATGGCAAAAAATAATAAAAAAGAAAAGTTTTTAAACTTATACATACTTTTTTTTTTTTTATAGCATAGACTAGGGATATGCAATTAGCGGACCCCCAGCTGTTGCAAAACTACAAGTCCCATCATGCCTCTGCCTCTGGCTGTCATGCTTGTGGCTGTCAGAGTCTCGCTAGGCCTCATGGGAATTGTAGTTCTGCAACAGCTGGAGGTCTGCTAATTGCATATCCCCGGCATAGACCTATGTTTGTTCCAAGCATGTCTGAATTCGCTTCCTGTTGACTGACTCCCTACCTCTCCCTGACTCCCTACCTCTGTTGGAAGTCTATTCCAACCATCAACTACTCTTTCTGTAAAATAATACTTTCTGCGGTTAGTTTTCTCTACTACATAATAACGGTTCCTTTATTCATCTCCCTCAGGTGGGCTGTAAGGTGGCTGTTACTTTCTTCCTATACTTCCTGGCCACAAACTACTACTGGATCCTCGTGGAGGGACTCTACCTGCATTGCCTCATATTTATGGCTTTTTTCTCCGATAAGAAATATCTCTGGGGATTCACACTTTTTGGTTGGGGTGAGTTATTTTTATCTTTTAAAGGGAATCTTTGGGATAGAAATGTTGAAGGTTGTGTGGTTTGAACGGTAAAAATATTATATATACATTTATCAGCCATAACGTTATGGCCACCCACCGTAACCACCTAATATTGAATAGGTCAACCTTTTGCTGCCAAACAAGCCCTGATCCATCGAAGGCAAGGATTCCCAATAGACCTGAGGCAATGCTGTGGTAACTGGCACCAAGCCATAAGTAGCAGATCACTTCCTCTGCCGGTTTGCCATCTTTCTGGTGCCGTCTCTTCCCCAGATAAGTGGAGCGTCCACATGATGTAAAAGAAAAGGTGAGGTCCAGTAATGACATTCACATCCCTATTGTCTGCACTTTTGGCTCAGACAGGGGTCAGCAAGGGATCCCTGAGCGGTGTGCGGCTATGGAGCCCCATACATAGCAAACTGTGATGCGTTGTGTGTTCTGACACCTTTCTATCAGAACCAGCATTCATTTTTTCAGCTATTTCAGCTCCAAAGGCCAGTCTTCTACACAGGCCAGTCTTCCCTCCCCACCTCCATCAATGAGCCTTCCATCCCCACCACATCAATGAGCTTTCCATCCCCACCTCTATAAATGATCCCCCTTCCTTACCACATCAATGAGCCCCCCCTCCCCACCCCCATCAATGACCCCCCCTCTCCACCCCCATCAATGACCCCCCTCTCCACCCCCATCAATGACCCCCCTCTCCACCCCCATCAATGACCCCCCTCTCCACCCCCATTAATGAGCCTTCCCTCCCCACCTCCATCAATGAGCCCTCCCTCCCGACCTCCATCAATGAGCCCTCCCTCCCCACCCCCATCAATCAGCCTTCCCTCCCCACTTCCATCAATCAGCCTTCCCCTCTCCACCTCCATCAATGAGCTTCCCCTCCCCCCACCTCCATCAATGAGCCCTCCCTCCCCACCTCCATCAATGAGCCCTCCCTCCCCACCTCCATTAATGAGCTTTCCAACCCCACCCCATCAATCAGCCTTCCATCCCCACCTCTATAAATGAGCTCCCTTCCTTACCCCATCAATGAGCCCCCCCATCCCCATTAATGAGCCCCTCCTCCCCACCCCATCAATGAGCCCCCCCGCCCCACCCCCATCAATGAGCCCCCCTCCCCACCCCATTAATGAGCCTTCCCTCCCCACCTCCATCAATGAACCTTCCCTCCCCACCTCCATCAACGAGACTTCCCTCCCCACCTCCATCAATGAGCCCTCCCTCCCCACCCCCATCAATGAGCCCTCCCTCCCCACCCCCATCAATGAGCCCTCCCTCCCCACCCCCATCAATGAGCCCTCCCTCCCCACCCCCATCAATGAGCCTTCCCTTCCCACCCCCATCAATGAGCCCTCCCTTCCCACCCCCATCAATGAGCCCTCCCTTCCCACCCCCATCAATGAGCCTCCCTCCATCCATCAATGAGCCTTCCCCTCCCCACCTCCATCAATGAGCCTTCCCTCCCTACCTCCATCAATGAGCCTTCCCCTCCCCACCTCCATCAATGAGTCTTCCCTCACCACCTCCATCAATGAGCCTTCCCTCCCTACCTCCATCAATCAGCCTTCCCTCCCCACCCCCATCAATCAGCCTTCCCTACCCACCTCCATCAATGAGATTCCCCTCCCCACTTCCATCAATGAGCCTTCCCTCCCCACCTCCATCAATGAAACTTCCCCTCCCCACCCCCATCAATGAGCCCTCCCTCCCCACCTCCATCAATGTGCCTTCCCTCCCCACTTTCATCAATGAGCCTCCCTCCATCCATCAATGCGCCTTCCCTCCCTACCACCATCAATGAGCCTTCCCCTCCCTACCTCCATCAATGAGCCCTCCTTCCCCACCCCCATCAATCAGCCTTCCCTCCCCACCCCCATCAATCAGCCTTCCCTACCCACCTACATCAATGAGCTTCCCCTCCCCACTTCCATAAATGAGCCTTCCCTCCCCACCTCCATCAATGAGCCTTCCCCTCTCCACCTCCATCTATGAGCTTCCCCTCCCCCCACCTCCATCAATGAGCCCTCCCTCCCCACCTCCATCAATGAGCCCTCCCTCCCCACCTCCATCAATGAGCCTTCCCTCCCCACCTCCATCAATGAGCTTCCCCTCCCCACTTTTATCAATGAGCCTTCCCTCCCCACCTCCATCAATGAGCCTTCCCCTCTCCACCTCCATCAATGAGCTTCCCCTCCACCCACCTCCATCAATGAGCCTTCCCTCTTCACCTCCATCAATGAGCCTTCCCTCCCCACCTCCACCAATGAGACTTCCCTCCCCACCTCCATCAATGAGACTTCCCTCCCCACCTCCATCAATGAGCCCTACCTCCCCAGCCCTATCACTAACCCCCCCATCCATCAATGAGTCTCCCCCCCCCACCCCCGATCAATGAGCCTTCCCTCCCCACCTACATCAATTAGCCTTGGCTGCCCATGACTATCTCCGGTTTTCCTTCCTTGGACCACTTGTCCCATCAATCAGCCTTCCCTCCCCACCTCCATCAATGAGCCTCCCCTCCCCACTTTCATCAATGAGCCTCCCTCCATCCACCAATGAGTCTTCCCCTCCCCACCTCCATCAATGAGCCTTCCCCTCCCCACCCCCATCAATGAGCCCTCCCTCCCCACCTCCATCAATGTGCCTTCCCTCCCCACTTTCAGCAGTGAGCCTCCCTCCATCCATCAATGAGCCTTCCCCTCCCCACCTCCATCAATGAGCCTTCCCTCCCTACCTCCATCAATGAGCCTTCCCCTCCCCACCTCCATCAATGAGTCTTCCCTCACCACCTCCATCAATGAGCCTTCCCTCCCTACCTCCATCAATCAGCCTTCCCTCCCCACCCCCATCAATCAGCCTTCCCTACCCACCTCCATCAATGAGATTCCCCTCCCCACTTCCATCAATGAGCCTTCCCTCCCCACCTCCATCAATGATCCTTCCCCTCCCCACCCCTTCAATGAGCCCTCCCTCCCCACCTCCATCAATGTGCCTTCCCTCCCCACTTTCATCAATGAGCCTCCCTCCATCCATCAATGCGCCTTCCCTCCCTACCGCCATCAATGAGCCTTCCCCTCCCCACCTCCATCAATGAGCCTTCCCTCCCTACCACCATCAATGAGCCTTCCCCTCCCCACCCCCATCAATCAGCCTTCCCTCCCCACCCCCATTAATCAGCCTTCCCTACCCACCTTCATCAATGAGCTTCCCCTCCCCACTTCCATAAATGAGCCTTCCCTCCCCACCTCCATCAATGAGCCTTCCCCTCTCCACCTCCATCTATGAGCTTCTCCTCCCCCCACCTCCATCAATGAGCCCTCCCTCCCCACCTCCATTAATGAGCCTTCCCTCCCCACCTCTATCAATGAGCTTCCCTCCCCACTTCCATCAATGAGCCTCCCCTCCCCACCTCCATCAATGAGCCTTCCCCTCTCCACCTCCATCAATGAGCTTCCCCTCCACCCACCTCCATCAATGAGCCTTCCCTCTTCACCTCCATCAATGAGCCTTCCCTCCCCACCTCCACCAATGAGACTTCCCTCCCCACCTCCATCAATGAGACTTCCCTCCCCACCTCCATCAATGAGCCCTACCTCCCCAGCCCTATCACTAACCCCCCCATCCATCAATGAGTCTTCCCCCCACCCCCGATCAATGAGCCTTCCCTCCCCACCTACATCAATTAGCCTTGGCTGCCCATGACTATCTCCGGTTTTCCTTCCTTGGACCACTTGTCCCATCAATCAGCCTTCCCTCCCCACCTCCATCAATGAGCCTCCCCTCCCCACTTTCATCAATGAGCCTCCCTCCATCCACCAATGAGTCTTCCCCTCCCCACCTCCATCAATGAGCCTTCCCCTCCCCACCTCCATCAATGAGCCTTCCCTCCCCACCTCCATCAATGAGCCTTCCCTCCCCACCTCCATCAATGAGCCTTCCCTCCCCACCTCCATCAATGAGCCTCCCTCCATCCACCAATGAGTCTTCCCCTCCCCACCTCCATCAATGAGCCTTCCCCTCCCCACCTCCATCAATGAGCCTTCCCTCCCCACCTCCATCAATGAGCCTTCCCTCCCCACCTCCATCAATGAGCCTTCCCTCCCCACCTCCATCAATGAGCCTTCCCTCCCTACCTCCATCAATCAGCCTTCCCTCCCCACCTCCATCAATGAGCCTCCCCTCCCCACTTTCATCAATGAGCCTCCCTCCATCCACCAATGAGTCTTCCCCTCCCCACCTCCATCAATGAGCCTTCCCCTCCCCACCTCCATCAATGAGCCTTCCCTCCCCACCTCCATCAATGAGCCTTCCCTCCCCACCTCCATCAATGAGCCTTCCCTCCCTACCTCCATCAATCAGCCTTCCCTCCCCACCTCCATCAATGAGCCTCCCCTCCCCACTTTCATCAATGAGCCTCCCTCCATCCACCAATGAGTCTTCCCCTCCCCACCTCCATCAATGAGCCTTCCCCTCCCCACCTCCATCAATGAGCCTTCCCCTCCCCACCTCCATCAATGAGCCTTCCCTCCCCACCTCCATCAATGAGCCTTCCCTCCCCACCTCCATCAATGAGCCTTCCCTCCCCACCTCCATCAATGAGCCTTCCCTCCCTACCTCCATCAATCAGCCTTCCCTCCCCACCTCCATCAATGAGCCTGCCCTCCCCACTTTCATCAATGAGCCTCCCTCCATCCACCAATGAGTCTTCCCCTCCCCACCTCCATCAATGAGCCTTCCCCTCCCCACCTCCATCAATGAGCCTTCCCTCCCCACCTCCATCAATGAGCCTTCCCTCCCCACCTCCATCAATGAGCCTTCCCTCCCCACCTCCATCAATGAGCCTTCCCTCCCCACCTCCATCAATGAGCCTTCCCTCCCCACTTTCATCAATGAGCCTTCCCTCCCCACTTTCATAATTGAGCCTTCCCCTCCCCACCTCCATCAATGAGCCTTCCCCTCCCCACCTCCATCAATGAGTCTTCCATCCCCACCTCCATCAATGAGCCTTCCCCTCCCCACCTCCATTAATGAGTCTTCCCTCCCCTCCTCCATCAATGAGCCTTCCCTCCCCACCTCTATCAATGAGCCTTCACCTCTCCACCTCCATCAATGAGCCCTCCCTCCCCACCCCTATCAATCAGCCTTCCCTCCCCACCCCCATCAATCAGCCTTCCCTACCCACCTCCATCAATGAGCCTTCCTCTCTCCAACTCCATCAATGAGCTCCCCCTCCCCCATCAATGAGCCCTCCCTCCCCACCTCCATCAATAAGCCCTCCCTCCTCACCTCCATCAATGAGCCTTCCCTCCCCACCTTTATCAATGAGATTTCCCTCCCCATCTCCATCAATGAGCCCTCCCTCCCCCACCTCCATCAATGAGCCTTCCCCTCTCCACCTCCATCAATGAGCCCTCCCTCCCCACCTCCATCAATGAGACTTCCCTCCCCACCTCCATCAATGAGCCCTACCTCCCCAGCCCCATCAATAAGCCTCCCCCCCATCCATCAATGAACCTCCCCCCGCCACCCCCGATCAATGAGCCTTCCCTCCCCACCTCCATCAATCAGCCTTGGCTGCCCATGATTCTATCTCCAGTTTTCCTTCCTTGGACCACTTGTGGTCAGTCCTGACCACTGCAGGCCGCGAACATTTCAGAGGAGCTGCAGTTTTGGAGTTGCTCTGACCTAGTCATCTAGACCAGTGTTTCTCAACTGCAGTTCTCAAGGTGCCCCAACAGGTCATGTTTTTAGGATTTCCTCACAACTGTGGTAATTACTAAGGCAGTGAAACTGATCTAATCCCCTCTGCAAAATAATGGAAAGCCTGAAAACAAGGGCGCTTGAGGACTGGAGTTGAGAAACACTGATCTAGATATTACAATTTTCCCCTTGTTAAAGCCACTCAAATCCTTACACTTACCCATTTTTTTTCTTTTGACAAATAAACTTCAGGGACAACATGTTTACTTGCTGATGCCATTGTAAAGAGATAATCAATGTTAATTACTTGGTCATAATGTTATGGCTGATTGGTGTATATACAGTGCCTTGAAAAAGTATTCATTGAACTCTTCCACATTTTGTCATGTTAAAACTAAAACCGTAAATGTATTTTATTGGGATTTTATGTGATAGACCAACACAAAGTGTCACATAATTGTGACGTGGAAGGAAAATGATAAATGGTTTTCAACATTTTCTACAAATAAATATATGAAAAGTGTGGGGGGAGGGGGGTATTTGCATTAAGTCCCCTTTACTCTGATACCCCTAACTAAAATCTAGTGGAACCTAGTGGTGCCTTCAGAAGTCACCTAATTAGTAAATAGAGTCCACCTGTGTGTCATTTAATCTCAGTATAAATACAGCTGTTCTGTGAAGCCCTCAGAGGTTTGTTAGAGAACCATAGTGAACAAACAGCATCACGAAGGCCAAGGAACACACCAGACAGGTCAGGGATAAAGTTGTGGAGAAGTATAAAGCAGGGTTAGGTTATAAAAAAAAATCTCCCAAGCTTTGAACATCTCACGGAGCTCTGTTCAATCCATCATCGGAAAATGGAAAGAGTATGGCACAACTGCAAACCTACCAAGACATGGCCGTCCACCTAAACTGACCGGAGAGCATTCATCAGAGAAGAGCCAAGAGGTCCATGGTAACTCTGGAGGAGCTGCAGAGTGTTTATATGTGATTTATTCATATATTATTTCTTATATTTTCTATGTTATTATATGTTGTTTATTATAATTGATTTGCATGTTATTCATTCCTTGACAGACGGATAATATTCATCTTTTCAATTTATTGAATAAATAATATGTATTCCATGTTTTTGTTTGAATTCATGCTGTGATGCAACAATTGTAAAAGGTGTAAAGGAATGTTTTCTATGGGGATTACATTGTATCATAACATCTTCACACTCGCAGGAAACATTGTTTCAATTTTCCTGAAAGCCATAAAGCAGAGGTATTGAATTAAAATTCATGGAGGTCCAGTCAGTAAAATATTCTTCCAGCAGAGGTCCGAGTCTCAGCCCCCCTCTTCTTTTAGGCCAGGTTCACATCTCTGGCTGGGGGATATACGCAATATACGCAAAATCTCATGCGTTTCTGACCCGCAGAGAAATGCGCTGCACTTTAGCAGATGTGTGTGGGTGCCATTAAGAATTAACATTGGCGCCTACGGCATATTTTTGCGTGCGCAGATCCTCATGGTGTTACAGCGATAAAAAAAAAAGGTCAGGGCTTCTTTCCCTGCGTTTGTCATGGGTAGAGCTCCCCCCAATTACAGTCCTACGACCCCCAATTACTGTACTCAACCTCCCCAATTACAGCCCTCAGCTCCCCATTACTGTCCTCAACCCCCCAATTACTGTCCTCCACTCCCCTCCATTACTGTTTTCAGCCCCCCCCCCCATTATTGCCCTCAGCCCCCTTCTAGTACTGTCCTCAGCTCCCCCCCCCCCTTCATACATTACTGTCCCCAGCCCCCATTACTGTCCTCAGCTTCCACCCCCCCCCTTTCATACATTACTGTCCCCAGCCCCCATTACTGTCCTCAGCTCCCCCCCCCTTTCATACATTACTGCCCTCAGACAAGTTTTAGTACTGTCCTCAGCCCCCCCCCCCTTTTCATACATTACTGTTCCCAGCCCCCATTACTGTCCTCAGCTCCCCCCCTTCATAAATTACTGCCCTCAGCCACCTTCTAGTACTGTCCTCAGCCCCCCTTTTCATACATTACTGTCCCCAGCCCCCATTACTGTCCTCAGCTCCCCCCCCCCTTTCATACATTACTGCCCTCAGCCACCTTCTAGTAATGTCCTCAGCCCCCCCCCCTTTTTCATACATTACTGTCCCTGGCCCCCATTACTGTCCTCAGCCCCCCCCCCTCGTACATTACTGTCCTCAGCTCCCCCCCCACATTATTGCCCTTAGCCCCCCCATTACTGTTCTCAGCTCCCCCACACACATTGGCGCCTAAGGCACATTTTTGCACGCACAAATCCACATGGTGCTACAGCGATAAAAAAAAAAAAAGGTCCAGACTTCTTTCCCTGCATTTGTCATGGGTAGAGCAGTCCATTAGCTCCCCCCAATTACAGCCCTCAGCTCCCCATTACTGTCCTCAGCTCCCCCCCCCCCTTCATACATTACTGCCCTCAGACAAGTTTTAGTACTGTCCTCAGCCCCCCCCCCCCTTTTCATACATTACTGTTCCCAGCCCCCATTACTGTCCTCAGCTCCCCCCCCCTTCATAAATTACTGCCCTCAGCCACCTTCTAGTACTGTCCTCAGCCCCCCTTTTCATACATTACTGTCCCCAGCCCCCATTACTGTCCTCAGCTCCCCCCCCCCCCCTTTCATACATTACTGCCCTCAGCCACCTTCTAGTAATGTCCTCAGCCCCCCCCCTTTTTCATACATTACTGTCCCTGGCCCCCATTACTGTCCTCAGCCCCCCCCCCCTCGTACATTACTGTCCTCAGCTCCCCCCCCACATTATTGCCCTTAGCCCCCCATTACTGTTCTCAGCTCCCCCACACACATTGGCGCCTAAGGCACATTTTTGCACGCACAAATCCACATGGTGCTACAGCGATAAAAAAAAAAAAGGTCCAGACTTCTTTCCCTGCATTTGTCATGGGTAGAGCAGTCCATTAGCTCCCCCCAATTACAGCCCTCAGCTCCCCATTACTGTCCTCTGCTACCCCCAAATACTGTTTTCAGCCCCCCCCATTATTGTCCTTAGCCCCCTTCTAGTTTTAGTACTGTCCTTAGCTCCCCCCCTCCCTTTCATACATTAATGTCCTCAGATCCTCCCAACTACTGTCCTCAGACCCCCATTACTGTCTTCTGCCCTTTTATAGTACTGTCCTCAGCTCCCCCCCCCCCCCCCTCCATACATTACTGTCCTCGGCCCCCATATTACTGTCCTCAGCTCCCCATCACTGTCCTCAGCTCCCCCCCCCTTTCACACATTACTATCCTCAGACCCCCATTACTATCTTCTGCCCTTTTATAGTGCTGTCCTCAGCTCCTCCCCCCCTCCATACATTACTGTCCTCAGCTCCCCATTACTGTCCTCAGCTCCCCATTACTGTGCTCAGCTCCCCTCTTGCATTACTGTCCATAGCCTCATAACTGTCCTCAGATCCCCATGACTGTTCTCAGCCCCCCCCCCCCCCCATACATTACTGTCCTCAGCCCACATATTACTGTCCTCAGCCCCCCATTACTGTCCTCAGTTCCCCCTCACATTACTGTCCTTAGCCCCCATTACAGTCCTCAGCTCCCCCAAATTACTGCCCTCAGCTCCCCCCAATAACTGTTCTCAGCCCCCCCATTACTGTCCTCAGCCCCCAAATTACTATCCTCAGCTCCCCTCTTGCATTACTGTTCTGAGCCCTCCCCATGACTGTTCTCAGCTTCCCCCCCCTCCATACATTACTGTCCTCAGCCCACATATTACTGTCCTCAGCCCCCCATTACTATCCTCAGCTCCCCCCTCACATTACTGTCCTTAGCCCCCTATTAAAGTCCTCAGCTCCCCCCAATTACTTTCCTCAGCTCCCCCCATTACTGTTCTCAGCCCCCCCATTACTGTCCTCAGCCCCCTTTCAGTACTGTTCTCAGCTCCCCCCCCTGTATTACTGTCCTGAGCCCTCATATTACTGTCCCCCTCACATTACTGTACTCAGCCAAGCCATAACTGTCCTTAACTCCCCCTAACTACTGTCCTCAGCCCCCCCAATTACTGTCCTTAGCCCCCCCATTGCTGTCCTAAGCCCCCCCATTACTGTCCTCAGCCCCCTTTCCAGTTCTCAGCTCCCCCCTCCCCCATGCATTACTGTCCTCAGCCCCCGTATTATTGTCTTCAGCCCCCCCCCATTACTGTCCTCAGCTGCCCCCTCACATTACTGTCTATAGCCCCCAATTACTATCCTCAGCTTCCCCCAATTACTGTCCCCAGCCCCCCATTACTGTTTTCAGCCCCCCCCCCAGTACTGTCCTCAGCTCCCCAACATACATTTCTGTCCTCAGCCACCATATTACTGTACTCAGCCCCTCATTGCTGTCATCGGCTCCTCCTCCCCACATTACTGTTCTTAGCCCCCCATTACTGTTTTCAGCCCCCCCACATTATTGTCCTTAGCCCCCCATTACTGTCCTCAGCTCCCCCCCCTTCCCCCTTCCTGTCCTACTTTACACAGGCAGGGCAGAGGGCCGGAGGCACAGCAGGTCTGGACAGAGGGTGGAGGCTGTAAGCTAGTGATTGGTTGCTAGGATTGCCCTGCATCCTAATAACCAATCACCTGTTTGTTAACTCGGCAGCCCCTGCACTCTATCTAGAGCTGTCCTTCCTCCTGCGGATGGCTCTGAGAATGGCAGTGACAGCTGTGACGGCTCTGGTCAGAACGGCTCCTAAATGGTGGGAGTGGGACCCCGGTGGTCCAGATGGGACATTGACTCGGTCCAGATGCGGACTTAGTCCTGAGAACTTCCTGGTTGGGAGGAGACTCCTCTTGGCTTGACAAAGAGGCAGAGGAGCCTTGAAACATGTAGCCATGCACCCAGGGTGTCCCCCAGCATCTGATATCATCCCTTGGGTTCTTTTGGAGTCTCCTCCTGACCAGGAAATGCTCTAAACTTCCTATGCACTACCCAGCTATTGGCGGTACTACACAGTCCCTGGACTGGATGCCTCGGTTATAGGGTTTCCTGGATGTCCTGATTTCTTATGCTCTACTTGACTCCACAAACTTCTTTCATGTGAGTTGCCAGTTATTAGTTTTGATCATACAATAAATGGTTTAATGCTGCACTTAGATGGCGCCCTCTGCTTTGTGCATTTATTGACCCATGCTGTTGCTGACACATCAAAAGGCATACAACATTAATTTTCCCAAAACACAGGAAAAAAAAATGGGCATTTTTCAAAAAGAACTGCAGTGTGGAGATGAGAACAGACACTATTTTTGTCATGGGAAAGTCGGTTGCAATCGTTTTAGCGTGTCGCAATGCGTGCATTAAAATGCACCTGTGTAAATGGGCCCTAAATGAAAGTTGTTGCCTTCCTTGTCCTCACTGGGAAAACATAAAAAAAACAAAAAATCCCACATGAAATATCTCTATACACGTACGTTCGAATTCCCGATCTCCCGGACGCGCTCTATACATGTCTTATCAGCGATTGTTATTCTGCGTTTTCTCGGTATGACAGGTGCCTGGTTACTTGCATGAACGCGTCTTGGTTATCTTCATCAGCATGTCACGCTGCAAACGATGAATTTGATAACTGCGGTGGATGTGGCGTCCTATGAATTTTTTTTCCCCCCTCTGTGATAATGAGATGTGCAGCTAAAGAAGAAGAAAAAAAAATGAAATTTTCACGTTGGCGCTAAGCCACCCGCTGGCCCTCTTTGGAAGCCAGTCAGACGTTGTCAGCCTTGTAATAACCGCAGTTTGGATTAAATTGAGACGCGTGTGACAAGGCCGGTCTCGTTCAGAAGAACGCGAATCCTATTTAGCTGCCCCTGGTGGGAGTAATACGGGGGAGCGGGACGCGCCCGGGGATTGGAGGTCTCGTTAGTCGTGACAGGTGGACGTGTAATTGGGACCCAGGAATGTGTCACCTGTCTTATTTTGTGATGAACACGATGTCATCATGGTGCGATGGCTGCCGGCTCTGATAGCGACACAATACGGCTCATCGCTCCCCCATTAGACGTTGCGTTTCTCTTCTTATTGGAAGGGTTGTCAGAAGGCTCATCACTCGTGTAACACGGATGGATGAGCTTTCCTTGAAATACTATCTGGAAATTATGCGCAGAGCTCCTCCGATACCTAGATCTCCTCTTCTCTATCTGCCTGGCTTGGAAATGGATCATTGTTAACCGCTTGCTGGCCGGCGTACGTATATAAACGTCCTGTTATACCAGGATCATGGTGGCAGCGGTTTTTTTTTGTTTGTTTTTCAGGTAGCAATTGGCTGTCTTGTAAAAATAATATGGGCAGCTTTACAACCTTTCTAGATCACTTTTAGGGTTCCTGGGTTCTCACTAGGGTTGCACGGAGCCGATACCGAGTATGTGCACAAGTATCGGTACTGGTGCAAATGCACCAATACCTGAAACTGATACTTTCAGGCTTGGCTCTTTGAGCTGTCGGTGCGTCTCCCCTGTGTTAAAGAAGTCTGGTAATTGGAGCTGTTAAAAAAGAAAAAAAGCAGCCAGTGTCTTGTCATATAACGTCCTCCATCCGATAGTGTCCACGGCGTACTGCGCATGCGCAGTACACAGCAACACAGATTCCGAAAATTGCCGAGGATGAACGGCGCCTGCGCCGTGAGTCCAGGTTCTATCCCCACTATCCAAGTGGACATAGAGTAGGAATAAAAAAGAGCTGAGCGCGGCGAGCGAAGCTCGCCCGCGAGGGGCCCTCTAATATTCACAACCCTATGTCCGCTTGGATGGTGGGGCTACCACCTCCACTCACGGCGCAGGCGCCGTTCAGCTTCGGAGATTTCAGCCTGGACACTATTTGATGGCCAGACATTATACGGCAGAACACCGGCAATGTTTATTAACCACTTCAATACAGGGCATTTATACACCTTCCTTACCAGACCAATTTTTAGCTTTCAGCGCTCTCACACTTTGAATGCCAGTTACTCAGTCATGCAACACTGTACCCAAACAACATTTTTATCATTTCTTTCATACAAATAGAGCTTTCATTTGGTGGTATTTAATCACCACTGGGTTTTTATTTTTTGCGACATAAGTGAAAAAAGAGTGAAAATTTTGGGAAAAAACAAAACTTTTTTCCTATGATAAAATTTTGCAACTAAAGCCGCGTACACACGAGAGGACTGTCCGTCCAACTTAGTCCGCCGAAACACATTTCAGCGGACAGTCCGCTCGTGTGTGGGCTTCAGCGGACTTTTTCAGCGGACAGTCTGGCGGACTAAGTCTTTTGGAATTTCCGTAATACAGTCCGTCCAACTTTGGTTTCAGCGGACAGTCCGCTCGTGAGTAGGCTAGTTCGACGGACTAAGTATGGCGCATGCTCAGAAAGGATTTACACGGCGAAAGGTTGCATTGCAGTGTATTGGACATCGAATTTCTAGTCCCGTCGTACGTGCTGTACACGTCATCGCGCAAGCTTTCAGCGGACTGTCTGTTCATCGTGTGTGGTCAAGTCCGTTCATTCGAAAGTAGGACGGACTGTCCGTCGGATTGTCTGACGGACTTAGTTGGCCAGACAGTCCGCCCGTGTGTACGTGGCTTTAGTCATTTTTGTTCATAAATTTGGGCCAAAATGTATACGGCTCCATCTCTTTGGTAAAAGTAAACCAAATTAGTGGATATTATTTATTATTATTAGTTATAGAGTCTACGAGCTATGGTGCAAATCATTGAAAATTGATCACATCTGATCACACCTGATGCGCTGACGGCCTATCTCATTTCTTGAGGCTCTGAAATGCCTGGAAAGTACAAATACCCCCCCAAATAACCCCTTTTTGAAAAGTAGACAGTCCAAGGTATTTAGTAAGAGGCATGGTGAGTTTTTTGAAGTTGTAATTTTTTTTCCCACAATTCTTGGGAAAAAGAGAAAATGTTTTTTTTTTTGTTTTTTACAAAATTGTCATAATAACAAGTTATTTCTCATACACAGCATATGCATACTTCCAATTACACCCCAAAATACATTCTGAAACTCTTCCCAAGTATGGAGATAGCACATGTGTGGGACTTTTACACAGGCTGGCCACACAGAGAGGCCCAACATGCAGGGAGCACCGTAAGGGGTTCTAGGAGCATAACTGACACCTCTAATTTCCTAACGACCTATTACATTTGTGAAGGCCCTGGAGCACCAGGACAATGGAATTACCCACAAAATGACCCCATTTGGGAAAGCAAACACCCCAACGTATATTCTATGAGGCATAATGAGTCTTTTGAACAAAGTTAATTTTTTTCTACAAGTCTTCGGAATACGTGGAAAGAAAATGAAAACATTTTTTTTTTACACAAAGTGGTCAGTTTATAAGATATTTCTAACTCAAAGCATGTACATAGCAAAAATTACACCCCAAAATACATTCTGCTACTCATCCTGAGTATGGCGATACCACATGTGTGTGACTTTTACACAGCGTGTCCACATACAGAGGCCCAACATGCAGGGAGCACCGTCAGGTGTTCTAGGAGCATAAATGACACCTCTAATTTCCTAACAACTTATTATATTTGAGAAGGCCCTGGAGCACCAGGACAATGGAATTACCCACAAAATGACCCAATTTTGGAAAAAAAACACCCCAAAGTATATTATATGAAGCATTATGAGTCTTTTGAACGGTAATGTTTTTACACAAGTGTTCAGAAAACGTGGAAAGAAAATTAAAATCTTTTTTTTTTTTTTTTTACACAAAGTTGTCCATTTATAAGATATTTCTAACACATAGCATGTATATAGCAAAAATTACACCCCAAAACACATTCTGCTGCTCCTCCTGAGTATGGCGATACCACATGCGTGAGACTTTTACACAGCCTGGCCATATACAGAGGTCCAACATTGAAGTAGTACCTTCAGGCGTTCTACAAGCATATATTACACATCTCATTTCATTCCTACCTATCAAACTTTTGAAGGTCCTGGAGCACCAGGACAATGGAATTACCCCCAGAATGACCCCATTTTGGAAAGTAAACACCCCAATGTATATTCTATGAGGCATGGGCTGCACATAGGTACTCGGGTACTCTGATGGGCTGCAAATAGGTACTCGGGTACTCTGATGGGCTGCAAATAGTACTCTGGTACTCTGACGGGCTGGTGACAGGTACTCTGTTACCCCGACGGGCTGGTGACAGGTACTCTGTTCCCCCGACGGGCTGGTGACAGGTACTCTGTTCCCCCGACGGGCTGGTGACAGGTACTCCGTTACTCCGACGGGCTGGTGACAGGTACTCGGGTACTCCGACGGGCTGGTGACAGGTACTTGGGTACTCCGACGGGCTGGTGACAGGCATTCGGGTACTCAGATGAACTGTAACAGGTACTCAGATAGACTGTGACAGGTACTCAGGTACTCAGATGGGCTGTGACAGGTACTCAGGTACTCGGGTACTCAGAAGGGCTGTGACAGGTACTCGGGTACTCAGATGGACTGTGACAGGTACTCAGGTACTCAGATGGGCTGTGACAGGTACTCAGGTACTCGGGTACTCAGATGGGTTGTGACAGGTACTCAGGTACTTGGGTACTCAGATGGGTTGTGACAGGTACTCGGATACTCAGATGGGCTGGGACAGATACTCAGGTACTCAGATGGGCTGGAACAGGTACTTAGGTACTCGGATGGGCTGGGACAGGTACTCAGGTACTCGGGTACTCAGATGGACTGTGACAGGTACTCAGATGGACTGTGACAGGTACTCAGGTACTCAGATGGGCTGTGACAGGTACTCAGGTACTCGGGTACTCAGATGGGTTGTGACAGGTACTCTGGTACTCGGGTACTCATATGGGTTGTGACAGGTACTCGGGTACTCAGATGGGCTGGGACAGGTTCTCAGGTACTCAGAAACTCAGATGGACTGTGACAGGTACTCAGATGGGCTGTGACAGGTACTCAGGTACTCGGGTACTCAGATGGGCTGACAGGTACTCAGGTACTCAGATGGGCTGACAGGTGCTCAGGTACTCGGGTACTCAGATGGGCTGACAGGTACTCAGATGGGCTGACAGGTACTCAGGTACTCAGATGGGCTGACAGGTACTCAGGTACTCAGATGGGCTGACAGGTACTCAGGTACTCGGGTACTCAGATGGGCTGACAGGTACTCAGGTACTCGGGTACTGAGATGGGCTGACAGGTGCTCAGGTACTTGGGTACTCAGATGGGCTGACAGGTACTCAGGTACTCAGATGGGCTGGGACAGGTACTCGGGTAATCAGATGGGCTGGGACATGTACTCAGGTACTCAGATGGGCTGGGACAGGTACTCAGGTACTCAGATGGACTGGGACAGGTACTCGGGTACTCCGACGGGCTGGTGACAGGTACTTGGGTACTCTGACGGGCTGGTGACAGGCATTCGGGTACTCAGATGAACTGTAACAGGTACTCAGATAGACTGTGACAGGTACTCAGGTACTCAGATGAACTGTGACAGGTACTCAGGTACTCAGATGGGCTGTGACAGGTTCTCAGGTACTCGGGTACTCAGATGGACTGTAACAGGTACTCAGATGGACTGTGACAGGTACTCAGGTACTCAGATGGGCTGTGACAGGTACTCAGGTACTCGGGTACTCAGATGGACTGTGACAGGTACTCAGATGGACTGTGACAGGTACTCAGGTACTCAGATGGGCTGTGACAGGTACTCAGGTACTCGGGTACTCAGATGGGTTGTGACAGGTACTCAGGTACTCGGGTACTCAGATGGGTTGTGACAGGTACTCGGATACTCAGATGGGCTGGGACAGATACTCAGGTACTCAGATGGGCTGGGACAGGTACTCAGGTACTCGGATGGGCTGGGACAGGTACTCAGGTACTTGGGTACTCAGATGGACTGTGAGAGGTACTCAGATGGACTGTGACAGGTACTCAGGT
Organism: Lithobates pipiens; assembly: GCF_037356315.1. Lineage (NCBI taxonomy): Eukaryota > Metazoa > Chordata > Amphibia > Anura > Ranidae > Lithobates > Lithobates pipiens. The sequence goes on along the minus strand of NW_027507764.1, from coordinate 585,572,329 downwards.
ACTCAGATGGGCTGTAACAGGTACTCAGGTACTCAGGTACTCGGGTACTCATATGGGTTGTGACAGGTACTCGGGTACTGAGATGGGCTGGGACAGGTTCTCAGGTACTCGGAAACTCAGATGGACTGTGACAGGTACTCAGATGGGCTGTGACAGGTACTCAGGTACTCGGGTACTCAGATGGGCTGACAGGTACTCAGGTACTCAGATGGGCTGACAGGTACTCAGGTACTTGGGTACTCAGATGGGCTGACAGGTGCCCAGGTACTTGGGTACTCAGATGGGCTGACAGGTACTCAGGTACTCAGATGGGCTGGGACAGGTACTCGGGTACTCAGATGGGCTGGGACATGTACTCGGGTACTCAGATGGGCTGGGACAGGTACTCAGGTACTCAGATGGACTGGGACAGGTACTCGGGTATTCAGATGGGCTGACAGATACTCGGGTACTCAGATGGGCTGACAGGTACTCAGGTACTCGGGTACTCAGATGGGCTGACAGGTACTCAGATGGGCTAACAGGTACTCAGGTACTCAGATGGGCTGACAGGTACTCAGGTACTCAGATGGGCTGACAGGTACTCAGGTACTCGGGTACTCAGATGGGCTGACAGGTACTCGGGTACTCAGATGGGCTGACAGGTACTCAGGTACTCGGGTACTCAGATGGGCTGACAGGTACTCAGGTACTCGGGTACTGAGATGGGCTGACAGGTGCTCAGGTACTTGGGTACTCAGATGGGCTGACAGGTACTCAGGTACTCAGATGGGCTGGGACAGGTACTCGGGTACTCAGATGGGCTGGGACATGTACTCAGGTACTCAGATGGGCTGGGACAGGTACTCAGGTACTCAGATGGACTGGGACAGGTACTCGGGTACTCCAACGGGCTGGTGACAGGTACTTGGGTACTCTGACGGGCTGGTGACAGGCATTCGGGTACTCAGATGAACTGTAACAGGTACTCAGATAGACTGTGACAGGTACTCAGGTACTCAGATGAACTGTGACAGGTACTCAGATGGGCTGTGACAGGTTCTCAGGTACTCGGGTACTCAGATGGACTGTGACAGGTACTCAGATGGACTGTGACAGGTACTCAGGTACTCAGATGGGCTGTGACAGGTACTCAGGTACTCGGGTACTCAGATGGACTGTGACAGGTACTCAGATGGACTGTGACAGGTACTCAGGTACTCAGATGGGCTGTGACAGGTACTCAGGTACTCGGGTACTCAGATGGGTTGTGACAGGTACTCAGGTACTCGGGTACTCAGATGGGTTGTGACAGGTACTCGGATACTCAGATGGGCTGGGACAGATACTCAGGTACTCAGATGGGCTGGGACAGGTACTCAGGTACTCGGATGGGCTGGGACAGGTACTCGGGTACTCAGATGGGCTGGGGCAGGTACTCAGATGGACTGGGACAGGTACTCGGGTATTCAGATGGGCTGACAGATACTCGGGTACTCAGATGGGCTGACAGATACTCAGGTACTCGGGTACTCAGATGGGCTGACAGGTACTCAGATGGGCTAACAGGTACTCAGGTACTCAGATGGGCTGACAGGTACTCAGGTACTCAGATGGGCTGACAGGTACTCAGGTACTCGGGTACTCAGATGGGCTGACAGGTACTCAGGTACTCGGGTACTCAGATGGGCTGACAGGTACTCAGGTACTCGGATACTCAGATGGGCTGACAGGTACTCGGGTACTGAGATGGGCTGACAGGTGCTCAGGTACTTGGGTACTCAGATGGGCTGACAGGTACTCAGGTACTCAGATGGGCTGGGACAGGTACTCGGGTACTCAGATGGGCTGGGACATGTACTCAGGTACTCAGATGGGCTGGGACAGGTACTCAGATGGACTGGGACAGGTACTCAGGTACTCCGACGGGCTGGTGACAGGTACTTGGGTACTCTGACGGGCTGGTGACAGGCATTCGGGTACTCAGATGAACTGTAACAGGTACTCAGATAGACTGTGACAGGTACTCAGGTACTCAGATGAACTGTGACAGGTACTCAGGTACTCAGATGGGCTGTGACAGGTTCTCAGGTACTCGGGTACTCAGATGGACTGTGACAGGTACTCAGATGGACTGTGACAGGTACTCAGATGGGCTGTGACAGGTACTCAGGTACTCGGGTACTCAGATGGACTGTGACAGGTACTCAGATGGACTGTGACAGGTACTCAGGTACTCAGATGGGCTGTGACAGGTACTCGGGTACTCGGGTACTCAGATGGGTTGTGACAGCTACTCAGGTACTCGGGTACTCAGATGGGTTGTGACAGGTACTCGGATACTCAGATGGGCTGGGACAGATACTCAGGTACTCAGATGGGCTGGGACAGGTACTCAGGTACTCGGATGGGCTGGGACAGGTACTCAGGTACTTGGGTACTCAGATGGACTGTGAGAGGTACTCAGATGGACTGTGACAGGTACTCAGGTACTCAGATGGGCTGTAACAGGTACTCAGGTACTCGGGTACTCATATGGGTTGTGACAGGTACTCGGGTACTGAGATGGGCTGGGACAGGTTCTCAGGTACTCGGAAACTCAGATGGACTGTGACAGGTACTCAGATGGGCTGTGACAGGTACTCAGGTACTCGGGTACTCAGATGGGCTGACAGGTACTCAGGTACTCAGATGGGCTGACAGGTACTCAGGTACTTGGGTACTCAGATGGGCTGACAGGTGCTCAGGTACTTGGGTACTCAGATGGGCTGACAGGTACTCAGGTACTCAGATGGGCTGGGACAGGTACTCGGGTACTCAGATGGGCTGGGACATGTACTCGGGTACTCAGATGGGCTGGGACAGGTACTCAGGTACTCAGATGGGCTGTCAGGTACTCAGGTACTTGGGTACTCAGATGGGCTGACAGGTGCTCAGGTACTTGGGTACTCAGATGGGCTGACAGGTACTCAGGTACTCAGATGGGCTGGGACAGGTACTCAGGTACTCAGATGGGCTGGGACAGGTACTCAGGTACTCAGATGGACTGACAGATACTCGGGTACTCAGATGGGCTGACAGGTACTCAGGTACTCAGATGGGCTGACAGGTACTCAGGTACTCAGATGGGCTGACAGGTACTCGGGTACTCAGATGGGCTGTGATGGGTGATGACAGGTACTTTGATGGGTGATGACAGGTACTTTGAAGGGTGGTGACAGGTCCTCTTTATTGGTGGGGGTAATCAGTGTGATTGGTGTGTACACTAGGCGGTAACGAGATGTTACCGCAATCTTCTCCTCACACACGATTAGTGTGTGAGGAGGAGAACCCGGTAACATCTCGTTACCGCAGTTTGTTTACATTCTGTGACCAGCTGTGATTGGACACAGCCGGTCACGTAGTAAAGAGCCATTCATTGACTCTTTACTGCGATCGCTGTTGGGCTGTGTCAGGATGACAAGCCGCATCCCCGATCGGCGCTCTGCATGTGCCCTAGGCGCGTGCACGAGCAATATAATGGCACAGTAAATGTTACCGGCTGTGATTGGACACGGCCGGTCACATGTATCGGGAGGGTGGATGGGGATGAAAATCCCACAGATCGGGGATGGGCTGTGTCCGAGGGACACACCTCATCCACGATCGCCACGCTGCAGCGAAATACCGAGGCCATCATATGACGTCCACCCAGGATGGGAGATCCCATTTGTGGATGTCATATGAGTATGGCCAGGTATTGAAGTGGTTAACAACATTGCTCAGCCACTGAAACACTAAAATAAAAAGAAACATTGTTTATTTTTGTATCTTTCTGTTTCTTCATCTGCAGATCAAAGGGATGAACAAATGTTTCTCTGTTTAACCTCTTAACCGCTTCCCGACTGCCTCATGCAGATATACTGCGGCAGAAGGGCACTTACAGGCAGAATCTGTACGTTGCCCTTTAAGAGGCGGTCTGTGCATGCCCGCAGGGAGCTTCGTGAGCGTGATCGCGGGTCTGGCGGACTCGATGTCTGCGGGGATATCCGCGATCGTCTCACGGAGAGGAAGAACGGGGAGATGCTAATGTAAACAAGCATCTCCCCGACAGTGTCACTGATCTTTGCTCCCTGTGATCAGGAGCGGTGATCGGTGTCATGTCACGTCACACACAGCCCCTCCACCCCCACAGTTAGAATCACTCCCTAGGACACACTTAACCCCTACAGCGCCATCTAGTGGTTAACCCGTTCACTGCCAGTCACATTTACACAGTAATCAATGCATTTTTAATTCCACTGATCACTGTATAAATGTGACTGGTCCCAAAATCAGACCAAAAATGTCCAATGTATCCACCATTATATTGAAGTAATGATAAAAATCGCTGATCGCCGCCATTACTAATGAAAAAAAAAAATATTTATAAAAATGCCATAAAACTATCCCCTCTTTTGTAAACGCTATAACCTTTGCACAAACCAATCAATAATCGCTTATTGAGATTTTTTTTACCAAAAATATGTAGAAGAATACGTATCGGCCCAAACTGAGGAAAAAAAAATGTATATATTTTTTGGGGATATTTATTATAGCAAAAAGTTAAAAATAATGCAAATTTTTCCAAAATTTACATTTTTTTTTTGTTTATAGCGCAAAAAATAAAACCCACAGAGGTGATCAAATACCACCAAAAGAAAGCTCTATTTGTGGGAAAAAAAAGAACGTCAATTTTGTTTGGGAGCCACGTCGCACGACTGCGCAATTGTCAGTTAAATCGCCGCAGTGCCGAATCGCAAAAAAAACGATCTAGTCTTTGGCCAGCCAAGTGGTCCAGGGCTTAAGTGGTTAATAACCCTTATTTTACTCTAATCAGCCTTAATTAACGTCCCCAATTCTCCTCCATTTCATTATTATTTTGCTAGAAAAATACTTAGAACCCCCAAACATTATATATATTTTTTTCAGACACCCTAGAGAAGAACATGGCGGTCGTTTCAATATTTTAATGTCACACCGTATTTGCGCAGCGGTCTTACAATCACACTTTTTTGAATAAAAAAAAAATAAGACAAAAGTAAAGTTAGCCAAATTTTTTTTTTTTATATTTTGAAAGATAATGTTACACCGAGTAAATTGATACCCAACATGTCACGCTTCAAAAGTGCGCCCGCTCGTGGAATGGCGACAAACTTTTACCCTTAAAAATATCCATAGGCGACGTTGAAAAATTTCTACAGGTTACCAGTTTGGAGTTACAGAGAAGGTCTAGGGCTAGAATTATTGTGTGGTCTGAACACCATTTTCATATGCGGGCGCTACTTACTTATGCGTTAGCTTACGTGCGAGCTCGGCGGGATGTGGCGCTTTCATTTATTTGTTTAATTTTTTCTTATTTATTTTACTTTTTATTTTGACAAAAATTGTAGTCACTTTTATTCCTATTACAAGGAATGTAAATATCCCTTGTAATATATATATATAAAAAAAAAAAAAAAGCATGACAGGACCTCTTAAATGGGAGATCTAAAATTGACATACAAAAAAATAAATAAAAATTAAATGTCATTTGAAAAAAAATAAAAATTGTAATTTCCCCTTTAAGAGCATTGGGCGGAAGAGACGTTTGACATCGCTTCCGCCCTCCAGTGACCTCCAATGCTTCCGCCCTCCAATGAGACAAGCAGAGCGCGGCAGGAGGTGGGGGGGGGCACCTCTCCCGCCCCCGATAAAAGTGGTCTCGCGGAGAATCCACCGCAGAGACCACTTTTACCCTAAAGAGGACAGTCCGCCGTTTAATATTGGGGCTATGGCATCTATCTGCTGCCATAACAACGGTATTAAACGTCAAAGTAGCAACGTATAGCGATGGCGGATGGTCCTTAAAGCGGGAGTTCCGCCATTTTTTTTTTTTTTTTAAAGTCAGCAGCTACAAATACTGCAGCTGCTGACTTTTAAAATATGGACACTCACCCATCCAGCGCGCCCGCGATGTCGGCACCCGAAGCCGATCTGTCGCTCGGCTCTCGGGTGCTTCCACTTTAGGGTGGAACTCCGCATTAAGTAGTTAATAAATTATTGGTCTTACTACACTTAGCAGCACTTTTCCTTTGTTCTTGTTTCCTGTGCTCCATACAGTTTGCATCTGCTCCTGGATCACCTAGTGATGGACCTTATGGACTCTCTTTTATCATTTTAGCAATATACAATGGCTATAAAATGTCTACACATGTGGTTGCAAAAGTGTGCACACCCTCCTATTACTGAGATGTGTTCAGAATTAGGCAATCGCATTCAAACTCATGTTAAATAGGAGTCAATACACATCTGCCATCATTTAACCCCTTGCTTCCCCGCCCCTAGTCAAATGACGTCCGCAGGAGGGATCTCCCATCCTGGGCGGGCGTCATATGACGTCCTTGGCTTCCCGGCCATCTAGGGTGGCAGGGGGGGCGCAAGCACGCACCCGCCGTCTCACTTGGGAGCCGATACGCGTGCCCGTCGCCCGCGATGTCCGTCGGGGGACACCCGCGATTGCCAGTAACAGAGTACTGTCAGGGGAGAGGAGACCAATCCGTGTGTTCCAAGTACAGAGGAACACCAATCGGTCTCCTCCCCTTGTGAGCCCCCTCCCACTACAGTTAGAATCACTCCCTAGGTGACACACTTAACCCCTTGATCGACCCCCTAGTGTCACCCCCTTCCCTGTCAGTGACTTTTATACAGTAATCAGTGAATTTTTATAGCACTGATCGCTGTATAAATGACAGTGGTCCCAAAATAGTGTCAAAAGGGTCCGATATTCCCTACTGCGCATGCGCGAGTCGTGCTGCGCAGTAAGGATGGTCACTGCTGTCTCTGGGATCCGTGTGTTTCCCAGCAGACAGCGGGGGGGGGGGGGGGTGGACAGAAAGTGGCGTAAATATCCACAGATTCTGTGGATATCTATGCCCGGAAGTGGGTGCAGATACCTGTATTATATAGGTATCTGCAACCCCCTGAAAGGTGGCAATTGTGTCACCGGAGGGAGGGGGGTTTCCGATGAGCAGAATTGGTCCCAAAATAGTGTCAAGAGGGGCCGATATGTCCGCCGCAATGTCACATTCGCGGAAAAAATCGCAGGTTGCCGCCATTACTAGTAAAAAAATGAAAAAAAAAATAATAATAAAAATGTCATAAATCTATCCCCCATTTTGTAGACGCTTTAACTTTTGCGCAAACCAATCAATATACGCTTATTGCGATTTTAGTTTTTTATTAAAAATATGAAGTTGTAGAAGAATATATATTGGCCTAAACCGAGGAAACATTTTTTTTTTATTTTAATTGGGTTATTTATTATAGCAAAAAGTATAAAATATTGTGTTTTTTTTTTTCAAACTTGTCGCTCTTCTTTTGTTTAAAAAGGAAACCCCCTTAATGGGACTTTAATAGACCACCAACACCACCAAAAGTGCCAATGAAACATCCATTTTTATTTATAAAGTACAAAGTGATAAAAAAGAGACACACAAACAAAAGAGGTCTCCAATAAAAAATGTATTATTTGGAGACCTCTTTTGTTTGTGTGTCTCTTTTTATCACTTTGTACTTTATAAATAAAAATGGATGTTTCATTGGCACTTTTGGTGGTGTTGGTGGTCTATTAAAGTCCCATTAAGGTTTTTTTTTTCCTTTTTGAATCAGATATAGGGATGGGACCACCACGCTACATTTGATGACTTAGTGAAAGTCCTCCTCTTTGTGTCTTCTTTTGTTTATAGCGCAAGAAATAAAAACCGAAGAGGTGATCAAATACCACCAAAAGAAAGCTCTATTTGGGTACAGCGTTGCATGACCGCGCTAATTGCCATTCAAAGTGCGACAGCGCTGAAAACGGAAAAAATTGGCCTGGGCAGGAAGGGGGTGAAAATTCCCGGTGTTGAATTGGTTAAAGTGCCCAACTAGATGCTCCTGGATGACATGTGATGCTTGATATATGTGCATACACTACATTAAGCCCATTTGAGTCCTTCAACTCAGATAAGAGTCCATCTTATCTGGTGGTGGATCACAAGGTGGAATTGGATCACTAATGTTTTTTTTTGACCGGAACCATTATCGCGATTGCACCAATATTATTTTTTTTGGACTGTTTTGCTTCATTATACTCGGAAAAAAAATAATAATAATAATAATTTCTGTCCCCCTTTCTTGGTTTGTGTTTTTTTTTCCGTGTCACCCTCGGTGATGGAAAGTTGGGGCGAAGTCTCCGGCTTGTGGAACCTGCATTGTACACACTGTGTGTGTCACTCAAACTTGCACAGCGCATACAATGTGGATGCTAAAAGCCGGCACCACCAGCGGAGCCTTGAGGAGAAGGTATGGAGGGGAGGTTGTTCATGCTGGGGGGGGGGGGGCAGTCAGTATTTGTTTTCCTGCTATGTCTGATAGACCCATTGTATCAGCATCCATTATTATCTCAGATGAAAGAGTGGTGGACATGTAGGCAGGTGAAGTTCGCTACAGCGCCTTGGAAAAAGTATTCATACCCCTTTGAACTTTTCCCCATTTTGTCATGTTACAACCAAAAATGCAAACGTATTTTATTGGGATTTAAGCAATGGTGGCGATCAACGACTTATAGTGAAACTGCGATATTGCAGCGGGCAATCAGACACTAATGCCGCGTAACACACGGCCGGACTTTCCGACAGCAAAGTTTTCCGACGGACAATTCGATCGTGTGTGGGCCTTTTCTGTCTGAAGATCTGACGGACTTTAGAAATAGAACCTGTTTCAAATCTTTCCGCCGGAAACCAGTTCCTATCGAGAAAACCGCTCGTCTGTATGCAGGTCCGACGGACCAACAAACGACGCAAGGGCAGCTATTGGCTACTGGCTATTGAACTTCCTTTTTCTAGTCCCGTCGTACGTCATAGCGTTAAACGATCGGGTCCCGTCGTACGTCAATGCGTTAAACGATCGGGCTTTGATGTGATCGCGTGTAGGCAAGTCCGTTTCAGTGGAACGCCGTCTAAAAAGTCCGTCAGAGTTCATTCCGACGGAAAGTCCTGCCGTGTGTACGTAGCATAACTAACAATTTTTCGGGTACCGGTGACACAAACACAGTGATTAGTGCTACAAATTTGCACTGTCACTGTACTAATGACACTGGCTGGGAAGGGTTTAAAAATCAGGGGCGATCAAAGGGTTAAATGTGTGCCTAGCTGGTGTTTTCTCACTGTGGGGGGAGGGGGGGTGCTTGTACTAGGAGAAGACATGGATGCATATCTCTGCTCTGTAGGAACACAGGATCCATGCCTTCCCTATTGGCAGAACAGCGATCTGCCTTGTTTGCATAGGCAGACTGCCGTTCTGTTCCTGTTTAAGAAGATACACACTGCCACCTATAGGATACAGTGCTCATGTAACGCTGAGGGGTCAGGCTCAGTTACTAGTAGCTATAGAAGTAGACAGGCTCCAACCAATCAGATGGATGATCGAACAAGCAGGTCACCCTGGCAGATGACACGATCTCACCAGAGGTGCAGGATCTAAGCATTAACCGGTATTCACCAGAGCTCCTGATGTTGGAGATGGGTTTTGCTGCGTATTAGTACCAGGTGGTGGTCCTCAGGATCCCCCCCCCCCCCCACCAAGAGGTGCCGGGATCCAGTATCAGATATAGCAGGTAGGTATCAAGCAGAATTATAGTCAGTAGACAAACCAAAGGTCAGCAAAAAGTGGTTGCATGTTGGGAATCAAGCAAAAACAAAGTTGAGGAACAAGCCAAATGTCGGTAACGAGTGGTAGCAAAGATGCGGAAGGCAGCGGGAGTGACAAGAGCGAGATATTGGCTGTAGAGAGCACAATAATCTGGCAAACTGGAAGTACAAAGGCATGGCTAAAATAGGAAGTTCATGGGAGGAGCAAAGAGTTTGTGAAAAATAGGACACAAGGCAGGATTGTCTAAGTCAGTGATGGCGAACATTGGCACCCCAGATGTTTTGGAACTACATTTCCCATGATGCTCATGCCCTCTAGTTGAGCATCATGGGAAATGTAGTTTCAAAACATCTGGGGTGCCAAGGTTCACCATCACTGGTCTGAGCAATCAAGCATGGAACTGTCCAGCATCTCAGGTGGCTCAGCGAGAAGAGATACTGCTAGACGCAGTAGAGGTCCTAGGTTCAGGTCCAGACCATGACAGTCCGTCTGCAGGTGGGGGTCTTATTTGTTGAATGAAGCTTTCAGATTGTATATGATAACTAGGTTATAGCGCATATAGTGATCCCACTCCCTGGTCTGTCCCCATCTTGGACACTAGGGCAAGTAACCATGACATGACCTGTAAGCAAACAATGATGATCCCTTGGCAGAGTTGGAAGGGACTTCAACCGTTTGTCTCCCAGGGCGATATTTTTTTTTCATGCATATTAAAATCTGCATCTTTGGCTTCAAATTACCTAAAACATTGAATGCAAGCACAATATATTACCCAAGTTTTGGTCAAATATAAAAGATGGGGTTATGTTGAGTAAATACTGTAGATACCAAACATGCCATGCCTAAAAACGGAATGTTCATGGTAATTCATTACGTGTGGCACAATATATGCTTACCTACTGTACATGGGTGAGGAGGCGGGTACTTTTAAAAATATTTTTATTTGTTTTATTAGGTTTTTTTTTCACTTTTTTTTTTTTCATTTAACTTTATTGCTATCTCATAGCGTGATTGACAGCACTTGTCCCTGGTCGGTAAGCATGGGAGGGGCGTGTCTGTGTGAGTATCGTACATATATACCTTACTAAGCAGCAGCTCCTCCACATCAAGTCCCCGCATGTGCAAAGGCAGTCTTTAAACTACTGTATAAAGACTTTGACTTCCCCCATCTGCTCTTTGGACTTGTAGTTCCTTACAGGACTTCTCATCCACAGAGTGTACCTGTGGCTGTTGAAGGAATATGTGCACAGCAGATGGAAGCGACGACAGAGTTTGGGCCAGGCTCTCTGCTCATCTCAATGCATGAACCTGGCCAAGGAGAGGAGGTACAAGAGTACAAAGGACATAGAGCTAAACCATTGTACAAGAAGAGGAAAAGAAGCCTTGGCTAAGGTGTGTGCTTTACCTCCCCATAGGACCGCCAATAAATTGGGCTTCAGCATGGGGTGGAGCTATAGAAAGCAGAAACAGAAATACGAATGTGGTTTTATTTTGCAACCACCGCATGGATCAGAATGGGACCAAGTACTACTTGACCTTGACGCCCTGAGTGATTCAACAACCTGTTTTAAGGTGATAATTTTTCTTAAAATCTAATTGGAGAAACAGTCTTGTGTCAAACGATATGCGAGTTAATTTTTCATTAACTGAGCCTCCATGACATACTTTGCAAAAAAAACATCAGAAATCTCACAAGTCATAACTAGCTTGTGTGTTTGTGATTTGCTGATACACACACACATATACAGGGGCAGGCTGGGCCGGGGGGCAGGGGGGGCAATTTCCCCCCAGGCCGCCCTAACTTATGTTGAAGGCGGCTGCTGCCCACTGACATTTTTTCCTTCTCTAGGAAGCCGGGCTGGGGGTAGGGCTGCCACGGCCGGCCACTTTTGCTTTCTGGGAGTTGTAGTCTGCGCCCAAACACAGAGGAAACTACAACTGTAGTCTTCGATGTGGAAAGCGCCAGGGAGTCGAGACTCGTGGCTGGCTCAGTGCTGGCAGCAACTTTACCCCAGGACCAGGAGAATCACCCCCCCCCCCCCCCCAGGAGGACATGGCATACAAGGACCTGCTGAGCTGAGATGCCAGGTTAGAGACCCTGACACCCCCAGCTGACCCCCACATCCCATCTGCCCCCCCTATACGCTGCGTTTGCCCTGCCCAGTGATCAGGCTGCATTGGGTGGACACTAGTTAGGCTGCATTTATGGACAATGGTGAGGCTGCATTGATGGGCATTGATCAGGCAGCATGGATGGGCACTGATGAGGCTGAGCTAATGGGCACTAGTGAGGCTGCATTGAAAAAACAGGTGGGCATGGATGGTGTGCTGATTCGGTGGCTCAATGGGCCACTTGACTGGACTTGCCCCGCCCAGGCCTAAGGCTGCCAGCCCTCCCCTGCACACACATATATATATATATATATATATATATATATATATATATATATATATATATATATATATATATATATATATATATATATAAAATATATATGGGATAAGTCTGTGGTGATTTCCTCTAAGCTGGTCTGTCCCCAAATATCTGAATATGAAGTAAAATCAAGTTGACATTGACATCGTGTGAAGTCATACTGGTACCTAATAGGACTGGTCATGATGATGATTTTGACCATCTGGCAAAAGGAGATATAAGGACATATTGGAGGGGGAGGGGGGTCTGTAATTGTAATCATATTAGGAAGCTCTGAGTCACTCTGTAATAGTCTCTGTATGCCATAAGGCTGTGTAGCTATCGGCAAAGTTTAGCGGTGCCCCCTGTTGGTCAATGGTCAGTGCTCATGGCTTAAAATCACAATTTTGAAGTCATACTGATATCTAATAGCTTATTGCCCTTTTTTAGAGATCAAGTGTAGGATCCATTCTTTTCAGTGTCCAATAGGGACATTCCACCATTATTCTGGCCTTTCAGGAGAGCTTGCTGTATATAAAAAACCCAACCAAAGCAGAGTCCTGGGGGTGGAAATACCCGCTTAGTGCCACACCACTCATTAGTCATCAAAAAAAAACACCAGGATTGGGCACCTCAAAGGCCCAATTTATTGGACATCAAAAAAAAATGACAGTACAAACCCATTGACCGTATCAGTCAGCTACCCAATGAGGGGACCCCAGCCCCCAAACATACCCCAAACCCTCCCGACCCCCCAAAAGCAGCTCTCTCACCCAAAGGCCCCTCCCCCCACTCCAGTATTCCAAAAGGGGACCCTATCACCTAAAATCCCCTCACAAAAACCCCAGTCCTCCCCTCCACTGGCCGATGAGAACCTCCAAAGACACAAAAAAGGCTGATGGCCCAGAAAAATCCTGACCAGGCTAAAAAATACAGTCTGATGAAAATAGTTAAAAAAGAGAGAGCGTTTCATACATGCATTAATAGTCCTGATCTGGTTGCACAAGCACTGGATATTGAACTACCTGCTTCACAAGATGGATAGCCAGTGGCGTCGCTATGGGGGGGGGGGGCGGCCTGCTCCGGGTGACACCCGCCAGAGGGGTGACACTGGGGCTGCCGCCACACAGTGCACTTTATTGCTTACACTTGCAGAGCTGTAGTGGAGCGGTGCGAGGGAAGTGGCCTGTAACACTCTGCAGTCAGTGAAGCTAATCCTCGGGGATCTCCAATATCTCCTTCAGCCGGGGGGTTGGTGGACGGAGCTGGGGGTGTGGCTGCCTCTTCCACTCCTCCCACTGACTTCTTTACTCAGCTGATCCCGAGGCTGAAGGAGGAGAAAGAGGCGAGAACGCAGCAGCCTCAAGTGTCTTCATCTGCAGCTATGTTATGAGGTACTGCAATCTGTCACTGCATAGATCCCTAACCTGCCCTGTACCACCCTAACCTGCCCTATATCACCTCAAACTGCCCTATACAACCCTAACCTGCCTTTTACCACCCCAAACTGCCCTATATCACCCTAACTTGCCCTATACCTCCCTAACCTGCACTGTACCACCCCAACATGCCCTATACCACCCCAACCTGCCCCATACCACCTCAACCAGCCCTATACCACCCTAACCTGCGCTATGCCACCCTAACCTGCCCTATATCACCTCAGACTGCCCTATACAACCCTAACCTGCCCTATACCACCTCAAACTGCCCTATACCACCTCCCTAACCTGCCCTTTACCACCCTAACCTGCCCTGTTCCACCCCAACGTGCCCTATACCATCCCAACCTGCCCTATACCACCCCAACCTGCCATATACCACCTCAACCTGCCCTATACCACCTCAACCTGCCCTATACCACCCCAACCTGCCCTACACTACCCTAACCTGCCCTATATCACCCTAACCTGTCCTATACCACCCTAACCTGACCTATACCACCCCAAACTGACCTATATCACCCCAACTGGCCCTATACCACCCCAACCTGCCCTATACCACCCTAGCCTACCACTACACCACCCTAGCCTGCCACTATAACACCTTATACTACCCTAACCTGCCACTATACCACCCCAACCTGCCCTATACCACCTTATACTACCCTAACCTGCCACTATACCACCCTATACTGTCATTTACAAGGACCAGTTTGGGGTGAGCCCCGTGACCGTGCACTGCCTGCAGAGCACTGGGCAGGTTACACGGTGGGGTGACACCATGTTTTACTGCACCAGGTGACGCCAACCCTAATGACGCCATAGGCAGGCAAGCAGGAAAGAACTCTGGATAGCCGCACACCGGAAAAAGACTTAAAATCCTGTATTTTTATTGAAAGTCGTGGGTCACATCAAATAGTCCACAGCAAAGGAAAAGGGTACAAAAATAATGACGCGTTTCGCACTAGAATCAGTGCTTACTCATAGCTGACTATCTCTTAGACAAACATCAAATATATAGCCCAAAAAAGTGCATATCACATGATGGGAAAATTGATGAAAGCAATTGCAGACAGCTGGAAAACAATTGTAATTGGATCCCAACATGTGTTGCCAAGCAGTTAAATTAAACAAAGAGAAGCCAATTGAAAAAAAGCAAACCTAATGACGCCACTGTGAATAGCTGGGACAATCCCTGTTATAAACAACTCCATGATGATTACAAGTGCAGCTGGAATGAGTCTAATCCATGTCTGCAGGGCCGTTTTTAAGGCAGGGCAAAAGGGGCAGCCGCCCTGGGCAGTGGCATTGTTGTGGGGCCCAAAGCAGCTGCCTCATACTTTCCAACTAGCCTGGTTTAAATTCCCTTGTCCCTTCAGGTTTTAGTCCTGTGATGTGTCCCAATATCTCGGGGGGGGGGGGGGGTTTGCCCAGGGTCCAATCAATATTAAAGACGGCCCTGCATGTCTGTGATAACGAAATGAATCAGTGTTTGAGGTATATCACAAGCTTCAAACCCTGTCTTCTCTGCTGGATCCCAACTGGGGAGGAGAGATCACTCCGTGGCCACAGGTGGATGGATCTGCTGTGAGGGATAAAGTTAGCTGTGAAGCAGTGGTACACTAACTGGGGGGGGTGTCAGGCAGCACCCCCCCTCCCCCATGTGAAACAGTGGCAGCGGGGGCAGGCTTGGCAGCGCAGTGGTGATGTGACAGGCTGACAGCGCAGGGATAGCCCAGCTGTGACAGAGTTCGGGGGTCCCCGGGCTGGGTGTGGGCTGTACCACTACCCGGTTGAGACGCAGGACTGGCCGCTGGAGCAGGAGAAAGAAAACACTGTCTCTCTCTCTCTCTCTCTATATGCAGGGGTCCAGACCTGTGGGGTGGGGGTTGTGTAATGTAAAGGGGTACAGAGTTGCGGGGGGGCTGTGTAATGTAAAGGGGTCCAGAGGTGCAGGGGGATGTGTAATGTAAAGGAGTCCAGAGTTGCAGGGTGCTGTGTAATGTAAAGGGGCCCAGAAGTGCAGGGTGCTGTGTAATGTAAAGGGGTCCAGAAGTGCAGGGTGCTGTGTAATGTAAAGGGGTCCAGTGGTGCAGGGTGCTGTGTAATGTAAAGGGGCCCAGAAGTGCAGGGGGTTGTGTAATGTAAAGGGGTCCAGAGATGCAGGGTGCTGTGTAATGTAAAGGGGTCCAGAGGTGCAGGGTGCTGTGTAATGTAAAGGGGTCCAGAGGTGCAGGGTGCTGTGTAATGTAAAGTGGTCCAGAGGTGCAGGGTGATGTGTAATGTAAAGGGGTCCAGTGATGCAGGGTGCTGTGTAATGTAAAGGGGTCCAGAGGTGCAGGGAGGGGGGCTGTGTAATGTAAAGGGGTCCAGTTGTGGAGAGAGAGTACAAAGTAGTGACAAAGAGATATTGGGGGATGCAGAGGTATGCAGGGGGCACAGTGGGGTGTTTTTACATTTTAAAGTTGGGGAGGGCAGTGCCAGATATAAGATCCGCCCCGGGTACCAAATGCTATAGGTACGCCCCTGCTGTGTGCAGGATCCAAGCAGCCTAGGTCGGCGTGAGGAAAGTGCTGTCAGGAGTCTTCCATCTACAATGAGCTATTGGGTACAGGTGATGCTGTAAACTGTCCAGTATGTTCCATATGCCTGGTAGGAATAACTTGCTGAGGTCTATGCTAAGGAGGGGCACACAGTGGTGCATGCCATGGAGGGGACGATAGACACCTGCAATTATCTACATGTTTCACCCCTCCCACAACTTGGGCTTCTTCAGGACGTATAGCATCCTTGCTGGTACGATGGAGATCTGAGGGATCTCGTCATAAACAGACAACGCCTAATCCAATCCCCTGGAGGGGGTGAGTACGGTGCGCTGGCCGATCGCGTCTTCCTTACACCCGACTACAGTATAAGATAAAGATGTGCAGCCCGCAGCTTGTCATTCAAGTATATCAGTCTTTATTGGTACAGGTAGACTACAGAGCAATACAGAGGCTTACACCTTTCAGCATGCAGCCTTAACAATGATTAACCACTTCATACCGGGCGCTTTTACCCCCCTTCCTGCCCAGGCCGAATTTCAGCTTTCAGCGCTGTCACATTTTGAATGGCAGTTGCGCGGTCATGCCACACTGTACCCATATGACATTTTTATAATGCTTTTCACACAAATAGAGCTTTCTTTTGGTGGTATTTAATCACCGCTGGGCTTTTCTATTTTTTTTTTTTTTTTGCTAAATAAATGAAAAAAGACTGAACATTAAAAAAACAAAAAACAAACACATTTTCTTTGGTTCTGTTACAACAATTTTGCAAACACATCTTTCTTTATGCAGGCCAAAATGTATTCTGCTACATTTCCCTTTGGTGAAAATAACCCAAATCCGTGTACCGTATTTTTCGGACTATAAGGCGCACGTAAAAGCCTAAATTTTCTCCCAAAATCGACCGTGCGCCTTATAATCCGGTGCGCCTTATATATGACCTGTTGACATCGCTGGAGTTCTTTGTTAACAGTATCTGTCAGATGGGCGCGCATGGAGTCACAGATCAAGTCTCTTGACGTTAACCTTCGGACTATAAGGCGCACGTAAAAGCCTAAATTTTCTCACAAAATCGACCGTGCGCCTTATAGTCCGATGTGCCCTATATATATGGAAATATCCATTTTATCAGCCGGTCGTTGCTAGTGCGCCTTATAATCCGGTGCGCCTTATAGTCCGAAAAATACGGTATATTATTTGGTCTGCAGGAGAGCCCACAAACTGTTAGATATCTAAAAATCGATCAATCCAGATGTACTGACTGCCGATCTCATTTCTTGAGGCCTGAAAATGCCAGGGCAATACAAATACCCCCCCCCCCCGTCCCCCGGCTCAAATGACCCCTTTTCGGAAAGTAGACAGTCCAAGGTATTTAGTAAGAGGCACGGTGAGATTTATAAAATTGTAATTTTTTTTGTCACGAATTTTGGGAAAATGAAGAAATTAAAAAGAAAATGTTGTTAATTTTTTTTTTTTTCTTTTACATACTGTCACCAGTGCAGTACAGTGTCATCATATACAGTGAAGGAAAAAAGTATTTGACCTCCTGCTGATTTAGTACATTTGCCCACTGACAAACAATCAGTCTATCATTTTAATGGTCGGTTTATTATAAAAGTGAGAGACAGAGTAACAACAAAAATATCCAGAAAAACGCATTTCAAATTAGTTATAAATTGATTCGCATTTTAACTGCTTAAGGACCGCCTCACGGCAATATATACCTCGGCAGAATGGCACGGCTGGGCACAATCACATACCTGTACGTGATTCTTTAAGTGCCCAGCCGTGGGTCGGCGGCACGCTCCCGACCCAGTCCTGAGCTCCGTGGCCGCCGGGTCCAGCGGACCCGATCGCCGCTGGTGTCCCCGTGATCGGGTCACAGAGCTGAAGAACGAGGAGAGGTCTGTGTAAACAAACCTCTCCCCGTGTGTTCCTAGTGTGGCTGTCACCGATCGTCTCTTCCCTGTTATAGGGAAAGACGATCAGTGACGTCACATGCCAGGCCACGCCCCCTACAATAAAAAAAATAAAAAAACACATAACGTCACACATAACCCTTTCTCGCCCCCTAGTGGTTAACTCCTTCACTGCCAGTGTCATTTACACAACAATCGATGCATTTAAATAGCACTGATTGCTGTATAAATGACAATGGTCCTAAAAATGTGTCAAAAATGTCCGATGTGTCCGCCATAATGTCTCAGTCACAATAAAAATCGCTGATCGCCGCCATTACTAGTAAAAAAAAAAAAAATATTAATAAAAATGCCATAAAACTATCCCCTATTTTGTAAACTTTTGAGCAAACGAATCAATAATTGATAATTGCGTTTTTGTTTTTTTACCAAAAATATGTAGAAGAATACGTACCGGCGTATCGGCCTAACCTGAGGGAAAAAAATGTTTTTTTTTATATATTTTTTGGGGATATTTATTATAGCAAAAAGTAAAAAATATTGCGTTTTTTTCAAAATTGTCGCTCTATTTTTGTTTAAAAATAAAAACCACAGAGGTGATCAAATACCACCAAAAGAAAGCTCTATTTGTGGGGAAAAAAAACTCGCCTATTTTGTTTGGGAGCCACGTCGCCACGACCGCGCAATTGTCAGTTAAAGCGACGCAGTGCCGAATCGTAAAAAGAGGCCTGGTCCTTTGGCTGCAAATTGGTCCGGGGCTTAAGTGGTTAATGAGTGAAATAAGTATTTGATCCCCTATCAATCAGCAAGATTTCTGGCTCCCAGGTGTTTTCTATACAGGTGTAGCGCTGACCCCCAAAGGAGCTGCTGTTTTTTTGTTTTTTTTGTTGGGCTTACCGTTACCTTACCTGTTCACTGTTACCCTCCTAGGGGTCCTGCAAAAGGCGCTGGTCAAAGAATATTGCTCCGACACTTAGTCCTTCCGATGGAAGCGGTGAGTCGGTACAAGCACCGGAGGGCGGCGCGCGGGGGGGGGGGGGTCCCCTCCCGCCACCCGTAAGAATGATCAAGCGGTGGAACAGCCGATATGATCATTCTTATGGTGCAGGGAATCGCCGGCTGAAAACGCCGATATCTGAATGATGTCTGTGGCCTCAGGCATCATTCAGATATAACCATCGAAAGCCCATGACGTCAATAGACATAGTATGGGCGCCAAGTGGTTAAATACCCGTACCCAGATTGCACAGCGGGTAGACCACTCCCACCGGGCTGTTTCTGAGTAAAAGGGGTACCCAATGCATTTAGCCTGTTGTATTTCCAACACTTACTGGTGGTGACAGCGACACCCACGGCCAAGTGGAAACTAGCACAACCCAGCTAAACTGGTACCTAAACCAGAACTTTAGCATAATTAGTCTGAGCCTAACTGCAGCTTCAGATAAACTTAAATTTACAAAAATGCTAGCATCGATATTGAAAATACCAGCACTACACAGGTAACTAGCTGAGATTAGGAGCACTCTCTTAAAGGGAGTGCTCCTAATCTCAGCTTGTTACCTGTATAAAAGACACCTGTCCACAGAAGCAATCAGATTCCAATCTCTCCACCATGGCCAAGACCAAAGAGCTGTCCAAGGATGTCAGGGAGAAGATTGAGGACCTACACAAGGCTGGGATGGGCTACAAGACCATCGCCAAGCAGCTTGGTGAGAGGTGACAACAGTTAGTTTGATTATTCCCAAATGGAAGAAACACAAAATAACTGTCGATCTACCTCAGTCTGGGGCTCCACATGTTTATATTATCCTGAAGGAACTTCCCGTGGGGAAAAGAAACTGGTTTGCTCACTGGGTGAGGTGAAGTCTGGGAGTAAGTCCATGGTGGAGGATTTTGAGGGGCCCAGTGCCTCCTGGTTTGACTGTGCTACCTTGTCTGATCAAGGGCTGGGAAGGCAGAGAGCTTGTGGTGTAAAGTTCTCTCTGGAAATGGCGCGCCTGGGGTGCCAGAGTGACACTATTGGTTTTGAGACCCCACTTTGGAAACTGCCCTAGGCCATGGCATTAAAGCTTTTTGCTGCACTACTCCTCATGGCCTAGGTTTTTTGTTACCAAGCCACAAGGTCTACAGTAAGTTTGTCACTAGAACCTATGTACTGTAAGTGTCTTTTTTCACTTGAATTGTAGCATGTGGGTCTTCGGGCCTACCCTAAGGTCTAGGGCAGGGGTCTCCAAACTTTCTGAACAAAGGGCAAGGTTACCGTCCTTCAGACTTAAGGGGGGGCTGGACTGTGGGGATTGGGAGTAGAAAAGGTCCAGACATCAGTGTAAATAAACAATGCCCCATCTCTGGTGTCAGTGGAAGGAATAGCAGCCTATCCTTAATGTCATTGGGAGGAATTGTGCCTCATCGTTAATGTCATTGGGAGGAATTATGCCTCATCTTTGATGTCATTGGGAGGATTGTGCCCCTTTATTGGTGTCAATGTTGGTACTAGACATGTGCACTGACAAAAAATGTGTGTTTTTTCTTTGTTACTTTTTTTGGAAATTCAGAAATTCGAACATTCAGAAATTCTAAAATTCAGAAAACCGAAAATTTGGATTTTCAAATTTCTGAATTTTGAATTTTCAGATTTACTAATTTTGGAATTTCTGAATTTTCAAATTTCTGCATTTCGAATTTTCAGATTTACTAATTTTGGTATTTCCGAATTTTCAAATTTCTGAATTTCGAATTTTTCAGATTTACTAATTTTGGAATTTCCGAATTTTCTAATTTCTGAATTTCAAATTTTCAGATTTACTAATTTTGGAATTTCCAAATTTTCAAATTTCTGAATTTTGAATTTTTGGATTTCGAAAATCGGATTTCCGAATTTCAGATTTCCGAATTTTCAAATTCCGATTTTTTGGAAATTCAAAATTCGAAAAGCTGAAAAAAAGAAAGAAAATCGCTAAAATTCGAAATAATAACTATTAAATTGTAGGTATTTGAATTTCCTTTCAAATTTGGCTGAACATAACAAAAACAAATTTATCTGAGGTTACGAATTATCCGAAATAACAAAATGCCGCATCTAAACAATTGGAATGGAACAAATTAATACATAATTATAATAAAAAGGTTTTATTATTATTATTTATTATTATTCGATTGTTATGTTCCATTTGTTTAGACGTGGCATTTGTTATTTCAGATGATTCGTAACTTCGGATAAATTTGTACTCGGTTCACTAACAGCCAAATTTGAAAGGAAATTCCAATACCTATAATTTAATATTTATTATTAATTAGTTATTATTTCAGATTACAGGCTTTTGAATTTTCAGATTTTCACCTTTTTGAATTTTCAGATTTTCATTATTCTTGAATTTTCAAATTTCCAAATTTTTCGAATTTTTACATTTGTCAAATTTTGAATATTCAAATTTCCTAATTTAGAATTTTCTCATTTCCGAATTTCTGAAATTTCGAATTTCTGAAATTTTCCAATTTCCAAAATTTTCCAATTTCCGAAATTTAGGATTTTCAAAAACTCGGAAAAAAAAAAAATATAAAAAAATTATAATTTCAGAAATTGGTTAGCATTGCACATATCTAGTAGGTACCAGCGGATGAAAATTGTGGCCAAAGGGCCTACTGAAAGCAAGCAAAAGGCCACATCTGGCCCTAAGGGCCACAGTTTGGAGCCTACTGGTTTAGGGGGAGGAGGGGTGGCCCTTAGGTTCCTTCCACCCCTGCCTTTGGGGCTCTCTCTTGGTTGACTTTGGCTGACCATGAGGAGAGGGGTCCTCCAGGCCTTTTGGCTAGGTGACCCTGAATGTGGCTTACCCCCAGCAGGGGTCTTGCACTCCAGTGGGTCAGGGAAAGGTCCTTTATCTTCAGGAGGGGAGCAT
Organism: Lithobates pipiens; assembly: GCF_037356315.1. NCBI lineage: Eukaryota > Metazoa > Chordata > Amphibia > Anura > Ranidae > Lithobates > Lithobates pipiens. The sequence goes on along the minus strand of NW_027507764.1, from coordinate 585,550,441 downwards.
ATGGCACACCCTAAGTGCAATTTTTTGTGTGTGTCTCATTTGAACTATTATTGTACACTTTGGTGGTTGGTTTTTGCGCACTGCACCATGGTTTTGAAGAAAACTGGTATCTACTGGTGATGGCAGTGAAGATTTAGACAGTCTGGTAAAGGGGTTATGAGGACATATTGGGCATACTGGGGGTCTGTACACATAAAAAGGTCAATAACCTCGGGATACTTCCGTAATAATCTCTATATACCATGAGGCTGCAGGTAGTCTAGCTGTGGTGCCTCTTTGTCGGTGCTCATGAAAGCTGCTATGATGGACTCATTGATCCGGCCTGATGTATGATTGTAAGCACTCGTCCATTTGTTGGCTTCCTTTCGTATTTTTTGGCTTCTGTATTTTTGTTCTTCTATTCTCTGCTTTCAAAAGCCCGGTAAGATAATTTGCCTTTTCTACAGTTTAGTTATTATCAAAGCAATGCTCCCTGCCCTGAAAAGGAATCTCCACCAACATCCACCTGTAATTCTTTCATCTTTAGTGTCCCTCACTCACTTTTTTTCTTCCTGTTCCTTTGTAGATTGGTCTTTGTAGTGTAATCTGCTGCCTCCACCTTCTTATCTCCTATTGTTTGCCTTGTTCTCTGACCCCGGCACAGGCCCAGAGCACTTTGTAAGGACTGAACTTTCACTTCTAGCGTTCTGTTCCTTGTAGAGATATCCTTTGATCCCGGTGTGCTCTTGTCTCCGATCAATCGTGCAATGCTCCAAATTCACCTCTCACGTGTCTCTTGGTCAGGATAATGCATGTGGGGGCTTAAAGCTGAATAGAAATACTTTAATTTAAATATATTCCCCAATAGCAATAAAGAATGCAAATCTACTTTATATGCATCAAATGGCTTTACAAACTCAGATATCGTAAAGACCTTGTAAAATCAAAGCTCCAAACTGTCCATCATTTGGAGGGACAGTTCCTCTGTTTAAATTGGCCCCTCTTTCCTCTTCTTTTGGTCTACTTTAATAATATTCCGTTGTTGGAGAACCCCTGCTAAAAGTGATACTGTATACAAGTCTTGAAATGTTAGCCACACCACATTGGTGGGCAATGGGAGATGGTCCCCTTATATTGGAGGTCAGTGAGAAGAATGTTCCTTACATTGGTGGTCAGTGGGAAGAATGTTCCTTATATTGGAGGTCAGTGAGAAGAATGTCCCTTACATTGGTGATCAGTGGGAAGAATGTTCCTTACATTGGTGATCAGTGGGAAGAATGTTCCTTACATTGGTGATCAGTGGGAAGAATGTTCCTTACATTGGGGATCAGTGGGAAGAATGTTCCTTACATTGGGGATCAGTGGGAAGAATGTTCCTACATTGGTGATCAGTGAGAGGAATGTTCCTTACATTGGTGATCAGTGAGAAGAATGTTCCTTACATTGGTGGTCAGTGGGAAGAATGCTCCTTACATTGGTGATCAGTGGGAAGAATGTTCCTTACATTGGTGGTCAGTGAGAAGAATGTTCCTTACATTGGTGATCAGTGGGAAGAATGTTCCTTACATTGGTGATCAGTGGGAAGAATGTTCCTTACATTGGTGATCAGTGAGAAGAAGGTTCCTTACATTGGTGGTCAGTGAGAAGAATGTTCCTTACATTGGTGGTCAGTGAGAAGAATGTTCCTTACATTGGTGATCAGTGGGAAGAATGTTCCTTACATTGGTGATCAGTGAGAAGAATGTTCCTTACATTGGTGGTCAGTGAGAAGAATGCTACTTACATTGGTGATCAGTGGGAAGAATGCTCCTTACATTGGAGGTCAGTGAGAAGAATGTTCCTTACATTGGTGATCAGTGGGAAGAATGTTCCTTACATTGGTGATCAGTGGGAAGAATGTTCCTACATTGGTGATCAGTGAGAAGAATGTTCCTTACATTGGTGATCAGTGAGAAGAATGTTCCTTACATTGGTGATCAGTGAGAAGAATGTTCCTTACATTGGTGATCAGTGAGAAGAATGTTCCTTACATTGGTGATCAGTGGGAAGAATGCTCCTTACATTGGTGATCAGTGGGAAGAATGTTCCTTACATTTGTGGTCAGTGAGAAGAATGTTCCTTACATTGGTGATCAGTGGGAAGAATGTTCCTTACATTGGTGATCAGTGGGAAGAATGTTCCTTACATTGGTGATCAGTGGGAAGAATGTTCCTTACATTGGTGATCAGTGGGAAGAATGTTCCTTATATTGGAGGTCAGTGAGAAGAATGTCCCTTACATTGGTGATCAGTGGGAAGAATGTTCCTTACATTGGTGATCAGTGGGAAGAATGTTCCTACATTGGTGATCAGTGAGAAGAATGTTCCTTACATTGGTGATCAGTGAGAAGAATGTTCCTTACATTGGTGATCAGTGAGAAGAATGTTCCTTACATTGGTGATCAGTGAGAAGAATGTTCCTTACATTGGTGATCAGTGAGAAGAATGTTCCTTACATTGGTGATCAGTGGGAAGAATGCTCCTTACATTGGTGATCAGTGGGAAGAATGTTCCTTACATTTGTGGTCAGTGAGAAGAATGTTCCTTACATTGGTGATCAGTGGGAAGAATGTTCCTTACATTGGTGATCAGTGGGAAGAATGTTCCTTACATTGGTGATCAGTGAGAAGAAGGTTCCTTACATTGGTGGTCAGTGAGAAGAATGTTCCTTACATTGGTGGTCAGTGAGAAGAATGCCCCCCTTCCCTTTACATAGAGCTAACCTGATCATTGATGTCAGTGGTTACTTACCTGAGAGATTGGAGATTAGAAGTTCCACTTCTACACTGGCTCCGCAAAGTGCCATTGGTGTCAGAACTATGGTGGGTACGTCAGTTTGGGGTTTTAATCCACCACTGCTCAAGGAACCCCCAGAAGCCTGTGATGGAACGTCGAGGTTACAGTATGTTTTTGGACATGCACTGCGATTAAAGAGGAAGTAAACCCTGATGAGTTTACTTCCTCTTTCATTCCCTGCAAAGGTAAAGCATAATGGACTACTGTGCATCGCATCGCATCGCATAGTAGTCCATTATGTGTCACTTACCTAACACAGGAGCCAGCGAAGTCACCGCTGTCCCCTGTAGTCCGGCGCATCCATCTTCTCGGTGGGTCTCGGCGCTCCGCCGCTGTCATTCGGGGAAGCCGCGATGACGTCACCCCCGTGCATGCGCACGGGAGCCGCCACGCGCGGCATATTCGCCCTTGACGGTGCCGCGCTCAGTGCGCCTGCGCACCGCTGTCTATGGCGCATGCGCCATAGACAGCGGTGCCTGTCTTTTGGCAAATATCTCCTAAACCGTGTAGGTTCAGGAGATATTTCTTGGACCTACAGGTAAGCCTTAATCTAGGCTTACCTGTAGGTCAAAGTGTGTTGTAAGGGTTTACAACCACTTTAAGAAGTTTACATATGAAAATGTAAATCATAAAAATATGAAGTTCGGGTCACACAGCTGATAAAATACAATAACAACTCTGAATATTTGCTCACTAAACCTTCATGGAGTCGCCATCTTTGTGTTTCTCTTTATTTGTTGGTTGATTGATGTTTATTTGTGGCTCCAGCCCAAAGCTCTCCCCGCCATCTGTTTCTAGGGTGACGCCGATTGTGAGAGTGACGATCGTATAGCGATGAGTCCTCATTCTATATGTTTGTTTATTTTCAGGTGTTCCTGCTGTATTCGTTACAATCTGGGCGCGGGAAAGAGCCACGTTTGCGGATACAGAGTGAGTACAACCTTCTTCTCCCATAAGGAGAACCCGTCACAGAACACGGAGAACCCGTCACAGAACACGGAGAACCCGTCACAGAACACGGAGAACCCGTCACAGAACACACCTTCTTGATGTTTTGATGCACCTAGAAATTATTTTGCTGATTAAGGCCGGGTTCACACCACTGCGATGCGGGAACGCCGCGAATCCGCGGCGTTTTCCCGCATCGCATTACTCCCGGCGGCAGTTCACACTGCCCTATGCGGACGGCTGGGAGTGTCAATGATATGTTAATGACACCCCCAGATCCGTCCGCATATCGCAGTGCGATCTGCCGACTCGCACAGGAATCGGATCGCATGGTGTGAACCCCCCATGCGATCCGATTCTGTTGCGGACCAAAAAAAGGGTCCCGCGCGAGTTTGCTGCGGGAGCGATGCGAATTCAGCCATACTATCTGTATGGCTGAACTCGCATCGCTACGGAGATCGGATGTGATTTGCACTGCAGTGCGGGTGCGAATCACATCCGGATCTCCCCTCGCAGCAGTGTGAACCCAGCCTTAAGGTTTAGTTGGACATTAACTAGTTGTGGACATCAGACATGCCGCAAACGGCCAAACAAACTTCAAAGTGCACAAGGGCGTAGAGTTCATCCTGTACTTCTGCCCCTCACACATATGCATGAGGAACCAAGCTTAATTGTAAATGGGGGCTTAGACATACAAAGTAACATTGTTTATAAACAATGAGCAGACGGGAGATAGAAAGATACAAAGTAAGAGTGTTTATAAACATTGATCAGACGGGAGATAGAGAGATACAAAGTAACATTGTTTATAAACATTGATCAGACAGGAGATAGAAAGATATAAAGTAACATTGTTTATAAACATTGATCAGACGGGAGATAGAGAGATGCAAAGTAACATTGTTTATAAACATTGATCAGACAGGAGATAGAAATATATAAAGTAACATTGTTTATAAATATTGATCAGATGGGAAATGGAGATATACAATGTAACATTGTTTATAAACATTGATCAGACAGGAGATAGAGAGATACAGAGTAACATTGTTTATAAACATTGATCAGATGGGAGATAGAGAGATACAAAGTAACATTGTTTATAAACATTGATCAGATGGGATATAGAGAGATACAAAGCAACATTGTTTATAAATATTGATCAGACAGGAGATAGAGAGATATAAAGTAACATTGTTTATAAACATTGATCAGACGGGAGATAGAGAGATACAAAGTAACATTGTTTATAAACATTGATCAGATGGGAAATGGAGATATACAGTGTAACATTGTTTATAAACATTGATCAGACAGGAGATAGAGAGATACAAAGTAACATTGTTACTTTTAGCTTTTCTTTGTTTTATTCATCTGCAGATTAAATTAATGACCTGATAAGTAAACAAAAAAAATATATGTTTTATATAAAATTTGTACCATTTTAACCCCTTCTTAACCCTTCTGCCCTTAGCTATTATTTTCCTGCTGTTTTTTTTTTTTTCTGCCTTTCTAATCATTATTGTTTAAACTTTTTTTGTATTTGTGAAAAGCTCATCCTTTCCATCATCCTAACCTCTTTCTCCTTGGTGCCACAAATGGTTCTTTTGGGTCTGGATATTGACACTTTGCCCCAGAGATCACACACGATCGTTTTCATAACTGCCCGCCTAGATATTTCTAGAAAGTGGAAATCCCCCCCCCCCCCCCACACACATCTATTTCAGAAGTGATCACACTCTTCACCAATAACTGCCCGATGGAATGTATGTATGTCAAGGCTCACCTACAACTCCCAAAATGTCATAATCACTGGGAACTTTGTCTGACACCCCCAAAAAGCCTAAATCTCACGTGACCTACACCCGCTTTATGGCCTTATTATTCTATCCACACCCAATCCGAACACCCCCATTGGATATAATACTTTACCTTACTGTTGGCGGACTTCAGATCCATCCCACTATAGAAATGCAGAAATTTATCACTTGCTAAACTTTTGTACCATAACAGTTAAGTTCATCCTTTGTACATTGTACTAATATGAGCTGTTCACCTACTGTATCATTTCTTATTTTATTTTTTGATACTTATTAGACATGTGCAATTCAGTTTAGTTCCAAATTAATTTTTTAACGAATTTTGATGAATTGGTTCATTTCCAAATTTTTCAATTTCCGAAATTCCAAATTTCGAATTTCCAAATTTTCGAATTTTGGAAATTCGTAAATTTGAAGTTCAGAATTCGTAAGTTTGAAGTTCAGAATTCGTAAGTTTGAAGTTCAGAATTTGGAAATTTAAAGTTCAGACTTTGGAAATTTAAAGTTCAGAATTTGGAAATTTGAAGTTCAGAATTCAGAAATTTGAAGTTCGTAAATTTGGGATTTGGAAATTCGGAAATTTGGAATTTGGAAATTCGGAAATTTGAATTCCGAAATTCCACATTTTCTAATTTTGGAAATTTGGAAATTTGAAGTTCAGAATTCGGAAAGTTGAAGTTCAGAATTCGGAAAGTTGAAGTTCAGAATTCGGAAATTTAAAGTTCATAAATTTGGAAATTTGAAGTTCGAAAATTCGGAAATTTGGGATTTGGAAATTAGAAAATTCGAAAATTTGAAAATCCGAATTTTCGGATTTCCGAATTCCGAATTTTCTAATTTCCGAAAAAAAGCAAAAAAACCAACAAAACTAATTTTTTGTCAGTATACATGTCTACTACTTATATATGTACATTTCTGTCTATACTGCATAATCTTTTTGAGATTTCAATAATTGCCAAGTTAAAAAAAAATAATATTTTTTTCCTAAAGTAAAAATAATGATTATGTGTGATACGTGGTGAGAGGGAAAAGAAATGTAACAATGGGATTATATATACAAAATCAGGAGATGCTGAAATATTGAAATACATTGTATATACTTTATATCAATAAGAAGGAATATCATTGGATAGTAATTTTTAAGAAGAAAAGGACAGCAGCAAAAAAAAATGATAAGAGACCATAGAGGTAATATAGAATTAAATTATATATAACACATCAGAGTCCCCTATTTACTTTAGAACCCCCCCTCACATCAGAATGCCCTCTTTCCTATAAGAGCATAGAGTCCTCACATTTCACCTCAGTATCCCCGCTTTCTTATAAGAGTAACCCCTTCACATCAGAGTTCCCCCATTTCCGATCAACCCTCCCCCCCTCTTCACAACAGAGTTCTTCCACCATTTCACATCAGGGCCAAGTCCTTTCTCATCAGAGTCCCCTATTTACTTGAGGATCCCCCCCCCCCTCACATCAGAATGCCCTCTTTCCAATAAGAGTAACCCCTTCATATCGGAGTCCCCCCTTTACAATAGAGTTCCCTGTTGCAAATCACAGCCCCCCCGCCCTTACATAAGAGTCTCCTATTTACTTTAGGACCCCCCCCCCCCCCACATCAGAATGCCCTCTTTCCTATAAGAGTATCCCTTTCACATCAGAGTCCTTACATTTCACAGCAGGATCCCCTCTTTCTTATAAGAGTAACCCCTTCATATCAGAGTTCCCCCATTTCACATCACAGCTCGCCCTTTCACATCAGAGTCCCCTATTTACTTTAGGACCCCCCCCCCCCCACATCAGAATGCCCTCTTTCCTATAAGAGTATCCCTTTCACATCAGAGTCCTTACATTTCACAGCAGGATCCCCTCTTTCTTATAAGAGTAACCCCTTCATATCAGAGTTCCCCCATTTCACATCACAGCTCGCCCTTTCACATCAGAGTCCCCTATTTACTTTAGGACCCCCCCCCCACATCAGAATGCCCTCTTTCCTATAAGAGTAACCCCTTCATATCAGAGTTCTCCCATTTCACATCACAGCCCCGCCCTTTCACATCAGAGTCCCCTAATTACTTAAAGCCCCCCTCACATCAGAATGCCCTCTTTCCTATAAGAGTAACCCCTTCATATCGGAGTCCCCCCTTTAGAGTTCTCCTGTTGCAAATCACAGCCCCCCCCTCCGCCCTTTTACATAAGAGTCCCTTATTTACTTTAGGACCCCCCCTCACATCAGAATCTCCTCTTTCCTATAAGAGTATCCCTTTCACATCAGGGTCCACACATTTCACATAAGAATTCCCCCTTTCACATTAGAGTCCCCCCCTTTGTAAATCAGAGTACCCCTTCACATCAGAGCCCCCTCTTTTCTATAAGAGTAGCCCTTTCACACCAGAGTCCTCCCTTCTCATCAGAGTTCCTTCTTTCATATCAAAGTCCCCCCTTTTGCATCAGGAGCCCCCTTCACATTAAGAGTCCCCTCTTTACATCACAGGCTGTCCTTCACATCACAGTCCCCCGTTTACATTTGTGTTTTCAGTACGCCCCCCCCTTTCACATAAGGGATATCCTAGAATGAATACAGTGGGCCCGACTCTCAGCTAAGAGTCACACTAAGGCCCCACCCATTTCACCCGGTTTGTTACAGCCGCTGGACCCCCGTGGCAGGACTCTGCAGATCCTTGCTGCTGGAATGACCGGGGCATGCGATCAGCAGCGACCACTCATTTAAAGACGAATGCCGGGCTGACAGCAGCCGCACGCAGAGCGATTGGCTGCGGTTTGGGACAGAAGTCAGAGAATGGAGGAATCCGACAGCATAGCTCCCAACTGTCCCTGATTTAGAGGGACTGTCCCTGATTTAGAGGGACTGTCCCTGATTTCAAAGGACTGTCCCTGATTTCAAAGGACTGTCCCTCATTTGGAACAAAGTCCCTCTAACCCTCACTCCTCCTCATTTGTCCCTCATTTTGGTCTGATCTCTATAGTTGCATATAAAATGCACTTTTTATCTATCAAAAAGTCTTTCCCAGCACTAAACCTTTCATCTGATTTCTAAATTGCTGCATTTGTAAATTCCAAAAGCCGATATAAATGAATAGTAGTGGTAAAAAAAAGCACTTGTGAGTTTAACCAATCTTAGTTTTTTTGTATAATTCTTCTTTAAGGGGGCGTGTCAAGGGGGTGTGTCCTATGCCTGCATACTTTTGCTGATAGGTGTCCCTCATTCCCATCTCAAAAAGTTGGGAGGTGTGGGCCAGCCGTGTGAAAGGGGCGTAAGGCAACTTCAAATTTGCGCAATTTCGGGGGCCACGATTTTGACGCGATTTCAGGAAATGCCTGTGTAACTCGCATCAAAGTCGTACCAAAGTAGTACAGGGACTACTTTGAAGTCGGTGCGACTTGAAGTCGCACAGATATGAATGGAACTCGTTGGAAATCATGGGGGGGGTACAACTTGGCGTGGGACTTTGCAGTCCCAAGTCGCAGGACAAGTCTCACAAGTGTGAAAGGGGCCTTATTCTTTCTATGGATAGATGCAACTCTAATGCCGCGTACACACGATCGGAGTTTTCATTGGGAAAAATCTTGGATGGTTTTTCCAATGGAATTCAGCTCAAGTTTGCCTTGCATACACACCGGTCACTCAAAAGTTCTCGGAACTTTCCACCGCCAAGAACGCGGTCAGGTACAACGCTACGACGAGCCAAAAAAATGAAGTTCAACGCTTCCGAGCATGTGTCCAATTGTTTCAGAGCACGCGTAGGAATTTTGCGCGTCGGAATTTCTACAGACGATCGGAACTTTTTCCGTTGGAAAAAAAGAGAACCCGCTCTCAAACTTCTGCTGCCCGGAATTCCACCAGCAAAAGTCCAGTGGAGCGTACACACAGTCGTAATTTCCGACCAAGAGCTCTCATCGAACTTTTGCTGGCCGAATTTCGTGGCTTAACCGGTTCCCGACCGGTGCACGCCGATGTACGTCGGCAGAATGGCACGGGCAGGCATATTGGCATACAGGTACGTCCAATCTTCAATGTCGCCCTGCCATCGCAAGCGCGCCGCCGGCCACGCACTCGCATGCCGGTCGGGACCCCCGTGAGTCCGGTCGTGGGTCCCGCGGACTCGTTTACCGTGGGCATACCCGCGATCGTCTCCCAGGGTGGCTGAATGGAGGAAATGCCACTGTATACAGCATTTCCCCATTCTGCCTAGCAACTAGTGACGCTGATCTCTGCTCCATGTGATTGGAGCAGAGATCAGTGTTCACTAAATGAAAGCCCAGCCCCCCACAGTTAGTAACACACCCCTAGGAACACTTAACCCCTACACTGCCAGTGTCATTTACACAGGAATCACTGCATTTATATAGCAGTGATTGCTGTATAAATGACAATGGTCCCAAAAATGTGTCAAAAATGTCCGATGTGTCCACCGCATTCACAATAAAAATCGCTGATCGCCGCCATTACTAGTAAAAAAAATAATAATAAAAAATTATTAATAAAAATGCTATAAAACTATCCCCTATTTTGTAAACGCTATAACTTTTGCGCAAACCAATCAATAATCGCTTATTGCGAATTTTTTTAACCAAAAATATGTAGAAGAATACGTATCGGCCTAAACTGAGGGGAAAAAATTTTTATATATTTTTTGGGGATATTTATTATAACAAAAAGTAAAAAATAATGCGTTTTTTTCAAAATTGACGCTCTATTTTTGTTTATAGCGCAAAAAATAAAAACCGCAGGGGTGATCAAATAACACCAAAAGAAAGCTCTGTTTGTGGGAAAAAAAGGACGTCAATTTTGTTTGGGAGCCACGACGCACGACCGCGCAATTGTCAGTTAAAACGACGCAGTGCCGAATCGCAAAAAGTGGTCTGGTCTTTGACCAGCAAAATGGTCCGGTCTGTAAGTGGTTAATAATACCCACAAAAAAATAATAATAATAATAACAAGTGAACTCTGCACATTGTAAGCTTCTGAAGACGGCGCCTGCGCCTTGAAGTCCTGGAAAAGATGGCATCCATCTTGCGCCTATTGAGCGCTTGTTTTATTAGCAGCCCGGACGTCTCCGGTACATGACTGTTGTCGCCGGTCCGGACTCGGGAGCGATTGGCCGACTGGCTAGTTTCAGAAAACGACGACTTCGTCCTCCTGGGACACGCAGTGGGCGAGCCGACGAGTCATTTTATCTGTAAGCTGGAAGAACGATCGCACTTACAGCTGACTGCTCGCCTGATGGAAGGCCCCCTCCCCCCCGTTGGGTCATACAAATTGCTTTTTATTTTCGTTCGCCGATGACTTTTCTATCAAAGGAAAACAAGCTCTTCTCTCCAGCTCTGTGCGCCTAACAAGAGCGAGCGAAGAAAGGGATATCCAACAATGCAAACCCGCTCGCTGAGCACTCACTACATTTCTTTTTTTTTTTTTTATCTTTAATAATTATTGGCTGCCAAAGTAACAGAAAAGTGTGATTGACTTCAATTATGACTGCAATCTATATAAAGGTGAAATCAATGTAAAAAAAAAAAAAACGTAAAAAAAAAAAAAGTTAGTTCAATTTGGTGTTTCAGTGCAAAACCCTTAAAGTGGTCTAAAGAGTTGAAAAATGAACAAAGCATATCCTTCTATAGCCTGTTCTTGCCTCAGTCCAGAGCTGTGGCTGCTGGTGGTATCATTTTTGGCAGAGCGTCAACCCAACCCCACCCCCCTGGGTGGTCAGCCGGGTCACAGGCATTCCCTCCTGCCCCCCCCCCCCCCGGGTGGTTGATCACCAGCCCCACACTTAGCCCATCTTTGTCACGCCACAGGCAGCGCTTCCTTCGGGTGGCGTCTCCTCCTCCTGGTGCTTCACGGCGGCTTCCCCTGCCTCTCCTCCCTCCTACTCCTCCTCTGCAGCCAATAGGATCGCTTCTTCTCTCCGCCAATTGGGTGACGGGTCTCAGGACCCGCTTCCTGAATTGCCGGGAGGAGAATCAGGAAGGCAATGGTGAATATTCATTCGCTTTTGTCACACAACTGGGTGGGCTCGGGGTGCAGTGCTATTAGAGCCTCAGGCTCTAATCATGTGCTTATAAAAAACAAAAGAAAAAAACAAACCCAATTGGAATCCATGCGTCACGGTGCCCTGCATGTAGATTAGGGTCCGGGTTAATGGATTGGGGGGGGGGCGGCGCCCCGTATAGACAGGCTGCCACTGGGTCAAACTTGTCAAAATCATCACTGTGCAGCCCAGTTTTAACACTGAGCACATGCTTGTGTTGATGGCTCTCTCCTCTACTCCTGGCTCTCTCCTCCACTCCCGGCTCTCTCCTCCAATCCCGCCTCTCTCCTCCACTCCCGACTCTCTCCTCCACTACTCCCACCTCTCTCCTCCACTACTCCCACCTCTCTCCTCCACTCCCACCTCTCTCCTCCACTCCCGCCTTTCTCCACCTCCGGCTCTCTCCTCCACTCCCGCCTCTCTCCTCCACTCCCACCTCTCTCCTCCACTCCCGCCTTTCTCCACCTCCGGCTCTCTCCTCCACTCCCGCCTCTCTCCTCCACTCCCGGTTCTCTCCTCCACTCTCGTCTCTCTCCTCCACTCTCATCTCTCTCCTCCACTCCCGACTCTCTCCTCCACTCCCGGCTCTCTCCTCCACTCCCGGCTCTCTCCTCCACTCCCGTTTCTCTCCTCCACTGCCTTCTCTCTCCTCTACTCACGGCACTCTCCTGGACACTTCTCCACTCAGCGGTGCGGGCTGTGCTCTCTCTCCCCTCCTCCCTCCTGCTAGTGCAGCTCCACTGTGTCTGTGGACATCGCCGCCTCCTTGTTAATACAGGAGTGCTTCACTGTCAGTAAGGAGGAGGGGAGAATACAGCCCACACCACATCCCGGCTCTCTCCTCCTCTCTTTGCGGCTCCCAGCGCTGAGCTGACAGGAGTAGTGATGCCTACTCCTGTCAGCCTTAAAAAAGAAGGAAAGTGGCCCCATCCTTACAGTAAACCATTGCCCCCAGGGCAGCCAACCCTCCCACCCACCCCTTGTCCTAACCTTGCTGGGGGGATCCTAAAACCTGGACATATGGGTATAGGAATACTCCGCTTTAGCTCACTCCCTGAATTTGATTTTGGTCCAATATGAGGCCTCTGTGGTGCCTACATTTTATTAAGGCACAGTGGCAAAGTTTGAAGTAAAGTCAACGAATCCCAAAATTTTTGGTAAACCGAGGAAAAGAAGCAGCTCAAATTGACCCGATCTAGTCACAGTGTATGGCCCCTGCTGGCGCTGCTCCAGCCACGCCCCCTGGCATGTTTTGTCCTGCCCACCGTGGCTTGGTCACAACTTCCACTCGTTATCGATCTTTGGCTTGTTCCTTGGCTACGCTTCTGCTTGATCCCAACCTCCAGCCACTTGTTACCAACCTTTTGGCTTGTTTACTGACTACGCTGCTGCTTGATCCCTAACTGCTTAATATGCTACTGGACCTCGGCTTGCTCACCTCCTGGCGGGGCGATCCTGAGGATAGAGTTGCCACCTCATCCCTTTAAACCCGAACACATATGAATTACACGGGTTCTGAAGGCTAATTTAATTACCACCTTAATCAGCCTCAGAACCTGTGTAATTAATATGTGTTCGGGTTTAAAGGGATAAGGTGGCAACCCTACCTGAGGACCATGACCTGGTACTAACATGCAGCGAAACCCATCTCCACCATCAGGGGCTCTGGTGAACACTGGTTAAACAGCCAGAGACTTTTGAACCAACACATCAGAATTTTAGTGAGAAGTTCAAACAAATATCCTCCGTATCTCAGACTAGATAACATAAAAGAATAATAAATGTTGATAATTACTGAGCAATCCAAGTTATTTGTCCTTTTTACCTTTTATGTTGGTCTTACTCCGGGATTGATTTTTTGATCCTAAAAGCTTTTAACTTTTACTGCTGGTGGTACTGAAGACGTGAATAACGATCGATGCGGGAGCTGTGAAAGTTAGCTGTCACAGAGATCTGTCCAGGCTTCATCACATCATATATACAGTGCCTTGCAAAAGTATTCACCCCCCCCCCCCCCCCCCGGCTTTTTACCTATTTTGTAACATTACAGCCTTTAGTTCAATGTTTGTTTGTTTTTATCTGAATTATATGTGATGGATCAGAACACAATAGTCTAAGTTGGTGAAGTAAAATTAGAAAAATATATACCTAAACCTATTTTTCAGAAATAGAAAACTGATAATTGGCATGTGCGTATGTATTCACTCCCTTTGTTATGAAGTCCATAAAAATCTCTGGTGCAGCCAATTACCTTCAGAAGTCACATAATTAGTGAAATGATTTCCACCTGTGTGCAATATACGTGTCACATGATCTGTCATTACAAATACACACCTTTCTGAAAGGCCCCAGAGGCTGCAACACCTAAGCAAGAGGCACCACTAACCAAACACTGCCATGAAGACCAAGGAAGTCTCCAAACAAGTAAGAGACAATGTGGATGAGAAGTACAAGTCAGGGTTAGGTTATAAAAAATATCCAAATCTTTGATGATCCCTAGGAGCCCCATCAAATCTATCATAACCAAATAGAAAGAACATGGCACTTCCCCCCCCTCTCTCCCTGTCTCTATATCTCACTTTTCTCCACCCTCTTCTCGCCTTCCCCCCTGCCCCATCCCTCCATCCCAGTCCGCTACCAGACCACCCCATAGCAGACGTTCACACATGCGATCTCTCACGAATACCACACGCCTCCAACCACGAGTTACCTTCCCCATTCTAGATAGACCCCTCTAGGGGTCTCCCTAGCGATGTCCCATAACACGCGCTGACCCCTTGTCCCCGCGAAGATTGACCCACCTTACATTACTATTGGCCCCTTGTCCCTCCTTCTCATTGGCCCTTTTACAAGCCTTGGGGCAATTCTTCATAGAGTAATACGACTTGGGCCACGTCTGATGGTCCGCAAACCACCTGTACTCCGGACATGCACCTAACTGGCTTCTTTTTACACACAGATCTGGTCCTGTACATTTCGAGATGTTCCCGTGTTATGAATATTTTATTACTCTGTACCTATGCCGATTTTGTATCCTATCTGTTGTTGGAAATGCCTGTTCGTCTGTATTTCTTGAACTATTTTTCAAAATAAAATGTGTTTAAAAAAAAAAAAAAAAAAAAGGAAAAAAAAAAAAAGAAAGAACATGGCACAACAGCAAACCTGCCAAGACGGCCGCACACCAAAACTCACGGAGCGGGCAAGGAGGGCATTAATCAGAGAGGAGCACAGAGAACTAAGGTAACCCTGGAGGAGCTGAAGAGTTCCACAGCAGAGAATGGAGTATCTGTACATAGGACGACAATAAGCCGTACGCTCCATAGAGTTGGGCTTTATGGCAGAGTGGCCAGAAGAAAGGCATTACTTTAAGCAAAAAACAAAATGGCGCGTTTTGAGTTTGCGAAAAAAGGCACGTGGGAGAATCCCAAAATGTATGGAGGAAGGTGATCTGGTCTGATGTATGGAGGAAGGTGATCTGGTCTGATGTATGGAGGAAGGTGATCTGCTCTGATGTATAGAGGAAGGTGATCTGCTCTGATGTATGGAGGAAGGTGATCTGGTCTGATGTATGGAGAAAGGTGATCTGCTCTGATGTATGGAGGAAGGTGATCTGGTCTGATGTATGGAGGAAGGTGATCTGGTCTGATGTATGGAGGAAGGTGATCTGCTCTGATGTATGGAGGAAGGTGATCTGGTCTGATGTATGGAGGAAGGTGATCTGGTCTGATGTATGGAGGAAGGTGATCTGCTCTGATGTATGGAGGAAGGTGATCTGGTCTGATGTATGGAGGAAGGTGCTCTGGTCTGATGTATGGAGGAAGGTGATCTGGTCTGATGTATGGAGGAAGGTGATCTGGTCTGATGTATGGAGGAAGGTGATCTGGTCTGATGTATGGAGGAAGGTGATCTGGTCTGATGTATGGAGGAAGGTGATCTGCTCTGATGTATGGAGGAAGGTGATCTGCTCTGATGTATGGAGGAAGGTGCTCTGGTCTGATGTATGGAGGAAGGTGATCTGCTCTGATGTATGGAGGAAGGTGATCTGGTCTGATGTATGGAGGAAGGTGCTCTGGTCTGATGTATGGAGGAAGGTGATCTGGTCTGATGTATGGAGGAAGGTGATCTGCTCTGATGTATGGAGGAAGGTGATCTGGTCTGATGTATGGAGGAAGGTGATCTGGTCTGATGTATGGAGGAAGGTGATCTGGTCTGATGTATGGAGGAAGGTGATCTGGTCTGATGTATGGAGGAAGGTGATCTGCTCTGATGTATGGAGGAAGGTGATCTGCTCTGATGTATGGAGGAAGGTGATCTGCTCTGATGTATGGAGGAAGGTGATCTGCTCTGATGTATGGAGGAAGGTGATCTGCTCTGATGTATGGAGGAAGGTGATCTGGTCTGATGTATGGAGGAAGGTGATCTGGTCTGATGTATGGAGGAAGGTGATCTGCTCTGATGTATGGAGGAAGGTGATCTGCTCTGATGTATGGAGGAAGGTGATCTGGTCTGATGTATGGAGGAAGGTGATCTGGTCTGATGTATGGAGGAAGGTGATCTGGTCTGATGTATGGAGGAAGGTGATCTGCTCTGATGTATGGAGGAGGGTGATCTGGTCTGATGTATGGTGGAAGGTGCTCTGCTATGATGTATGGAGGAAGGTGATCTGGTCTGATGTATGGAGGAAGGTGATCTGCTCTGATGTATGGAGGAAGGTGATCTGCTCTGATGTATGGAGGAAGGTGATCTGCTCTGATGTATGGAGGAAGGTGATCTGGTCTGATGTATGGAGGAAGGTGATCTGGTCTGATGTATGGAGGAAGGTGATCTGGTCTGATGTATGGAGGAAGGTGCTCTGGTCTGATGTACGGAGGAAGGTGATCTAGTTTGATGTATGGAGGAAGGTGATCTGGTCTGATGTATGGAGGAAGGTGATCTGCTCTGATGTATGGAGGAAGGTGATCTGGTCTGATGTATGGAGGAAGGTGATCTGGTCTGATGTATGGAGGAAGGTGATCTGCTATGATGTATGGAGGAAGGTGATCTGGTCTGATGTATGGAGGAAGGTGATCTGGTCTGATGTATGGAGGAAGGTGATCTGGTCTGATGTATGGAGGAAGGTGATCTGGTCTGATGTATGGAGGAAGGTGATCTGGTCTGATGTATGGAGGAAGGTGCTCTGGTCTGATGTATGGAGTAAGGTGATCTGGTCTGATGTATGGAGGAAGGTGATCTGCTCTGATGTATGGAGGAAGGTGATCTGCTCTGATGTATGGAGGAAGGTGATCTGGTCTGATGTATGGAGGAAGGTGATCTGCTCTGATGTATGGAGGAAGGTGATCTGGTCTGATGTATGGAGGAAGGTGATCTGGTCTGATGTATGGAGGAAGGTGATCTGCTCTGATGTATGGAGGAAGGTGATCTGGTCTGATGAGACTAAAATGTAACTTTTTGGAAATCAAAGAAAACACTATGTGTGGCGCAAACCCAACACATCACATCACCCAAAGAACATCATCCCCACTGTGAAACATGGTGGTGGCAGCATCATGCTGTGGGGATTTTTTTCAGCAGTCAGAACTGGGAAACTGGTCAGAGTTGAGGGAAAGATGGATGGTGCTAAATACAGGGATGTTCTTGAGCAAATCCCGTACCACTCTGTGCGTGATTTGAGGCTAGGACGGAGGTTCACCTTCTAGCAGGACAATGACCCCAAACACACTGCTAGAGCAACACTTGAGTGGTTTAAGGGGAAACATGTAAATGTGTTGGAATGGCCTAGTCAAAGCCCAGACCTCAATCCAATAGACTGAAAGATTGCTGTTCACAAGCGCAAACCATCCAACTTGAAGGAGCTGGAGCAGTTTTGTAAGGAGGAGAAATGGGCAAAAATCCCAGTGGTGAGATGTGGCAAGACTAGTAGACACCCAAAGCGACTTGGAGCTGTGATAGCCGCAAAAGGCGGCTCTACAAAGTATTGACTTTAGGGGGGTGAATAGTTTTGCACATTGACTTTTTCTGTTATTTTGTCCTATTTGTTGTTTGCTTCATAATAAAAAAAAACCAGAAAAGTAGAACCCCACTGCACTCAGCAGATGTCATGGTGTCCATATCTTGCACTGATGGCTTCTAACAAACTGGAAACAGTTGGATGCAAGATGAGTCTTTATGTTGAAAGCTGTACCTGGAGAGGAAAATTTAAGGCAAATAAGGTTTTTTTATTAAGATTCTTATCCCCATGGGGCTTCAAAGATGGGGTTTTTTTGTGGGCCATTGCCGTGCATTTTGCAGCCCACTGAAAAGGAATCGGATGTGAAAAATGGGTGAACGTTGTATGAATATTGGGTGAAAATATTCAGAAATAGACCCCGAAATGTGTAAAGTGTATTAGAGACAGTATAATTATATGGAAATTGAACCAAAACACATACGACACAAATAATTTTTACTATTATTTTTTATAATAATAATAGTTAAAAAAAAAATAATAATAATAACATTATTAAAAAATAAATAAATAAAAATAATTATATGTATCATGGAACATAGATATATGGTGTACTGCAGATGCAGTTTTGCACTGGGGCATGATGACAAAGCTGTAATATGCACTAGCCTTTTATATATATTTTTTTATATAATCATTACAATTATTTTTACTATTAATATTTTTTATAATAACAGTTTAAAAAAAGAAATAATACAAAAATTATAATTACATAAAAAAAAAACAATTAAACAAGAAAAAAATATATATGGATATGTATCATAGAACATAGATACATGGTGTACTGAAGATGTGGTTTTGCACTGGGGTTTCATGATTACAAAGCTGTAATATGCACTATCCTTTTTTATATAAATTTTTATAATTATTACAATTATTTTTTACTATTAATATTTTTTTTAAAATAACAGTTTTAAAAAAAATTAAATAATACGAAAAAATTATAATTAAATAAAAAAGCAATTAAACAAATAAAAATAAATATATAGATGTGTATTATAGAACATAGGTATTTGGTGTACTGCAGATGCGGTTTTGCACTGGGGTTTCATGATTACAAAGCTGTAATATGCACTAGCCTTTTTTTAAATATATTTTTATGGGAATTATTAATACTATTTTAGAAGTTTTAAAGATACTTGTAACAATATATATATATATATATATATATATATATATATATATATATATATATATATATATTCGTACCTAGAAAGTCCCATATGTTTTGGTGAAATTTTCATGTAGGTAATGGTCTAAGGATGATGGTGCACCCCCCAAACGGGTGCTCTTTTGAAATCTACATATGCTCAAGATCAAGGGCACGGCTATTAGTCCCTCCCTTCATGCCAGGGTGCTAGATATAATCCTGGACTCTGACCTCTCCTTTGGGCCCCACATCCTATCACTGTCCAGATCTTGCTGCCTCCGTAACATTTCCAAAATTCAGCCCTCTTAAACCAACAGCACAAAAGCTACTAATTCACTCCCTGGTCATCTCTCTCCTTGACTATTCCAACTGTCATTGGCCAACCTCTACAAAGGCTATGGGCCTTTCATTCTATCATGAATGCTGCTGCCGGACTCCTCTTCGCCAACCGCTCAGCGTCTTCTATCCCTCTCTGGCAATCCCTCCACTGGCCTCCATTCAGTGTCTGCTACCCCTCTCTGCCAGCCCCCCCCCCAGGCCTTCATTCAATGTCCACCATCCCCCTCTGCCAACCCTCCCACTGGCTTCTGCTTAGTGTCCACCTCCCCTCTCTGCCAACCCATCCCATGGCCTCTGCTCAGTGTCCACCACTTCTCTCTGCCAACCCCTCTCCTGGACTCTGCTCAGTGTCCACCACCCCTCTCTGCCAACCCCTCCCATGGCCTCTGCTCAGTGTCCACCATCCCACTCTGCCAACCCCTCCACTGGCCTCCGCTCAGTGTCCACCATCCCTCTTTGCCACCCCTTCAACTGGCTTCCATTTTGGGTGTCTACCATCCCTCTCTGCCAATCCTTCCACTGGCTTCTGCTCAGTGTCCACCACCCCTCTCTGCCAACCCCTCCCATGGCCTCTGCTCAGTGTCCACCACCTGTCTCTGCCAACCCCTCCCCTGAACTCTGCTCAGTGTCCACCATCCCACTCTGCCAACCCCTCCACTGGCCTCCGTTCAATGTCTTCCACCTCTATCTGCCAACCCCTCCACTGGCTTACATTCACCCACCCAATGAATACAATTTAGAATACCAAAAACCTACAAAGCCATCCACGACTCTGCTACCTCACCAATTTCATCTCAAGATATCGCCCAAACTGTCCTCCCCGCTCCTCCCAAGATCTCCTTTTTTCTAGCTCCCCCTCGTTACCTCCTCCCATGCTTGTCTCCAGGACTTCTCCACCTGTCTCTGCCAACCCCTCCCCTGAACTCTGCTCAGTGCCCACCATCCCACTCTGCCAACCCCTCCACTGGTCTCCGCTCAGTGTCCACCATCCCTCTTTGCCACCCCTTCAACTGGCTTCCATTTTGGGTGTCTACCATCCCTCTCTGCCAATCCTTCCACTAGCTTCTGCTTAGTGTACACCATCCCTCTCTGCCAACCCCTCCCATGGCCTCTGCTCAGTGTCCACCACTTCTCTCTGCCAACCCCTCTCCTGGACTCTGCTCAGTGTGCACCACCCCTCTCTGCCAACCCCTCCCATGGCCTCTGCTCAGTGTCCACCATCCCACTCTGCCAACCCCTCCACTGGCTTTCGCTCAGTGTCCACCATCCCTCTTTGCCACCCCTTCAACTGGCTTCCATTTTGGGTGTCTACCATCCCTCTCTGCCAATCCTTCCACTGGCTTCTGCTCAGTGTCCACCACCCCTCTCTGCCAACCCCTCCCATGGCCTCTGCTCAGTGTCCACCACCCCTCTCTGCCAACCCCTCCCATGGCCTCTGCTCAGTGTCCACCATCCCACTCTGCCAACCCCTCCACTGGCCTCCGCTCAATGTCTTCCACCTCTATCTGCCAACCCCTCCACTGGCTTACATTCACCCACCCAATGAATACAATTTAGAATACCAAAAACCTACAAAGCCATCCACGACTCTGCTACCTCACCAATCTCATCTCAAGATATCACCCAAACTGTCCTCCCCTCTCCTCCCAAGATCTCCTTTTTTCTAGCTCCCCCCTCGTTACCTCCTCCCATGCTTGTCTCCAGGACTTCTCCATAGCCTCTCCTTTTCTCTAGAACTCCTTACCCCAACCTATCCGGCTATCTCCTAATCTGTCCACCTTTTAAGAGATCTTTAAACTCATCTCTTCAGGAAAAAGCCCCCCACCTAACAACTGAAATTGACTTTCTTCATTAACGCAGGAACGCCTTTTGTTACACTTGCCCAACCTTTTAGGTTGTAAACTCTCAGAAGAAGGACCCTCCTAACCCTCTTTTATTGAATTGTATTGTTTTGTACTGTCTCCCTTCATTATGTAAAACTGTTGGCACTGTATAAATCCTGAATAATAATAGTAATATCGTAAAATAGAGTATAGATATAATATGAGAGGAAATCACTGATTGTTCTTCTACATACAACGTTCTCTGAGTGGTGAATTAACTCTTCTTTATCTGGTCTTCTCTCAGGTGCTGGGACCTCAGTGCAGGGAATTTAAAATGGATCATACAAGGTCCCATCTTGGCTGCTACAGTGGTGAGTGATCTGTGATGGAGCGAGGTCTTAAAGCAGGACTACCATCAGATATTTTATCTAATGCTTAGTACATGCAAGCTCAGTATTGTCTCCAAGTGATGCTTCCAAGTAGACATGTGCAGAACGAAAAAAAATTGTTGCATTTCGATTCGATATCCAGCCAATATTCTATACCTTTATTTTCTATTCTATCCCTTTATTTTCTATTATGTTTTATTCTGTTTATTTCGTATTTCGGTCCTTTTTTTACTTTATTATATTCTATTATTTTATGTTCTATTCTTTTCCGTTCTATTTGAAATTCAAATTTCAGAAGATTGATATAGTTTATTTTATGCTATTCCTTTATTCTCTATTCTACTTTATTCTCTTCTTTTATTTTTTTATTCTATTGTGTTCTTTTTCACTCCATTCTCTTCTATTCTTTTCTATTCTATCCCTTTATTTTCTATTATATTTTATTCTATTCATTTATTTAGTCTTTTGGTCTGTTTTACTCTATTATAGTCTATTCTTTGATGTCAAATTCTATTATTTTCTATTCTATTCCTTTATTTTCTCTTCTACTTTATTCTGTTCTTTTCTGTTATTTTCTATTAGATTTTATTCTATTCATTTATTTAGTATTTTGGTCCGTTTTACTCTATTATATTCCACTCTTTTATGTCCGATTCTATTATTTCCTATTCTACTTTATTCTCTTCTGAAATTTGAGTTTGATTTGAAAACTATCCGAATTCAGTTCTGAAAACTATCCGAAATTCATCTGAAATTTGTGTTTCATTATTTCAGATTCGTTTTAAATTCCTACTATTTGTAATTCATAAACTTAGGTACATCCAAATTCCCAAATAACGGAAAATTTGTCCGAATTTTGAAAACGAACCGCACGTTTGTGTGTATTTTTTTTTTTTTTTAGTAGACACCCTAGATAATAAAATGGTGGTCGTTGCAATATTTTATGTCACACTGCGCAGCAGTCTTTCAAATGCAATTTATTTATTTTTTTAAATTACTTTAATGAACTAAAAAAAAAAAAAAAAAACAGTAAAGTTAGTCCATTTTTTTTTTTTTTTTGTATAATGTGAAAGATTTTACGTTGCGAGAATCGTGATCTTTTTATTCTAAGCAAAAAAATTGTGATTCTAATTTTTGTCAGAATCGTGCAGCTCTAAGCCCCTGTACACATGGTCAGAGATTCCGACGGAATGTGTCCTATCGGACCGGTTTGTCGGATAATCCGACTGTGTGTGGTATGCATCGGACTGTTTCCGTCGGAATATCCGTCGGACCCAATTTTCCAACTTGTTGGAAATATTTTCTGACAAACTGGTCCGATAGGACATAGTCCGATCATGTGTAGAGAATTTTGATCGGACAAAGTGCCACGCATGCTCAGATCAAATTCCTACATCAAAGCTATTGGCTACTAGCCTGAATGTAGTCCCATCGTAACGAAATTACGTCATCACGTTCTGAATGATCGGATTTTTCGACAACTTTGTCCGACCGTGTGTATGCAACAGTTTCGGACAAGATCCGAAGGACAAAATCCAACGGATCTGGTTGTCGAAATCTCCGACCGTGTGTACAGGGGCTTATATATCTGATCTTCAATCAGAGAGAGGATGTCTTAAAGCATGCAGCTTCTGCTATGTCCTGAGAATACTGTGACATCGTCTTGTTTTGTTTTGTAAAACAAATATTTTATGCTAATTAAGGACTTGTGCTCCTTTAAAAGCATTCCCACTGACCCCAATGTACCAAAGGAGTAGAGCGTGTTCACTCTATAAGTAAGTTTCACTTTGCAGAGAATTAAAGTGAAACCTCAAAATAGTGAGTGATTTTTGTTAAAGCCGTTGTTGGTAAGATGGTGGTGTACACACAACGTGTTTCAGAGGATGTGAGTTCCCCCCTTTTTTTCAGGGTTTGGTAGAAGTCTTGTTCTAGGCTTGGAACCCAATGCCGGTGGAGGCCGGCGTAGGAATCTTAGTGGAGCGCCATGTCCCGTTCCAGCTACATTCGGAATGAAACCAGAAATTTCCGTGCATTATTGTTCTGTTGTAGTACGATCTGTATTTTTTTACTAGGACCTTTATAGAACATTTTAATTGGGGAAAAAAAAAAAAAGTTTACTGCAGACACCGGAAAACATTTCATCCTCTGAGATGATATTTTTCTCCTCGGCATATACAGGAGCAGCTGAAGCAGAATTGATTGGTGTTCTTGTACATGGCGGTCGTCTTATGCCGGGGGCGGTAAATTAAGCATCAAGTCATCTTTAGACTTCCTGACCTTCAATTGACCAATGATAAAATTGGATTGGAAGAGTTTTTTCTGCCTTCTAAGTGGAAATTTAGCATCCAATTCTGTGTAGAGCATTCCTTTGATTGATCTGAACTTAAATAATGCTGAGCGCAATGTTCAGTAGGAATTCTTGGACATTGTGTCCTCTAACCAATGTTTCCCCGTATACTATATTTGAGATTTAATATCTGTCCCGGATATGATTTGGGTTAAATGAGAGTTCTTTGACCATGAGTGGAAGCTTTAACACAATAACAACATTTTATTGGTGAGTAGTTGAAACTCTATCTAATACGCAACCATCTATCTATAGTCTACACCAAAGGAAGAAAATATTAGGTTATGTCAGAATGTTTATACTGAAATATTAAAAATGTATTGTAATTGTGAAAATCTTTGATTTGTGAGATTTACAATTTTCTACCAATACAAACAAGAAATTGAAGTTTCTTTATCCGTGCTATTTTGAAGACGAGTGATACAAATGATATTGCTTAAAAATATATACTTATTAACTAAAATACAGTGCAAAATAATATCGGGTATATTTTTGTGATAAAACAAATAAATGGATATACAGTACTTCTACTAATCAGAGATAGATGATGATAAAAGATACTATTATTCACATTTCTATTATTCAAGTTCTTGTTACAAAATATCACATTTCAATACTTAAACGATACTTGTATAGTTAAAGGGGTTGTAAAGGTTCGTTTTTTTATTTTCTACATAGGTTCCTTTAAGCTAGTGCATTGTTGGTTCACTTAGCTTTTCCTTCGATTTCCCTTCTAAATGTTTTTTTTCTTTGTCTGAATATCTCACTTCCTGTTTCTCCTCAGTAAGCTTCTCACCATCATCCGAGCTGGTGGTTAGTCAGCCAGAACAGCTTACTGAGGAGGAACAGGAAGTGAGAAATTCAGACAAAGAAAACAAAGAAAAAAAAACATTTAGAAGGGAAATCGAAGGAAAAGGTAAGTGAACCAACAATGCACTAGCTTAAAGGAACCTATTTAGAAAATAAAAAACGAACCTTTACAACCCCTTTAAGACTTGGAACTTGTGAATAGCTTCTGGGGCTTTACGGGCTTATGTAAACACTCTGTTATCTTTAAACCATATGATGTGATCTCTCTCAAACAAACAGATACCCTAACAAAATGTCATATTGTGCACAACTTGATTTGGTTAAAAAAAAAATCGCAATAAGCGATTATTGATTGGTTTGCGCAAAAGTTATAGCGTTTACAAAATAGGGGATAGTTTTATGGCATTTTTATTAATACATTTTCTTTTTTACTAGTAATGGCGGCGATCAGCGATTTTTATTGTAACTGCGACATTATGGCGGACAACATCGGACATTTTTGACACATTTTTGGGACCATTGTCATTTATACAGCAATCACTGCTATACAAATGCACCGATTCCTGCGTAAATGACACTGGCAGTGAAAGGGTTAACCAGTGGGTGGCAGTGTAGGGGTTGAGTGTGTCCTAGGGGCGTGTTACTAACTGTGGGGGGGGCGTGGCTTTTGTGTTAGTGAACACTGATTTCTGCTCCAATCACATGGAGCAGAGAGCAGCGTCACTTGTTGCTAGGCAGAATGGGGAGATGATGTTTACAACGGCATCTCCCTGTTCAGCCTCCCCGTGAGACGATCGCGGGTATCCCCGCGGCGATCGAGTCTGCAGGACCCGCAAACCGGACTCACGGGAGTACCTGACCGGCCGGCGGCGGCGCGCACGCGATGGCAGGGCGGCATATAAAAATGAACATACCTGTACGCCAATATGCCTGCCCGTGCCATTCTGCCGACGTACATCGGCGTGCGCCGGTCGGGAACCGATTAAGAGGTCCTGTCATGCTTTTTTTCTGTTACAAGGGATGTTTACATTCCTTTGTTTAAAAAATAAAAGTGACACAATTTTTTTTTTTTTTTTTTAAGGGCCGGTTCACACAGCGAGGCGATGCGAGGCGACACGGCTCGCCTCGCCTCGCTCCCGCAAGTCGCCCCCGTTCTGTACAATGGAACCGTTCTGAGAGGAGCGACTCGAGTCGCTCCGACTCAGAAAAAAGGTTCCTGTACTACTTCGGGGCGACTTCGGGGGCGACTTGCATTGACTTCTATACAGAAGTCCTCTGCAAGTCGCCGCTGAGGTCCCCGCAGGTCGCGGCGAGGCAAGTCGGAGACGCCTCGCCGCGCCTCGCTGTGTGAACCGGCCCTAAAGAACAGTGTCAAAAATAAAAAATAAAGGTAAAATAAATAAGAAAAAAAAAGATTTTTTTAAACGCACCCCATCCCGCCGAGCTCGCGCACAGAAGCGAACGCATACGTGAATAGCGCCCACATATGAAAATTGTGTTCAAACTACACATGTGAGGTATCGCCGCGATCGGTGGCGCGAGAGCAATAATTCTAGCCCTGGACCTCCTCTGTAACTGAAAACATGCCACCTGTAGAATTTTTTAAACGTCGTCTGTGGAGATTTTTTTTTAAGGGTAAAAGTTTGTCGCCGTTCCACGAGCCGGGGCGCAATTTTGAAGCGCGACATGTTGGGTATCATCATCTTTCACATTATGCAAAGAAACTGAGCTAACTTTACTTTTTTTTTATTTTCTTATTTTTTTGTATGCATGAAACAGTTTTTTTTTTCTTTACAATAAAAACACGTTTGAAAAATTGCTGCGCAAATACCGTGCAAGATAAAAAGTTGCAACGACCTCCATTTTATTCTTTAGGGTCTCTGCTAAATAAAACATGTTGGGGGGTTTTGAAGTAATTTTCTAGCAAGAAAAAATTATGATTTTTACATGTAGGAGAGAAATGTCAGAATTGGCCTGGTAAAAAAAAAAAAAAAAAAAAAATGGGCTAACGTTAATAAAAAAATAAATGTATTTTTTCCAAAAATAAAACAAGTGCGCTTGTAAGACCGCTGCGCAAATACGGGTGTGACGAAAAGTGTTGCAACGACCGCCATTTTATTCTCCAGGGTGTTAGAATTTTTTTTTTTTTTTTTTTTATGTTTGGGGGTTCTAATTAATTTTCTAGCAAAAAAAAAAAATGTTTTTAACTTGTAAACAACAACTCTCAAAAAGAGGCTCGGTCCTTAAGTGGTTAGCAATGTTTTTTTTTGTATCTCTGTGTATAAATCTTTTCATTTGTTCTCACCATGTTTGATTAAAACTTTTTTTTTTTTTTTTTCTTCACTTCCAGGCGAACTTTTTTCTTTTTATTAATATTGTTAGAGTATTAGCAACCAAACTCAGAGAGACCAACGCGGGGCGATGTGACACGCGACAACAGTACAGGTGAGTGTGGCGGCCGGCGTTCTCTACCGTTGCGCGGCGCACTGATTCGGAGGATACGGATCACTCCACTTTTTTTTTTTTATATAACTTTTTTTTTTTTTTTAATCATTTTTTTCTTTTTTCTTGCTCTTTTATGTATCTTTTCCAGGAAGCTGCTGAAATCGACGTTGGTGTTGATGCCTCTGTTTGGTGTTCACTATATCGTCTTCATATCTCTACCGTACACGGAAGTGACGGGGGTGGTGTGGCTCGTACAAATGCACTATGAAATGTTGTTCAACTCTTTCCAGGTATTTGCGCTTTTCCCTGAGACTGTTTTATTTCTTCACGTTCCCATACTGAATGTCCAATGATGGAGGAGGGGGGGAGGGGGACCATTCTCATACCTGTTGTTCATGTGATAAAAAAAAAAAACAGGGACAGCATATCCCTGCTAGGCATGTTCGCTTGGACAGTATTACCGCTACGGGAGAGGGACGGAGATCGCCCCCCAAACTAAGAAGTCTATATGGGTTCAAACCAGGAGGAGCGCCCCCTTCTGGTTCATATATGCATCTGGGTGTATTTATGAAAAATGCGCAGAGCTCTTCGCCCTGTGAAATCATATGTATGTTTGTTCTGTGTAAATAGGAAAATACTGCATTGTGGTCACTAGATGGCGCCGACGATCAAAAGCAATCACTACTTATTTACTGTGGTCATCGGCGCCATCTAATGGCCATAATGTGGAATTTCTCTTTTAAAGCGGAAGTAAACCCAATCCATAAAACGGTTACCTTTCCTGACACGTGCCGGAAAACTTAACACTCCCGTTGGTTGGGCTCTCAACCCAACTGTCAAGCCATCCAGTGGCCCGGTGTCATAACTGATCATATGGGCAGCATCGTGGCAGCTGTAGATTAAACAGAGGCCAAGATGGCGGCTTCCTTGGCTGAAAACGATGGGGGTGGGGTCTACTTCCAAACTCTAGACCAGTGATGGCGAACCTCGGCACCCCCAGATGTTTTGGAACTACATTTCCCATGATGCTCCACTACACTGCAGAGTGCATGAGCCTCATGGGAAATGTAGTTCCAAAGCATCTGGGGGGGCTGAGATTCGCCATCACTGCTCTAGACTAACCGGTCTATTCTGTATGAAGCATTACATTCGATCTGGAGAGAAAATAGCCTCATAACATTAGTTTTTTGTTTTTTTGTTTTTTTTGCCTCTGTTGCATAGGACAAATACACGCAGCTCCACAGGAAAAAATAACTTTTTTTGTTTTTTTGGGGGCTTTTCTTTGGTTTATAAATACATCCTATAGACTTCAGAATACATTAGCAGGCAGTACAGATTCCTCCATCCAAGCTGCTTAGAGTAGATGGAGGAATATATTGGAATATATGATTTTTTTTGTCTATATTTTAGCTTATATACTTTATAGTTTCATAAAATACTTGGGCTTTGAAGAATAAGAGCTTCTTCTTAAACACGCAAAACACAACGTACAGTACATATATTACCTTGTATGATAAAGAATTCTTTGTATGGAAAATGCTCCGTGCCTCATTGTTCTCCTTTTTTTAGGTATAATTCATACATAGAGCTCTGAAGGATAAGAGCCGCTCTCTGAACATGTAATAGCAATTAGTGATGGCCGAACGATTCGCCCGGCGGTCGTTTCGCGGCGAATTTCGGTCGTTCGCGGTCCGCTCGTTCGCTCGCCTTTTTCCGTCGTTCGCCCCGGCGGACTTACGTGTTTAATGTGTAAAAGAACTTTGACCTATGATGACACATCCATCATGGGGTACAGGACAGCCAATTGAGACATGACAGCACATGGACACTTGGACATTCCCCCTAACCTATAAATACACCCGGTCCGGTGGCCATTTTACATTCTTTCTTCTGTCACTATAGGGAAAGGTTGCTGTGTGGAGTAGGGAGAGATAAATCGCTAGCTATTTGGTACACAAAAGTTCTTTTCAGGACTTGTATAGGTGTTAGGTGTTTATAGGTTTGCTGTGCTACTGATTCTTGCAGCAGCCTGAGTGTCTTTTGTCAGTTTAGAGAAAGGGAAAGGAAGGTGTGTGCTACAGGGACAGCCAGATTAGTCTTTCATCATCATCATCATCATCATTAGCTGTTACTATCAGGTCCACAAAAGAGCTGTTCCAGTAACCACTAATCGTTCCAGTCTACTCTTTTTTGCCACTTTGTATAGGGACAGGAAGGAAGCAGTGTTGTCAGGCAGTGAGGGTCAGTTTAAAGACTTGCTGTTACTATTAGTTCCACAAAGGTTCTTTTCAGGACTGGTATCAGTGGTACGGTAATAGGCTTGTACACGTATAATATTCTTTCTTCCAAATATAGAAAGAATATTATACTTGACTGCTGCCCTTCTGCTGCAGTCTGCTAATCATTCACAACTCACTTGTTCCACAAAGCTCTTTATCAGGACTGGTAACTTGGTCTGTCTAGGGTGCTACAGTACATAGGGTTGAGTGCAGTACAGTCTGCTGTTCTGTAAGGACCGCTATCGGTCCACAATAGATAGGGTTGAGGTGCACCACTGCTGACCGCTGCCCTATACTGCAGCAGTCCTTCATTGGTATAGGGACTGAAGTACAGTCTGCTAATCACTAACACACAACCTGCTTGGTCCACAAAAGTTCCTATAAGGACTGGTAACTTGGTCTAGGGTGCTACAGTACATAGGGTTGAGTGCGGTACAGTCTGCTGTTCTGTAAGGACCTCTATCGGTCCACAATAGATAGGGTTGAGGTGCACCACTGCTGACCGCTGCCCTATACTGCAGCAGTCCTTCATTGGTATAGGGACTGACGTACAGTCTGCTAATCACTAACACACAACCTGCTTGGTCCACAAAAGTTCTTATAAGGACTGGTAACTTGGTCTAGGGTGCTACAGTACATAGGGTTGAGTGCGGTACAGTCTGCTGTTTTGTAAGGACCGCTATCGGTCCACAATAGATAGGGTTGAGGTGCACTACTGCTGACTGCTGCCCTATACTGCAGCAGTCCTTCATTGGTATAGGGACTAGGAGTTTTGTCACAGGGTGATTTAAAAAATGACAGGCAGAGGAAGAGGCAGGCCCTTCCGCAGGGGTGGTAGGGGTAGGGCAGGAGCAACAGCCTTGAGCCAAAGTGGGAAGTTGCAGAAGGTGCGTTCAATTACTTTAAAGGACGCACCAGACTTGGTTGAGTGGCTCACTCAGCCTTACTCTTCTGCACCCTCCTCATTCTCTCGATCTGCACCCTCTTCTTCACTCTCTGCTATGTGCACCCCCAAAGACACTACCACCAACAACACCACCACCACCACCACCACATACCTTCCGCTTGAGTCACAGGAATTATTTTCCGATCCATATCAAGAGGACATTTCTGATGCGCAGCCACTCTTGGTATTGGATCAGGAAGAGGAGGTAGCAACAACCGCTACTCAGCAGTCTGATGACAGTACCCAGATCAGCCCAAGGAGGAGGTTGGTCCCTGGTGTTGCTACCTACTCCGAGATCTCTACTTATAGGGGTGATGAAGGTGACGTTGATGATGACATGTCTAGTGATGTCACGTGGGTGCCCACAAGAGAGGAAGAGGAGGGGAGTTCAGAGGGAGATATGGACCAGCAGATAGGGAGGAGAAGCAGGAATAACTTACATTGCACAGGAGGGACAAAGCAGACTGCAAATGTATCAGGAGCGAGTCATCGACCATGTACGGTCACATCTGGCGCTCCCAGGACACCGGCACATGGCTCCGCAGTGTGGGCTTTTTTTAACGTGTCCACTGCTGACAATAGCGTTGCCATCTGCAATCTTTGCAGTCAACGCATTAGTCGCGGTAAGCCCAACACTCACCTAGGGACGACCGCCTTAAGAAGGCACATGAGCAGCCATCACCGAGCCCAGTGGGAGCAACGGAACACACAAAGCCACACTGCAGGCTCTCACCGTCCAGCCTCGTCTTCTACTTCTCCTTCTCCTCTCTCCTCACAATTGTCCTCCACTCCACCTTCCATCACGCCAAGCTCACGTTTTTCTGCAAAAAGGCAGGCTTCCGTGGGCCTAATGTTCGAGCGTAAAAAAATGATGACGCCGGATAACCCTCTTGCCCAACGGTTGACGGCTGGCTTGTCAGAACTCATAGCCCGCCAACTACTGCCATATAAACTGGTGGACTTGGAGGCCTTTCGCAAATTTGTGGCCATTGGAACACCACAATGGAAGGTCCCAGGAAGGAAGTATTTCTCAGAGAAGGGCATCCCAGAGCTATATGGCCATGTTCAGCGGCAAGTGAATGTATCTCTGGCACACAGTGTCGGTGCCAAGATACATCTGACCACAGACACGTGGTCTAGCAAACACGGGCAGGGAAGGTATATCACTTTTACTGCCCACTGGGTGAACCTTCTGACGGCCGTCAAGCATGTAACCCGTGGCACCCGTGTAGATTTGGTTTTACCGCCACGGATTGCATGCAGGCCTGACTCTTCTTCTCCTCCTCCTACTCCATCCTCCTCCCTCTCCTCCTCAGCTGCCTCCTCCTTTTCCGCTGCAAGTGTCTCTTCCGCTGCACCGCCCAAGCTCCCCAGAACCTATTCCACATGCCAGGTGAGACGTTGCCATGCCGTGCTGCGTCTGTTGTGCCTGGAAGCCAAGAGCCACACTGGCCCGGCACTCCTTTCAGCTTTGCGTTCACAGGCAGATCAGTGGCTAACACCGCTCAATTTGACAGTTGGTAAAGTGGTGTGTGACAACGGTGCCAATCTGCTTAGCGCATTGAAACAGGGCAAAATCACGCACGTGCCATGCATGGCACACGTCTTAAACTTGGTCGTGCAGCGATTCCTTGTCAAATACCCTGGGGTCCAGGACATCTTGCGGCAGGCAAGGAAAATCTCGGCCCATTTCAGAAGATCTTGCACGGCCATGGCTCGCCTTGCTGACATTCAGTGGCGACACCATCTGCCGGTCAGACGTCTTATTTGCGATTGCCCGACGCGATGGAACTCAACCTTCTATATGCTTGATAGGCTGCTCCAGCAGAAACGTGCAGTTAACGTCTACCTGTATGAACTCTGCGAAAGAAACGGTTCTGGGGAGCTGGGGTTTTTTTCACCGCGCCAGTGGCTGCTCATGCGCGACGCATGCAGACTTCTGCGGCCATTTGAGGAGATCACCAAACTGGTCAGTCGCAGCCATGGCGCCATCAGTGACATGGTACCTTATGCCTTCTTTATGGAGCGTGCATTGCGTCGTGTCATTGATCAGGCTGTGGAGGAGCAGGAGCGGGAAGATGAGGAAGTCGCAATGCTGGATGAATTCCCAGGGGGGGCTACTCTATCTGAGACAAGTCAACAACAGGAGTCTGAAGAGGAGTCAGAGGAGGATGGTGCCGGGGCGGATGAGGAGGAGCAAGAAGAGCGTGCTTTAAACCTTTCTGGGATCCCTGTTGTGCGTGGATGGGGAGAGGAGAATGAAGAGGACGACATTATCCTGGATGATGAGCAGGAGCCAGGCCACCACACCGCTTCCACTTTAGTGCAAATGGGGGCCTTCATGCTCCAGTGTTTTAATAGGGACCCCCGTATAAAAAGCATAAGGGTCAAGGACCAGTACTGGGTGGCAACGTACTTAGACCCCCGGTACAAACACAAAATGGCGGAAATGTTACCGCCGTCGCAGAGGGCTGTCAGAAGGCAGCACTTCCAGGCCTTGCTTCGAGAAATGCTGCATTCTGCTTTTGCGTGCGCTGGCAGAGGAGCAATTCCCACTCCCAGAGAAGGATTTGCGGGTACCAATCCAACAGCGCCTGCAAGAAGAGGCCGGTTTGAAGATGTGTTGGTGACTTCGGATATGAGGTCATTCTTTCAGCTGACCCATCGACAGGTGTCATCTGGATCCAGCATCAGGGAACGCCTAGACCGTCAGGTGTCCGACTACATTGGGTTAACGGCCGATGTGGACGCTCTGAGGAGTGATGAACCCCTGGACTACTGGGTGGGCAGGCTTGACCTCTGGCCAGAGCTTGCCCAATTTGCAATCGAACTGTTGGCTTGCCCCTCATCCAGTGTCCTGTCCGAAAGGACGTTCAGCGCAGCAGGGGGGATCGTGACCGATAAGCGTACTCGCCTAGCTCACGACAGTGTTAACTACTTCACATTTATAAAAATGAATGAGGCATGGATCTCGGAGGAATTCAACACATGTGACCAGTAGACCATGTATATGTCTATAAACTATTTTTTTAATCAAGCACACAGACCTTCTTTCTTCATTTGGCTCACTTCCTTGTCCCAAAAAAGCACACCGTACTATATGCCCCTACCCTCCTATTTGAAGAGGTTGAGCGGTGTCATATTTCTACTGGGGCTGCTTATGATAACCCTGTGCTGTGCTGACTTCCTCCTGGGGGTTCTTATTATGAGGGTATCACACCATCCCTGTGCTGTGCTGAGTTTCTCCTGGGCCTGCTTACTATGAGGGGATCACACCATCCCTGTGCTGTGCTGACTTCCTCCTGGGGGTTCTTATTATGAGGGGATCACACCATCCCTGTGCTGTGCTGAGTTTCTCCTGGGCCTGCTTACTATGAGGGGATCACACCATCCCTGTGCTGTGCTGACTTCCTCCTGGGGGTTCTTATGAGGGGATCACACCATCCCTGTGCTGTGCTGAGTTTCTCCTGGGCCTGCTTACTATGAGGGGATCACACCATCCCTGTGCTGTGCTGACTTCCTCCTGGGGGTTCTTCTTATGAGGGGATCACACCATCCCTGTGCTGTGCTGAGTCTCTCCTGGGCCTGCTTACTATGAGGGGATCACACCATCCCTGTGCTGTGCTGACTTCCTCCTGGGGGTTCTTATTATGAGGGGATCACACCATCCCTGTGCTGTGCTGACTTACTCCTGGGGCTGCTTACTATGAGGGGATCACACCATCCCTGTGCTGTGCTGACTTCCTCCTGGGGGTTCTTATTATGAGGGGATCACACCATCCCTGTGCTGTGCTGACTTACTCCTGGGGCTGCTTACGGTGCTGCTGTCAGTGCTGTATATCACGGTGCTGGTGTGAGTGCTTAATGTCACGGTGCTGCTGTCAGTGCTGTATATCACTGTGCTGATGTCAGTGCTGTATGTCACGCTTCTGATGTCAGTGCCCTTTATCACGGTGCTGCTGTCAGTGCTGTATATCACGGTGCTGATGTCAGTGCTTAATGTCACGCTTCTGATGTCAGTACTCTCTACCACGGTGCTGCTGTCAGTGCTGTATATCACTGTGCTGGTGTTAATGCTTCATGTCACGCTTCTGATGTCAGTACTCTCTATCACGGTGCTGCTGTCAGTGCTGTATATCACGGTGCTGATGTCAGTGCTGTATGTCACGCTTCTGATGTCAGTGCCCTCTATCACGGTGCTGCTGTCAGTGCTGTATATCACGGTGCTGATGTCAGTGCTTAATGTCACGCTTCTGATGTCAGTGCTGTATATCACGGTGTTGCTGTCAATGCTGTATGTCACGGTGCTGGTGTTAATGCTTTATGTCACGCTTCTGATGTCAGTGCTCTCTATCACGGTGCTGCTGTCAGTGCTGTATATCACTGTGCTGATGTCAGTGCTTAATGTCACGCTTCTGATGTCAGTACTCTCTATCACGGTGCTGCTGTCAGTGCTGTATATCACGGTGCTGATGTCAGTGCTTAATGTCACGCTTCTGATGTCAGTACTCTCTATCACGGTGTTGCTGTCAATGCTGTATGTCGCGGTGCTGGTGTTAATGCTTTATGTCATGCTGCTGATGTCAGTGCCCTCTATCACGGTGCTGCTGTCATTGCTGTATGTCACGCTGCTGATGTCAGTGCCCTCTATCACGGTGCTGTTGTCAGATGCCTCTATCACGGTGCTGATGTCATTGCTGTATGTCACGCTGCTGGTGATCATCTCCTGCACCCTCTTCTTTGCCTATCCTGGTCCCTGACCTTCCCTCTCCTCCATTGCCTTCATGCGCTCCACAGTCCTGAATTGTCAGAACAATTTTCCAAATAAAAAAAGAATGCTTGTAGTTGTCGATCCCAAATTCACCTCATACATGTGTTATGTCATTGGCCATGTGGTGGGACTATGTTTTCCCTGCTAATAATTACCTCGTGGCTGCAAATTCGACCTAAAGGTTTGAAACGTTCGCCTCCCATTGAAGTCAATGGGGCCCGCGGCGAACGTTCGGTTTCGCGAACGGTCGGCCTCGTTCGCGGTCCGCGTTCGCGAAACGTCCCGTCGGAGGTTCGGGCCATCACTAATAGCAATATACAATAAAGAATACATAATATAATATAACATATATAGTATAAAATATATGATATACAATGTATAGTATAATTTTTTTTTATATATAATATATATAATAAAACATATAATGTATAGTATACGATATATAATATAACATATATAGTATAAAATATACAATGAATAGTATACGATATATAATATATAGTATAAAATATACAATATATAATAATCAATATATAATATACAATGTATAGTATACAAATATATAATATAACATATATAGTATAAAATATATGATATACAATGTATAATATAAAAAAAATGTAATCTATAATATATAGTATAAAATATGCAATGTATAGTATACAATATATAATATATAGTATAAAATATACAATATATAATAATCAATATATAATATACATACATGGGAGGAGCCTGTGATACTTATGTACATGGGAGGAGCCTGTGATACTTATGCACATAGGAGGAGCCTGTGATACTTATGTACATGGGAGGAGCCTGTGATACTTATGTACATGGGAGGAGCCTGTGATACTTATGTACATGGGAGGAGTCTGTGATACTTATGTACATGGGAGGAGCCTGTGATACTTATGTAAGTGGGAGGAGCCTGTGATACTTATGTACATGGGAGGAGCCTGTGATACTTATGCACATAGGAGGAGCCTGTGATACTTATGTACATGGGAGGAGTCTGTGATACTTATGTACATGGGAGGAGCCTGTGATACTTACGTACATGGGAGGAGTCTGTGATACTTATGTACACGAGATTATTATTTTTTTCCTTTTTTGATTTTTAATACATTTGCAAATATTTCAAACAAACTTCTTTCATGTTGCCATTATGGGGAATTGTTTGTAGAATGTTGAGGAAAATAATGAATGTAATCCATTTTGGAATAAGGCTGTAACATAACATAATGTGGAAAAAGTGAAGCTCTGTGAATACTTTCCGGATGCGCTGTATACTGCTATAATGCCACTCCTCTGAAAACCAATCCATGTAATCACCGCAATGTGTCTAATGTGTGTATTTCCTACAATTGCCAGCTCCATCTAGTGGCCCAAAAAAAAAAAAACAATTCAATTCATACATGGTAATGATACGAAATCGAACAATATGCACGATTAAACACAAATACAATACTATTTAGCCAATATAATCTGAGGCCTCTCTTAATCCCCAATATAGATAAAAAAACAAGTTGGTACAATAAAGTAATACATAGTCCAATGGATCACAATATATACATAATAGTGCCCAATAGTGGGGCCACATGGATCCCTATCATTAATATTCATTATATCATCCCATGAGGAGTAGACATAGACACCCATGGAACCAATTATCTATGATAATTATCTATGATAATAAGCTATGATAAAATGGTTTGAATGGGCGTAGCGAAGTACACAGCATCTGTAACTCGACGCATTTCATGGCTGGAGCCAATCTTCAGGAGCAAAGCAAGTTAAAATGGATGTGTATATACGTACGCGTATATGTATCTCACAAAGGGGAGTACACCCCTCACATTTTTGTAAATATTTTCTTCTATCTTTTCATGTGACAACACTGAAGAAATGACACTTGTCTACAATGTAAAGTAGTGAGTGTACAGCTTGTATAACAGTGTCAATTTGCTGTCCCCTCAAAATAACTCAACACACAGCCATTAATGTCTAAACCGCTGGCAGCAAAAGTCAGTACACCCCCAAGTGAAAATGTCCAAATTGGGCCCAATTAGCCATTTTCCCTCCCCGGTGTCATGTGACTCGTTAGTATTACAAGGTCTCAGGTGTGAATGGGGAGCAGGTGTGTTAAATTTGGTGTTATCGCTCTCACTCTCTCACACTGGTCACTGGAAGTTTAACCTGGCACCTCATGGCAAAGAACTCTCTGAGGATCTGAAAAAAAGAATTGTTGCTCTACATAAAGATGGCCTAGGCTATAAGAAGATTGCCAAGACCCTGAAACTGAGCTGCAGCACGGTGGCCAAGACCATACAGAGGTTTAACAGGACAGGTTCCCCTCAGAACAGGCCTCGCCATGGTCCACCAAAGAAGTTGATGTCACGTGATCCGCGTCATATCCAGAGGTTGTCTTTGGGAAATAGACGTATGAGTGCTGCCAGCATTGCTGCAGAGGTTGTAGGGGTGGGGGGGGGTCAGCCTATTAGTGCTTAGACCATACGCCGCACACTGAATCAAATTGGTCTGCATGGCTGTCATCCCAGAAGGAAGCCTCTTCTAAAGATGATGCACAAGAAAGTCCACAAACAGTTTGCTGAAGACAAGCAGACTAAGGACATAGATTACTGGAACCATGTCCTTAGTCTGATGAGACCAAGATAAACGTATTTGGTGTCAGATGGTGACAAGCGTGTGTGGCGGCAACCAGGTGAGGAGGACAAAGACAGGTGTGTCTTGTCTACAGTCAGGCATGGTGGTGGGAGTGTCATGGTCTGGGACTGCATGAGTGCTGCCGGCACTGGGGGGGCTACAGATCATTGAGGGGACCATGAATGCCAACATGTACTGTGACATACTGAAGCAGAGCATGATCCCCTCCCTTCAGAGACTGGGCCGCAGGGCAGTATTCCAACATAACGACCCCAAACACATCTCCAAGATGACCACTGCCTTGCTAAAGAAGCTGAAGGTAAAGATGATGGACTGGCCAAGCATGTCTCCAGACCTAAACCCTATTGATCATCTGTGGGGCATCCTCACATGGAAGGTGGAGGAGCGCAAGGTCACCACCAGTTCCATGATGTTGTCATGGAGGAGGGGAAGAGGACTCCAGTGACAACCTGTGAAGCTCTGGTGACCTCCATGCCCAAGAGGGTTGAGGCAGTGCTGGAAAATAATGGCGGCCACACAAAATATTGACACTTTGGGCCAAATTTGGACATTTTCACTTAGAGGTGTACTCACTTTTGTTGCCAGAGGTTTAGACATTAATGGCTGTGTGTTGAGTAGTGATGGACGAACTTCCGACGGGACGTTTCGCGAACGCGGCCGATAGTTCGCGAACCGGAATGTTCGCGGCGGGCCCCATTGACTTCAATGGGAGGCGAACTTCGCAAACCTATAGGTCAAATTTGCAGCCACAAAATAATTATTAGCTGTGCAAACATAGTCCCACCACATGGCCAATGACATAACACATGTATGAGGTGAATCTGGGATCGACAACTACAAGCATTCTTTTTTTATATGTGAAATTGTTGTGACAATTCAGGACTGTGGAGCGCATGAAGGCAATGGAGGAGAGGGAAGGTCAGGGACCAGGGTAGGCAAAGAAGAGGGTGCAGGAGATGATCACCAGCAGCGTGACATACAGCAATGACACCTGCACCGTGAGAGTCATCTGACAGCAGCACCGTGATACAGAGCACTGACATCAGCAGCGTGACATACAGCAATGACACCTGCACCGTGATAGAGTCATCTGACAACAGCACCGTGATACAGAGCACTGACAGCAGCAGCGTGACATAAAGCACTAACACCAGCACCATGATATACAGCACTGACAGCAGCACCGTGATAGAGAGCACTGACATCAGCAGCGTGATATACAGCAATGACACCTGCACCGTGATAGAGTCATCTGACAACAGCACCGTGATACAGAGCACTGACAGCAGCAGCGTGACATAAAGCCACTAACACCAGCACCATGATATACAGCACTGACAGCAGCACCGTGATAGAGAGCACTGACACCTGCACCGTAAGCAGCCCCAGGAGGAAGTCAGCATAGCACAGGGATGGTGGGAGCCCCTCATAATGAGCATAGCACAGGGATGGTGGGAGCCCCTCATAATGAGCATAGCACAGGGATGGTGGGAGCCCCTCATAATGAGCATAGCACAGGGATGGTGGGAGCCCCTCATAATATGCACAGCAGAGGTACAGCCCCAGGAGGAAGTCAGCACAGCACAGGGATGGTGGGGGCCCCTCATAATAAGCAGCCCCAGGAGGATGTCAGCATAGCACAGGGATGGTGGGAGCCCCTCATAATAAGCAGCCCCAGGAGGATGTCAGCATAGCACAGGGATGGTGGGAGCCCCTCATAATAAGCAGCCCCAGGAGGAAGTCAGCACAGCACAGGGATGGTGGGAGCCCCTCATAATAAGCAGCCCCAGGTGGAAGTCAGCACAGCACAGGGATGGTGGGAGCCCCTCATAATAAGCATATCACAGGGATGGTGGGAGCCCCTCATAATATGCACAGCAGAGGTACAGCCCCAGGAGGAAGTCAGCACAGCACAGGGATGGTGGGAGTCCCTCAGAATAAGCAGCCCCAGGAGGAAGTCAGCACAGCACAGGGATGGT
This sequence comes from Lithobates pipiens, assembly GCF_037356315.1. Classification (NCBI taxonomy): domain Eukaryota; kingdom Metazoa; phylum Chordata; class Amphibia; order Anura; family Ranidae; genus Lithobates; species Lithobates pipiens. Next base: position 585,510,843 of record NW_027507764.1, on the reverse strand, counting down.
GGGAGCCCCTCATAATAAGTAGCCCCAGTAGAAATATGACACCGCTCAACCTCTTCAAAGAGGAGGGTACGGGCATATAGTACGGTGTGCTTTTTTTGGACAAGGAAGTGAGCCAAATGAAGAAAGAAGGTCTGTGTGCTCGATTTAAAAAATTGTTTTTAGACATATACATGTGTGTGAGTGATTAGCAGACTGTACGTCAGTCCCTATACTGATGAAGGACTGCTGCAGTATAGGTCAGCGGTCAGCAGTAGTGCACCTCAACCCTATGTATTGTGGACCTATACTAGTCCTTACAGAATAGCAGACTGTACCTCACTCAACCCTATGTACTGTAGCACCCTACACCAAGTTACCAGTCCTTATAAGGACCTTTGTGGAACAAGTAGGTTGTGTGTGACTGATTAGCAGACTGTACGTCAGTCCCTAAACTGATGAAGGACTGCTGCAGTATAGGGCAGCGGTCAGCAGTAGTGCACCTCAACCCTATGTATTGTGGACCGATACCAGTCCTTATAGAATAGCAGACTGTACCTCACTCAACCCTATGTACTGTAGCACCCTAGACCAAGTTACCAGTCCTGATAAAGAGCTTTGTGGAACAAGTGAGTTGTGACTGATTATCAGACTGCAGCAGAAGGGCAGCAGTCAAGTATAATATTCTTTCTATATTTGGAAGAAAGAATATTATACGTGTACAAGCCTATTACCGTACCACTGATACCAGTCCTGAAAAGAACCTTTGTGGAACTAATAGTAACAGCTACTGTTTAAACTGACCCTCACTGCCTGACACACTGCTTCCTGCCTGTCCCTATATAAACTGGCAAAACAGAGGCTGCTGGAACAATAACTGGTTACTGGAATAGCACTTTTGTGGACCTGATAGTAACAGCTAATGATGATGACTAATCTGCCTGTCCCTACAACAGCAGCACACACCGTCCTGTCCCTTTCTCTAAACTGACAAAAGACACTCAGGCTGCTGCAACAATCAGTAGCACAGCAGTGCCTCAAACCTATATCCTGAACTACACCTAACACCTATACCAGTCCTGAAAAGAACTTTTGTGTACCAAATAGCTAGCGATTTATCTCTCCCTACTCCACACAGCAACCTTTCCCTATAGTGACAGAAGAAAGAATGTAAAATGGCCGCCGGATCGGGTGTATTTATAAGTTAGGGTGAATGTCCAAGTGTCCATGTGCTCTAATGTCTCAATTGGCTGTCCTGTACCCCATGATGGATGTGTCATCAGGTCAAAGTTCTTTTACACAGTAAAAACACGGAAGTCCACCGAGCGAACTGCGCCAATAGTCCGCCGAACGGGCGGACTGCGAACAGCCGAAATTCGCTGCGAAACGACCGCCGGGCGAACTGTTCGGCCATCACTAGTGTTGAGTTATTTTGAGTCATTTACACTGTTTACACTGTTATACAAGCTGTACACTCACTACTTTACATTGTAGACAAGTGTCATTTCTTCAGTGTTGTCACATGAAAAGATAGAAGAAAAGATTTACAAAAATGTGACTGAGGGGTGTACTCACTTGTGTGAGATACTGTATGTGATCCATATATTTTTTTTATCTCGTCCCCACATGGTTCAGTTAAAGTCCTGATTTCATTCTCCCCTCCCTTTTCTCCCCCATTTTTTCATAAAATTTACATTGGTGTAATGTTTGAATGATTCCAAAGAAGGCAACCTGGTCACGCTGTGGTCCACTACTCTCTAGGTCAACTGAAAATTTGCACAACTAATACATTTTTCCCCCCGGCTCAGTCTACAAAATGAGTCAGAATCTACACCTTGAAAATAGTGAAAATGTATCAAAAAAACTAAATGTAAAGTTGCCCGGGATCGTTTATAGCTAATTATAACGTCGGTGTAATGAGTCTGAATGATTCACGCAATCTGGTCACAATGCAGTCAGCGCTTTCCGAGTCATCTGAAAAATTCTGGCTCAGTCTCCCTAGGATGAGTCGGAAACGAGCCAATCTGGTGGCCGCGGTGTAGTCAGCTCTGCCCGGGGTCATCGTAAAAATCGCAGAACGAACGAATTGTCCCGGATAAAACTGACAATTTGTCCCCGGGATTTATTGAAGAGGTCCCAATGAGATGAGCGGATCGATGACTAAGATTGGACTCGCTCCCGTGTATTTGGTCAAGGTGAATTAGATCAGATTGTGACTTTTTGTTGGTCATCTTATCAGATTACATATTTGGAAAAACATCTCCTGGCACGTGAAATTCTTGTTTTCTAAAGAACTCTGCGTTTAACAGTCAATGTATGTGACAGAAAACAGAATCAAGTAGCAAAACAAGGGGTTACAAAATAACAACTAGCCCCACCCTTCATATTCACGGATGGTCATAGAAAAACATGTCGGTTTTGGAGATCATTTCCAGCGTGGAGAACTGCGGGGGGACAGACGGGCGACTACAAGGACGACCCAGAACATAGATTCATAAAAAGCCAAATCTTATACTGCAATAATGTGAAATACAATCAAATCTAACTTTTACAATATATATATATATATATATATATATATATATATATATAGTTACATAGTAGGTGAGGTCGAAAATAGACACAAATCCATCAAGTCCAACTTTGATGGACTTGTCAATGCATCCCAATGGCCCGCTTAGCCCAGAAATTGGACAATGAGGTGAACGTGATGTAAGCAAAGATACGCATCATGTCTGAATATTATAGCCCATTACCGAGCCAATGATGGGGGGAAAAGGAAAATTACCAGAAAAGAAAAGGGTTTGAGGGTTAGATGTCCCTAGAGAGCAGAAGAAGAGGGAGCAAGAGAAGGTAAAAATAAATCTACAGATAGGGCCTCTCGCCCAGGGAGCAGGTTAATTCCAGAGGGTCAGCCTGACCGTGCCATCTCCTGAGGATAGGCCTCTCTGTACACAAAATGATTCCAGGGTAGGGATGAGCCGAACACCCCCCGGTTCGGTTCGCACCAGAACTTTCGAACGGACCCCACGTTCGTTACGAACGTTAGAACCCCATTGAAGTCTATGGGACTCGAACGTTCGAAATGGAAAGTGCTAATTTTAACGGCTAATATGCAAGATACTGTCCTAAAAAGGGTTTGGGGACCTGACTCCTGCCTCAGGGGACATGGGTCAATGCAAAAAAAAGTTTTAAAAACGGCCATTTTGGCGGGAACACTGATTTTAATGACGATTAAAGTGAAAAAGAAAAGTGAAATATTCCTTTAAATATGGTGCCTGGGGGGTGTCTGTAGTATGCCTGTGAAGTGCCACGTGTTTCCCGTGTTTAGAACAGTCCCTGCACAAAATGACATTAAACGGAAATAACACCATTTAAAACTGCTTGCGGTTTTAATGTTATATCTGGTTCCTGCAATATGGTTGAAAATCATTGAGAAAAATGGCATGGGTAGCCCTCCCTGCCCATTACCAGCCTATTTGGGTCTTGTACGCATATTAAGGGGAACCCCCTACCCATATTAAAAAAAGGAAATGCGTGTGGCCCCCAGGCCCTATATACTCAGAACAGCAGTATACAGGCGGTGCAAACAAGACAGGGACTGTGTAGGTTTGTTGTGTTAAGTTGAATCTGTTTGTCATTTTCAACTGGTACATTTTTAAAGTGTAGCTCCAGTCAAAAAAAATATTTTTAAGCTTTTTGGAAAACATAGGGAAGGGTTATCACCCCTGTATAATTTGTTTTGTCGTCCATCTTTTTTCATCTCACTTGCTGCTGTCTCCTTGCATTTGCAAGTAGGAGATGTTTGTAAGTTGGATGTTTGAAAGTAGGGGCCTGCCCTATATTATAGCGGTATGTACTGGGTACAGAGCACGCAGACAGCACGCAATCTCCTAACACTACTGACTGCAAGCTCTATTATTAAAGATGGACCACTAGCTATATAGGTGAGGTGAATATCACGGTGTATACTGCGGTCAGGGCACGCAGACAATAACCAGAAAACAGCAGAGATAAAGGGGTATATACAGATGTATACTGTGCTGTGCTGGAGGCACAGACAACTTCCAATAACTCCTGCAGATGGCAAGTGGGCTCAAATAGAGAACAGCTATGTAGGTGGATTATAGCGGTATGTACTGGGTACAGAGCACGCAGACAGCACGCACTATCTCCTAACACTACTGACTGCAAGCTCTATTATTAAAGATAGATCACTAGCTATATAGGTGAGGTGAATATAGTGGTGTATACTGCGGTCAGGGCACAGACAATAACCACTACACAACAGCAAGATAGGAAATCAGCCAAAAACGATCGGTGTGTACTGTGTTGAAGGTACACAGAACACCCACTGCTTCAGATGCCAACACACTACACGAGGCCGCCTCAAAGGCGGCCTTATATAGTGTGGGGCGTACACTACACAGCCTGAGCTATGATTGGCCACAGGCAGGATGCCTGTGGCCAATCATGGCTCTCCTCGCTGCTGGCGCTGCGATTGGCCAAGCATGCGGGGTCACAGTGCATGCTTGGCCAATCATGAGCTAGCAATGCACTGCGCCATCGCAGTGCATTGTGGGCCGTGCGCGCCACACGAATTTTGACGCGAACGGACCAAGAGTTCAGATTTCGCCGAACGGATGAACAGCCAATGTTCGAGTCGAACGTACGTTCGACTCGAACACGAAGCTCATCCCTATTCCAGGGTCTCCAGGTCTCACAGAAGGTCTCCTCCCGGTTGCTCAAGGTAGCGGTGAGGTCCTCCATATCTCTCAGTTACATAGGCAGCTCTGTATACATGAGTAATTCTCAGAAAAGTTCCTCTAATTTTGTTTAAAGAGAATCCATGAGATCCAGGCAGTTACTTAGCCTTGGCTGATGTCATTAGTCTGCTGCAGGCAGGAGGAAGCATTTCGTCAGTCTCCTCCTCCCTCAATGATCAGACTGTCCATTGTACCTCTATAACAAGTCTGTCATGGAGATCCTGCCAGAAATCTGCGCCCCAGGCTCTCTGGCTCACGTCCGCGGGTGCCATCGCTCGTGCACGGGAACGCGCATGCACGTGTGCGCGCGCGCCCGTGCGTGGGAGCGCGTGCCCCTGTTGGCACCAGACGGGCTATTTAAGCCTGTCGGTCACAGACGGTCCCCGCTGTTTGCTCTACAGCGTTATGTGCCTGAGAACCTGATCTGAAATACTTACCTGTGATTAAGACCCGGCTTGCTACCTGTTAACCTGCCTGCACCCGACCCCGGCCTGTCTGTGACTTCTCTCCTGCCTGCTCCTTTGTACCTTTGCTTCCAGCCTGATACCTGACCTGGCCTGTTTGATGATCCAGTTTGCTGAGCTGATCCAGTTTGCTGAGCTGATCCAGTTTCCTGAGCTGATCCTGTTTTCTGAGCTGATCCTGTTTGCTGAGCTGATCCTGTCTGCCAAGCTTTTCCTGTCTTCTGAGCTGACCCAGTCTGTTCATCCTTTCCGGTCTGTTGATCCTGCCAGGCACCCGTGCCCCTCCTTACTCCTGTGTCTCCTGTTACCTTACCAGGGAACCGGTAGTGGGAGCTGTAAGGGAGGCCCTCCTCTGCAATTCGGGCTCAAAACCACTAGGTACTTGACAAAGTCACAAGGTGAGAAGCTGCAGCAGGGGCTGATCTGTGTCAGACTGTCATATACCTGGCAGGGGAACCTGATGAGATGAGAATGGCCTCTTACATCTTCAGCCGGGAGCCCCTGATAGAGAGGACCGGTTGAGCAAGGGCATGGAGTGGCATGAGTGCCTGGCATGTCTGCTGGATGCTGAGGCCAATGGATGGAAGCCAGTGGTTTAATCTATGATGTGCGGACCTCCCCAAAGGATGACAGGCAGGAGACTGGTTGGTGGAACAGCAGGCTGGAACAGAGCAGGAGATGTGATGGCTGAACAAAGGATCAGCGGACCAGTGAGCAGACAGGTGCATAGTAAGTTGAGCTGCAAGCCTGTGGCCTCGGTCCAAGTCCAAGTTTGGTAATAGCAATATATTGTAGAAAAGTTCCACAAGTACAAACAGGCTCAGAGGGGCGGGGGAGCACCCCCCCCGTCTGGAGACACTTACACCTGTGACAGTGGTGGAACAACGGTTTGAAGAATAGAATATGCCAACAGCATCTGCCACTAGGAGCGCAATGTGGCCTGTCTGGTCCATACCCTAAGGGGATGGATCCTGTAAGGAGTAGACGTAGTCCCTGCGCTGTCCCTACTCCTCCGGAACATTTCCCCTGTCTTTAAGCACTATCCCTGTCAGACAAGGGGAACCTATTCCAATGCTAGCCACTCGCATTAAATGCACCAAGCCTGGGAGCCTGAGTCTTAAATAGACACTGTCTAACAATCAAATAAGAACACAGTGCTATAAGAAGCTAGGAGGGTGCTGCTCACCCCAAGTAGATACAAATAGAACTAGTTCCCCCACAAGCGGGGTTTTTAGGCAGCAAGAGACAGTAATAGAAGCCAATAGAAGTAGTATAAAAGGTATTTTAATAATAATAATTGGTAAAAACAAGCATGAGCTTCACCTGAACACTTGGATAACAGACAAAATCATGTATATAAAGTACATATAATGTCACATGGAAGTAAAATAACAGACACAACTATGTTACACTGTATGAGTAGATAGCAGTGAGAGCATAAAGCTAACGCGTTTCGACCCCAGAGGGGGTCTTCTTCAGAGATGGTGGTCTGTTAAAAGAAAAACAAGATTACACTGAATGAATGAATCCGGTGTTATACATATTAGGGATACCCAATATTAATTTAAAAATGGTTTACCCCATAATGTACTTCCAGGTAGGTAAGATGGATTGTAGTGCTTCAGAAGAAAGATTCTCCCATAAGGCAATGTCTCAATTTCCTTTACACATCTTGAGTGGTACTTGGTCCGTATGTATTGCCAAGATGTCAGACGGAAGAAGAGGCCGTGTCACACACCCACTGGCGTGACTCACGGGAGGTCACACTATTGCCTTGCCCCCCAGAGGAGAAAACTCCGGGGGGGTAGGTGCGAGTAAGGGTACACTGAAGATATGGCGGGTCACACCTGCAGCAAAATCCCAACAGTGGCAAAAAATTAATTAATTAAATAATTGAAAGCAAGGATTATTTAATGTTGGAGACATGGAGTGCATACATAATATGGGGATAATAGTATCATATCTCCGTTATGTATGCCAAAGGTTGTGCACATGTACACATATACATATACACACTTGCACCCCCAATTGTCCAAATGTCCATATAACATGCTTTCTAAAACCCGGACTAAAAGAGAAAAAAGAAGGGGGGGGGGAAAAGAAACCACGCCTGGGAGTCCAAGGAGCCTAAGAAAGAGGGGAACAAAGGAAAAAATGGCCTGGGATGAGTGGGTGTGCAAATGTGTGTCAGTGTGTGAGCTCTAATGCACAGAAAAGGGGGGACGGGAGGAAAAGAGAAATAGAGAAGAAAAAGAGGAATAAACGTGATGGGAAGTGGACTGTGTGAAAACGGTGTGAGTGAGTATGCGCTTAGACAGAGAAAGAAAAAGTGCGCAAAGGAATGGTGAGAAAGTGACAACATGAGTGAATAATAATATATGCGGGTCATATAACAAACAAACAAAAAAAAAAAAAAAAAAAACAAACAAACACCACATGTGAAAGTGTGCAAAAACAAGATGCACTAAGCTAGGTGACAGTGATAAGGGACATGATCAATAAGAGTGTCAAGTGCATAATGATATATACATATAGGAAAAGTGTGTAAATGTGGTGTGTGAGAAAATACCTCACCGGTGTATTAGCGTCATTGGAATAGCCAGGCAGGTGGTGAGGTTATTACCTGAATTGTAAGACCTAATAGGAAACTGTTCCAGAAGGTAAAGATGAGGGACGGCGACTTAGGCGTTAATCCACAAGTGGTAACTGGCGCAGTCCCTACAACATATTTCCTGAAGTCCGATCTGTAAATTAGTTTAGATCAGTCCTCATATTGAACAGCCAGTAAAAAGGGCTTGTTATGGTGCAATATATCACCAGGTATAGGTCAAGTACAAAGGGGAAATAAGTGCTCACCTAACCACGGGTACAGGTCTCTTTCCTCCTGGATGAGTATACACCTCCTATGAATGAAGGTTCATATATAAAGCCTGGAGATTGGCTGCAGGTGCAAACGCCCACCAATTAGTCGGCGTATCCAAACATGTTGGCTGCCTGAATAGGATCAGCCTCGTGTGGCCGCCCCGGCGTCCTGGAAGGCCGGAAACCGGCCCCGAAATTTCGTCACTTCCGTCGCAAAAACGTGGCGTCACAACGTCGCGCACGTCCGCTCGATCGAACGGACGCGCGCGAAGTATATATCACGCACGTTCGCCCAAACGAGCGGACGCGCCCGAGGTATGCGCCCGGAAGTGTCCGAGGATGCCACCGGCAAGGGAATATATGTCCACCATCCCTCCACAAGGGGGGAGGGGGAACCAAGGGAGAGGCCTGTCCGTAATATACAGGCAGGAACCCCTCCTGCCCCTGCCGGGGAGTCAGAGCAGGGTGCAGACACATTAGCCCCTCCTCTCCTCTGTAACTCGGCAAAGGACCATTGGAGATTTCGAGGGAAGAGAGACATATTCTCACCGGAAGAAAAAAAGTTTTTATAAAATAAAAAATAAAAATTAAGCGATGTCAGAAAGCCGAGATTAGCCAGGTACCCCCCTAAGCACCCACCCGGGATCTTCAAGAGGATGAAAAAAAAAAAAAAAAAAAAAAAAAATTTAAAAAGGAGGTTGTGCTCGTGAAGGGGAAGAGGATCCAAGGGTGAGGGAAAAAAGAGAGAGGTGGATGGCAGATCGGGGCATACAATCACAAAAAGACAAGTGGAATTCACCAATCAAGTTGTATAGTTCTATAATACTCTTCAAAGTTTAATGGCATCTATTGTCATGTAAATATAAGTCTCTATCAAGAGCTTGAACGGAGCAAGTATGCAAACTATAGTAAAATGTACATCAATTGAAACGCATGACAATTAAACACATGGTTTTTCTAGGTAATTATTGATATAAGGATACATTGCATATACAGAGCAATCCAGAATAATCTGTTGGCGGATACAGAAAAAGAGCCTGAGATGTAATGATGAAGGGAAAAAGGAGAGGCCCGGGTAGGGGAGAGGTGAGGCCCCCACTTCAAAGCAAGGGAGGCTTTTGGATTGTGTATTAATACTCCATTTATAGGCTCGTCTCTCTGAGAAGGCAAATTTATCCCTCCAGTATTTGGACTCCTTCTTGCGTAAAATATTTTTTAATTATTTTTTTATTATAGATGGATAAGTCATCCCGGAGTTTGATCCGGGTTTCTACAGCTAGGGTATGTGACGCATAGGGTTGTAAAGCCATTTCCAAGGTGTGAATCTCCCTGTCGAGGAGTTCAATCTACCTGGTGCACTCCCTGACAAGGATAGTCATCATTTTCTGAGAGCAAACATTTAGGTTGGCCTCCCATTCTGTTTTACATTCATTACTAATTAGGTCTATATTTGGAAAAATTTGGACCCTGAGACCCAATGGGTTAATCTTTTCATTCTTATATCTTTCGAACGATTTGATGTGCCAAAATAGTGCTGATTTTCTTTCAAGTGTTCTCATTAATTTGAAAGTCAAAGTAGTAATCTCAGTATCAACCCGATCATTTTTCTCAAATTCTGTTTCATACCCTGACATCAACAGATCCCAATCATTACCCTGAAACATATTTATATTTACTATAACAATGTTTGCATAAAAATATACATATAAGGACAAATCAATTCCTCAATGTTAATTATGCTAGGCCAAGCTCATGTTTAACCCTCCTGTGTTCAATTCGGGGGAGAGAAAAGGAAAGGGATCATATGAAGAGAAAAGAAAAGAGAAAAAGGAAAAAGAGAAAGGAGGAAAAGGAAAAGGGTGTTTATCCACCCAGTCTGATAACAATCAAATAAGAACACAGTGCTATAAGAAGCTAGGAGGGTGCTGCTCACCCCAAGTAGATACAAATAGAACTAGTTCCCCCACAAGCGGGGTTTTTAGGCAGCAAAAGACAGGGTCCAAATTTTTCCAAATATAGACCTAATTAGTAATGAATGTAAAACAGAATGGGAGGCCAACCTAAATGTTTGCTCTCAGCAAATGATGACTATCCTTGTCGGGGAGTGCACCAGGTAGATTGAACTCCTCGACAGGGAGATTCACACCTTGGAAATGGCTTTACAACCCTATGCGTCACATACCCTAGCTGTAGAAACCCGGATCAAACTCCGGGATGACTTATCCATCTATAATAAAAAAATAATAAAAAAATATTTTACGCAAGAAGGAGTCCAAATACTGGAGGGATAAATTTGCCTTCTCAGAGAGACGAGCCTATAAATGGAGTATTAATACACAATCCAAAAGCCTCCCTTGCTTTGAAGTGGGGGCCTCACCTCTCCCCTACCCGGGCCTCTCCTTTTTCCCTTCATCATTACATCTCAGGCTCTTTTTCTGTATCCGCCAACAGATTATTCTGGATTGCTCTGTATATGCAATGTATCCTTATATCAATAATTACCTAGAAAAACCATGTGTTTAATTGTCATGCGTTTCAATTGATGTACATTTTACTATAGTTTGCATACTTGCTCCGTTCAAGCTCTTGATAGAGACTTATATTTACATGACAATAGATGCCATTAAACTTTGAAGAGTATTATAGAACTATACAACTTGATTGGTGAATTCCACTTGTCTTTTTGTGATTGTATGCCCCGACCTGCCATCCACCTCTCTCTTTTTTCCCTCACCCTTGGATCCTCTTCCCCTTCACGAGCACAACCTCCTTTTTAAATTATTATTTTTTTTTTTTTTTTTTTCATCCTCTTGAAGATCCCGGGTGGGTGCTTAGGGGGGTACCTGGCTAATCTCGGCTTTCTGACATCGCTTAATTTTTATTTTTTATTTTATAAAAACTTTTTTTCTTCCGGTGAGAATATGTCTCTCTTCCCTCGAAATCTCCAATGGTCCTTTGCCGAGTTACAGAGGAGAGGAGGGGCTAATGTGTCTGCACCCTGCTCTGACTCCCCGGCAGGGGCAGGAGGGGTTCCTGCCTGTATATTACGGACAGGCCTCTCCCTTGGTTCCCCCTCCCCCCTTGTGGAGGGATGGTGGACATATATTCCCTTGCCGGTGGCATCCTCGGACACTTCCGGGCGCATACCTCGGGCGCGTCCGCTCGTTTGGGCGAACGTGCGTGATATATACTTCGCGCGCGTCCGTTCGATCGAGCGGACGTGCGCGACGTTGTGACGCCACGTTTTTGCGACGGAAGTGACGAAATTTCGGGGCCGGTTTCCGGCCTTCCAGGACGCCGGGGCGGCCACACGAGGCTGATCCTATTCAGGCAGCCAACATGTTTGGATACGCCGACTAATTGGTGGGCATTTGCACCTGCAGCCAATCTCCAGGCTTTATATATGAACCTTCATTCATAGGAGGTGTATACTCATCCAGGAGGAAAGAGACCTGTACCCGTGGTTAGGTGAGCACTTATTTCCCCTTTGTACTTGACCTATACTTGGTGATATATTGCACCATAACAAGCCCTTTTTACTGGCTGTTCAATATGAGGACTGATCTAAACTAATTTACAGATCGGACTTCAGGAAATATGTTGTAGGGACTGCGCCAGTTACCACTTGTGGATTAACGCCTAAGTCGCCGTCCCTCATCTTTACCTTCTGGAACAGTTTCCTATTAGGTCTTACAATTCAGGTAATAACCTCACCACCTGCCTGGCTATTCCAATGACGCTAATACACCGGTGAGGTATTTTCTCACACACCACATTTACACACTTTTCCTATATGTATATATCATTATGCACTTGACACTCTTATTGATCATGTCCCTTATCACTGTCACCTAGCTTAGTGCATCTTGTTTTTGCACACTTTCACATGTGGTGTTTGTTTTTTTTTTTTTTTTTGTTTGTTTGTTATATGACCCGCATATATTATTATTCACTCATGTTGTCACTTTCTCACCATTCCTTTGCGCACTTTTTCTTTCTCTGTCTAAGCGCATACTCACTCACACCGTTTTCACACAGTCCACTTCCCATCACGTTTATTCCTCTTTTTCTTCTCTATTTCTCTTTTCCTCCCGTCCCCCCTTTTCTGTGCATTAGAGCTCACACACTGACACACATTTGCACACCCACTCATCCCAGGCCATTTTTTCCTTTGTTCCCCTCTTTCTTAGGCTCCTTGGACTCCCAGGCGTGGTTTCTTTTCCCCCCCCCCTTCTTTTTTCTCTTTTAGTCCAGGTTTTAGAAAGCATGTTATATGGACATTTGGACAATTGGGGGTGCAAGTGTGTATATGTATATGTGTACATGTGCACAACCTTTGGCATACATAACGGAGATATGATACTATTATCCCCATATTATGTATGCACTCCATGTCTCCAACATTAAATAATCCTTGCTTTCAATTATTTAATTAATTAATTTTTTGCCACTGTTGGGATTTTGCTGCAGGTGTGACCCGCCATATCTTCAGTGTACCCTTACTCGCACCTACCCCCCCGGAGTTTTCTCCTCTGGGGGGCAAGGCAATAGTGTGACCTCCCGTGAGTCACGCCAGTGGGTGTGTGACACGGCCTCTTCTTCCATCTGGCATCCTGGCAATACATACGGACCAAGTACCACTCAAGATGTGTAAAGGAAATTGAGACATTGCCTTATGGGAGAATCTTTCTTCTGAAGCACTACAATCCATCTTACCTACCTGGAAGTACATTATGGGGTAAACCATTTTTAAATTAATATTGGGTATCCCTAATATGTATAACACCGGATTCATTCATTCAGTGTAATCTTGTTTTTCTTTTAACAGACCACCATCTCTGAAGAAGACCCCCTCTGGGGTCGAAACGCGTTAGCTTTATGCTCTCACTGCTATCTACTCATACAGTGTAACATAGTTGTGTCTGTTATTTTACTTCCATGTGACATTATATGTACTTTATATACATGATTTTGTCTGTTATCCAAGTGTTCAGGTGAAGCTCATGTTTGTTTTTACCTGCTTGTTTTTACCAATTATTATTATTAAAATACCTTTTATACTACTTCTATTGGCTTCTATTACTGTCTCTTGCTGCCTAAAAACCCCGCTTGTGGGGGAACTAGTTCTATAAATAGACACTGTCTGACCCAAGATGGCCACCAAAGTCACATGGAGCTTCTGCATCCAATTGAATAGCCTTTTTTACCCTTTTATGTGTACCTAAATAAACCATTTACTAAGGATTTGGAGTTCTGGGTTCTACTGGAATCCAAACAGATAGCGGCCCCCTGTGACTGAGGAAATCAAAGAGGAACCAAGTTCCCTTCAACTTCCTCCCCCATCTGGATTGCTGCTGTGGTCGAGCGCCACCTGCAGTGAAGAATACAGACTGCACCAGCCTACAAGCTGGTGAGTAGAAGAGATGCAGGAGCTCAGGACTATGTCAAAGCTGGGCAAGCTGGGTTAGTGACTGGCCAGCGGTTCAGATACAGAATCAGTAGCAGATAGAATTAGATAGAGTAGAGCAGCTTTCAAGGCCAAGATCGATATAAGACAAGCAGATCTGGAGCAGGCAGAAGAGTGGTCATGGTACAAGCCAAGGTCAGTACAGGCAGAGAGCAGAAGTACCTCAAGAAAAGCTGGGTAGGTATCAGGAAGTCAATCATAAAATATTGGACAACAGGTTACCAGGTACTGCTGAAGACAAGTCAATACTGGCCGTGTGTAACTATCCACTATGACGTTTGCAAATAGCAAGCACACTTCCACACATCTATGCAGGGTTAGCAGCGACCTCTATCATAAGCCTTTGAGCCAACCTGCACCCCCACAATGGTGTTCCTACAGAAGCTCCATCTTCCATACTGGTGGAACCTTCCCAGGAACTGTACAGGCACCAGGTCATATATGAGCCACCATCTCAGTCCTGGAAATAAATGTTGGTCTTGTCTGAACAAAGATGGTGCCATCCTTCTGGAGAGAAAATCAGATGAAGGCATTGTCAGGGGGAGTACTGTGATCTCTGTGAGAGGGAATAAATACCTGGAAGTGATACACTGACACATTACTGAGCATGCCGCACTTTTTATGGTTAAATATCCGATGCTAAGTAGTAGGGCATGTGCAGAATTGCAGCAGAGGGGCCCACGAGCCCAAGTGTGGCCCCATCTTCCACCTTTTAGTTTGCCTTAGTTATAAAGCCTCATGCATACTTAGTCCTGGTGCATGTGATTCTGTTTTTTTCATCCAGCCCTGCTACCAGCAGCCTGTTGAAAGGCTGAAAGCTGCTGCAGCTAGTCAGGGTTGGAAACCCCATTGGACAGGTGGGGCAAGGGCATGAAATGGCATAAGTGTCTAGGCTGTCTGTTGGATGCTGATGACGATGGATGAAAGCCCCAGTAGACTGGTGGTGCAAGGGCATGGGGTTTCATGAGTGTCTGTTGGATGCTGATGATGGTTGAAGAAAGCCCCAGTGGACAGCTGGGACAAGGGCATGAAGTGGCATGAGTGTCTTGCTTGTCTGCTAGATGCTGATGATGGTGGATGGAAGCCCCAGTGGACAAGCGGGGCAAGAGCATGAAGTGGCATGAGTATCTCAGTTGTCTGTTGGATGCCGATGATGGTGGATGGAAGACCCAGACTTCTTGCATTTTGGGCATTCGTCCCTGGGTGCATAGTGCCCTATACATTAGGACCATAATACTTTATCATATATGATAATCACGTAAATATGGGTAGGTCCTAGCGACGTCACATATGATGATCAGGATGACAAAGATTGGTCTACGCGTTTCTTTTGGTGTAATTGTTACAGGATGATGCCCTTGGGAATCATAAATTAGGGATTTGTATATATTCCACTCTTTACTTTAGACTCTATGGTGTTATTTTGTCTGTTTATTAGTCCGACGGATGAAAACCGTGTGTGGCCATGTCTGTTCGGAACTCAGCTGAAAAGTCAGTCGGGAAGACCGTCGGACCTAGTCTGCCGGAAAGTCCGGCAGTGTTTACACGGCATAACTGTGGGGGGATGGGACTGACTAGACGAGGAGAGAGATCGTTGTTCCTACTTAGTAGGAACACATGATCTGTCTCTACTCCACTGACAGAACCAGGATTTGTGAGTTCACACACACAGAGATCCCCATTCTCGTTCTGTCAGGAGCAATCCTAGGTGCCCGGCGGACATTGCGCCTGCTGGAGGCACGCCCGCGCACTCGGGCCTGCTATAGCGTCGTAAAGAGCCAATGTATAGCTACACATATAGCTACAGCGGCTGGTCGGCTAGCGGTTAAAGTGAAACTATAAAAATGAAAAATTCCTTTAAAATATAGTGCCTGGTAGGTCCCCTTCGTCTGCTTGTAAAGTGGTGCATCTGTACCATGTATAGAACCTGCTGCAGCAAAGAAAAAAAAAGACATTTAAATTGATTTTCCCAGCTGCAAAAAGAAAACATTGTTGGCAATAGGACATTTTATTTTAAAAGAATGGCGTGGGGGTCCCCCACCAATCCATACCAGGCCTTTTAGGTCCTTTAGGAACCCGGTGACAAAATTAAAAAAAGGTGTGTGCCCCCCCCCCCCTTAGGTCTGGCATGAATTCTGAGAGGAATTCCCACGCCAAATAAAAAAAATGGCATGTGGTCCCCCTCAAAATCCATACCAGACCCTTATCCCTAGCATGCAGGAAAGTGGGGGGGGGGGGGGCGCTTACTCCTGAACCAGACCAGGCCACATGCCCTCAACATTTGGGGGGTGCTTTGGGGCAAGGGGGGCTCCGCCCCCCCACCCCAAAGCACCTTGTCCCCATGTTGATGCGGGGAAGAGTCTCTTCCCCACAACCCTGGGCGGTGGTTGTGGGGGTCTGCGGGCAGGGGGCTTATCGAAATCTGGATCCCAAAGGGCCTTATATGGATTGATGGGAGACGCCCAAGCCATTTTATTTATTTATTTTCTCTATTCCTGGCAAATTCTGCAATGTTTTTTTTTTACTCAGCTGTCAGCGAGGAAGCCCACTGACAGCTGATGACTCATCTGTTGTTGAGGACACGGCATCCGGCTTCCTTAACTCCTTAACAACCCATTAACCCAAATGGGCGATGCTCGGCCCCAAACCGCTCACTCATTGTTTTTCTCTGATGACATATGCTCAGAGTAGTTGATCTGGAGGTTTTTTTTTTGTTTGTTTATTTTTTTACCTTCTTCTGGGTCAATTGTGGGTATAGGAGTGTTTATATGGAGGTTTTTGTTTTTTTAATTGGTTGAACTCGATGGACCAGTGTAACTATGTAGCTATGTGTTTTTATGTATGTATTCACTTCAATCCTCCAATCACATGACAAGCAAATTCCTGTTTATTTTCAATGTATCATTCTATGCAGAATATGTGTGAAAATTCTCGGCTCCTTTATCCAATCAGCCTTCGTATCCCTTGTTTTGTGCGCCTGTTTTGTGGAAATATCTGGATTGTTATTTGAATATTTCCTTCTTTTTTTTTTTTTTTTTTTGCAGGGATTTTTTGTTGCTATTATATACTGCTTCTGTAACGGGGAGGTAAGTAATCATTATAATTCGGAGGGATAGAAGGTGGTGTTGGGGGAGGGGGAGGTGATATTGGCACTTTAGCTCTGTAATCCCCGCAGGACCCCCTCCCTCTAATGTGAGGCTTTATAATGACTTGTGAAGATTGAGATCAGGAATTCATCTTGGGTTAAATGTTTAGGGGGATCTCAAAGCGTCTCTTCATCTCCTCATTTTACAAAGCCGCCCCCTAAGGGTTACAAGCGGAGATGGTCGGAGCTGAAATCCAAATGTATGTATTAAATGTGTGCAGGCAGCGCGTGCATGATGCTGAAAACGGGCCCCGCCGCACAGACGTCTGCTGTGCAAACCGGATCGGATATAGATAATGATTAGTATAATGTATAAGAGGGATATGGGGGGGGGCCCCATTGTTGACCCCTATTTTTAAATGGCAGTTGCCTGTCATCACCCTGGTACCAATTTTTAGTGCCAGCAGTTGGCTCTCTTGTAAAAGCAATCCTTTTGGCCCTTGGAGCACCAACACTACCAGTGGGGAACTATTCCTCCCACTGACACCAAAAATGAAGCACCATTCCTTTCGCTGGCATCAACGATGTGGACAAATTCCTCACCTTGGCACCAATGATGGGGCACTGTTCTTCCCACTAATACCAATGAAGAGGCACTATTCCTTCCACTGACACCAATGATGGGGCACTATTCCTCCCACTGATACCAATGATGGGGCACTATTCCTCCCACTGATACCAATGATGGGGCACTATTCCTCCCACTGATACCAATGATGGGGCACTATTCCTCCCACTGATACCCATGATGGGGCACTATTCCTCCCACTGATACCAATGATGGGGCACTATTCCTCCCACTGATACCCATGATGGGACACTATTCCTCCCACTGATACCAATGATGGGGCACTATTCCTCCCACTGATACCAATGATGGGGCACTATTCCTTCCACTGATACCAATGATGGGGCACTATTTCTCCCACTGATACCAATGATGGGGCACTATTTCTCCCAATGAGACCAACAATGGGGCACTATTCCTCTCACTAAAGCAATGATAATGGCCTTTTTCTCCCACTGATACCAATTTCGAGGCACTTTTTCCCTTGAAGACACCAATAATTGGGCATATATCCTCACATTGACACCATTGATGGGGCACTATTCCTCCCATTAAAGCAATGATGGGACACTATTCCTTCCACTGACATCAATGTTAAGGCACAATTTCCCAGATGACACCAATGATGGGGCATATATCCGTACATTGACACCAATGATGGGGCATTATTCCTCCCACTGTCACCAAAAATGGGGCACTATTCCTCCCACTAAAGAAACAAAGGGGCACTATTCCTCCCGCTGATACCAATCATTGAGACACTATTTCCCTCCGATGACACCAACGATGGGACACTATTCCTCCCACTGACAACAAAAATGGGGCACTATTCCTCCCACTAAAGCAACAAAGGGGCACTATACCTCCCACTGATACCAATGTGGAGGCACTATTTCCCCCCAATGACACCAACCATGGGGCATAATTCCTCACATTAACACCAATGATGGGACACCATTCCTCCCATTGACACCAAAAAGGGGGCATTATTCCTCCCACTAAAGCAACAAAGGGGCACTATTCCTCCCACTGATACCAATGTGGAGGCACTATTTCCCCCCAATGACACCAACCATGGGGCATAATTCCTCACAGTGACACCAATGATGGGACACCATTCCTCCCATTGACACCAAAAATGGGGCATTATTCCTCCCACTAAAGCAATAAAGGGGCACTATTACTCCTGCTAATACCAATGTTGATGCACAATTTCCCCCTGATGACACCAATAATGGGGCATAATTCATCACATTGACACCAATATTGGGGCATTATACCTCCCATTGACACCAACGATGGGGCACAATTCCTCCCACTAATACCAATGATGGAGCACTAGTCCACCCACTAATACCAGTCATTTTTTTTACTCCCACTGGCCCCCCTAAAGTCTGAAGAACAGTAAACTGGCCCTTTATTAAAGAGGAAGTAAACCCTGATGGGTTTACTTCCTCTTTGACTCCCTGCAAAGGTAAAGCATAATGGACTACTATGCATCACATACCTGACACAGGAGCTAGCGAAGTCACCGCTGTCCCCTGTAGTTCCGAGCGTCCATCTTCTTGGTGGGTCTCCGTGGGTCTCGCTGCTCCGGCGCTGTGATTCGCCAGAGCAGCGATGACATCACTCCCGCGCATGCGCATGGGAGCCGACACTCGCGGCATATCGCCGCGATCTGCGGCTTACCCAGTGCACCTGCATGCCGCTGTCTACGGTGCATGCGCCGTAGACAGCGGTGGCTGTCTTCAGGTAAATATCTCCTGAACCGTAAAGGTTTAGGAGATATTTCTTGGACCTACAGGTAAACCTTAATCTAGGCCCCATGTTGATGCGGGGAAGGGTCTATTCCCCACAACCCTGGGCGGTGGTTGTGGGGGTCTGCGGGCAGGGGGCTTATCGAAATCGGGATCCCAAAGGTCTCATGTGGATTTTTCAATTTCGATGGCCCTTATCTCTTGGTAGACCTCCGGCCATGTTGTGGAGCTGCCAAGGCCATTCCATCAAGTCTCACTTCTACTTTTTGTATGATGGTTGGGAATATCAAAGTCCATCACCTCACATCTACTTTTTTCAAGAACAATTATGCACGTCAGTATAGGCAGAGATAGGCAGGGCCCCTTTCAGCTCATGATTCCTCTCCAATTGGCTATGTTTTTTCTTTTTCAGGTACAAGCAGAAATTAAGAAATCTTGGAGCAGGTGGACCCTGGCACTCGATTTTAAGAGGAAAGCCAGAAGTGGAAGCACAACGTACTCTTATGGACCTATGGTCTCCCATACGAGTGTTACCAACGTCACCACAAGGGGACCCTTGGCCTTACACCTCAACACGAGATTCGTGTCCGCGGCCCTGAACGGCCACAGGAACTTACCGGGCTACGTAAAAAATGGCTCAATCTCTGAAAACTCTATACCGTCCTCGGGACCAGAGCAGTATAACAAAGACGAGGAATATCTCAACGGCTCTGGAGTCTACGATGCCGAAAGGCCCGCGGCGGAAGTTGTAGAAGAAGAAGAGAGAGAGACCGTTATGTAAATATTTTCATGACCGTCCAAAGTTTTCACATCCTTTGAGGAGGGAAATCGAACATTTCAGGGGGGCAAAGACTTCTTAAGGAAAAGCCCCAGATCTGAAAGTGAGGTTAAAGTGGATCGCTCACCTCCTTCTATTTCCGGGTCAAGAATACGTCTTTATATATATATATATTGCACCAATTGTTTTGGTGAATGATAAAAAAAAATAACAATCACAATTACTTTGTCCCTCCTAACCGATTCCTCCAAATCACCAAATCACCAGAGCACAAAACACTAGTAATTTTGTGCATTTAAACCATATTTTTTTTTTTTTTTTTTTTTTTTTTTACAATGTACCAGTTTGTTTTATTTTTTGATGCTTTGTATAATTTCTTTTATAAATATATATTTTATTTTTTATTGTTATAAATATTTTTTTTTTTTTTGCAAGACACTTATTTATAAATCCTCTATGTTAGAGATGTGGATTTTAAAATATTGTAATTACATTTTCTAGGAGAAACAAAAACGTGAATGGTAATTATGCATGTGAAAGAGATAATTATTCAGCCATTTACAAAAGAAGTTCAGGTCTGACTTTACGTTTTTACTCAGAGAATTAATTCATCAGAATATGCATCTTTGGTACAGTACCTGGTTTATTGTTGACAATTATTTGATATAATTGTTTTCTATGTCAAGATATGTCACCTCAGTTAATAGGAGTTGAAGATTGCTAAAGAAAAATGAGCAGGCTACAAAAAAAAAAAAAATAAATAAACAAAAAAAAAAAAAAAGCTTTAAAAGATCAGAGATTTTAAATATACATTAGCTGAACATAAAATTAAAACGTTTTCACCTCTTTTAATTTTTTTTTTTTTTTTTTAGCTACAGATAAAAGCCACACATATTAATTGAATCTATGCAATTAGCCCAAAAAAAAAAAAAATGTTATTGCAAATAACAAAATACCAATTTTTTTCAAGTTGCAGATGATTAAATCCCTGATTCTTTGGGGTAGAATAAGCGGTAATGAAAGAGGGATTTGAGCCTCAGGAAATGTTAAAGATTGCTAAACTGTACCATAAATAGGCAGTAAAACTGCTGATATATTTTCAGTAATATATTAAGGATTGAAATTATTAAAAAAAAAATATATATATAATATATTTAAACAAGTAAATATACCTATGTAGAGAAAGTATATTGAACACATCAAATTCGTTGTAAACCATAAAACAAGCATTGCTAGTAATACTATGGACCAAGTGGGACTGTTTTTATTTTTTATTTTATTTTGTGAAATTTGTGATTTATTATTATTTTTTTTTATTTTTTTTGGACAAATGTATTATTTTATTCTACACTATATGTTTCTTCTAAATGCTAAAAAGAAATAGGAGATAACTGTTTATAATTGATATATTTTAAAATGGTCACAATCTATTCGGGCAAATGAGGGGAAATATATTTAAGTGGGAAGCAAAGTGGAGAAAAAAATAACTTTTTTTTTTTTTTTTTTTTTACTGTACAATTTATATGGGTGTTTGTTTTGATTTTTATTCTTTGTAATATAAAAACAATCAACACATGTCTAATTTAAAGGGAAACTATTGTGTATTTTTCACTATATACACATTTTGTGTTAAAATTTGTAACAATTACATAAAAGCAATTTATTTGTATTTGATTGTCAAGCTAGTACATTCTTGCGGTTTCCATATTTTATTTATTGCATTTAATGGGCAATTATTTTAATTCGATTGGGTAAATGCTCCACCTGGAGATCATCTACAGCGAGCAAAATATGTATTGAACACGTCGCCATTTTTCTAGGTAAATATATTGGTAATGGTGCTATTGACATGAAATGGTCACCACGTGTCGGTAACAACCCGTACAATCCATACATACAAAGACACCAAAACAAATACATTCAGAAATGAAGTTCTCTGTAAAAAAAAAATGGAAGGACACCGGGGAAAAAGTATTGAAGACATGAAGAAAGGGAGGTACAAAAAGACATGGGAAGCCAAGTTCTGTGTAATAAAATGGAAGGACACCGGGAAGAAGTATTGAACCCGCCAACTGAAATGTATTTCATACTTGGTACAAAATCCTTTGTTGGTGACGACGGCTCCAAGACTGTATGGAGAAACGAGTCTCATGCATTGCTTAGTTGTGGTTTCGGCCCATTCTTCTACACAAACAGTCTTCAAATCTTGAAGGCTCCATGGACCTCTTCTATGGACTCTGATCTTTATGTTTTTTTTTCCATAGATTTTCTATTGGATTCGAGTCAGGTGATTGGCTGGGCCATTCTTGCAGCTTTATTTTCTTTCTTTGAAACCAATGGAGAGTTTCCTTGGCTTTGTGTTTGGCGTCATTGTTCTTCTGAAATGTCCTTGTTTCATCTTCATCATCCTGGTAGATGGCAGCAGATTTTTATTAAGAACGTCTTGGGACATCTTTCCATTCATCCTTCCTTCAATGTTATGAAGTTTGCCGGCCCCCCATGCTGAAAAATAGCCCCACACCGTGACGTTCCCACCTCCAAACCTCAATCTTGGTATGGGTGGGGGTGTTTTTGGGGGTGATGTGCCATGTGACCTCCAAACATGGTGTGTATTATGGCCTCCAAAGAGTTCAATGTTGGCCTCACCTGACCAGACTATATTCTCCCCGTATTTAACAGGCTTCGTCTTCAGCAATGGAGTCTTTCGTTTGCCAGTCCAGGAATGCTGAAAAATAGCCCCGCACCGTGACGTTCCCACCTCCAAACCTCACTCTTGGTATGGGGGGGTGTTTTTGGGGGTGATGTGCCATGTGACCTCCAAACATGGTGTGTATCATGGCCTCCAAAGAGTTCAATGTTGGCCTCACCTCACCAGACTATATTCTCCCCGTATTTAACAGGCTTCGTCTTCAGCAATGGAGTCTTTCGTTTGCCAGTCCCGTATGCTGAAAAATAGCCCCACACCATGACGTTCCCACCTCCAAACCTCACTCTTGGTATGGGGGGTGTTTTTGGGGGTGATGTGCCATGTGACCTCCAAAGATGGTGTGTATTATGGCCTCCAAAGAGTTCAATGTTGGCCTCACCTGACCAGACTGTATTCTCCCCGTATTTAACAGGCTTCGTCTTCGGTAATGGAGTCTTTCGTTTGCCAGTCCAGGAATGCTGAAAAATAGCCCCGCACCATGACGTTCCCACCTCCAAACCTCACTCTTGGTATGGGGGGTGTTTTTGGGGGTGATGTGCCATGTGACCTCCAAACATGGTGTGTATCATGGCCTCCAAAGAGTTCAATGTTGGCCTCACCTCACCAGACTATATTCTCCCCGTATTTAACAGGCTTCGTCTTCAGCAATGGAGTCTTTCGTTTGCCAGTCCCGTATGCTGAAAAATAGCCCCACACCATGACGTTCCCACCTCCAAACCTCACTCTTGGTATGGGGGGTGTTTTTGGGGGTGATGTGCCATGTGACCTCCAAACATGGTGTGTATTATGGCCTCCAAAGAGTTCAATGTTGGCCTCACCTGACCAGACTGTATTCTCCCCGTATTTAACAGGCTTCGTCTTCGGTAATGGAGTCTTTCGTTTGCCAGTCCAGGAATGCTGAAAAATAGCCCCACACTGTGACGTTCCCACCTCCAAACCTCACTCTTGGTATGGGGGGTGTTTTTGGGGGTGATGTGCCATGTGACCTCCAAACATGGTGTGTATCATGGCCTCCAAAGAGTTCAATGTTGGCCTCACCTGACCAGACTATATTCTCCCCGTATTTAACAGGCTTCGTCTTCAGCAATGGAGTCTTTCGTTTGCCAGTCCCGTATGCTGAAAAATAGCCCCACACCATGACGTTCCCACCTCCAAACTTCACTCTTGGTATGGTGGGGGGGTGTTTTTGGGGGTGATGTGCCATGTGACCTCCAAACATGGTGCGTATTATGGCCTCCAAAGAGTTCAATGTTGGCCTCACCTGACCAGACTATATTCTCCCCGTATTTAACAGTCTTCGTCTTCAAGAGGAATTAAACCTCTTTCATTCCCTGCAAAGGCAAAGCATAATGGACTACTATGCATCGCATAGTAGCCCATTATGTGTCACTTACCTGACACAGGAGCCAGCAAAGTCATCGCTGTCCCCTGTAGTCCGGCGCATCCATCTTCTTGGTGGGTCTCCGTGGGTCTCGCTGCTCCGCCGCTGTCATTCGGCGAAGCCGCAATGACCTCACTCCCGCGCATGCGCACGGGAGCCGCCACTCGCGGCATATCGCCGTTGACCGCGGCACGCTCAGTGCATGCGCCGTAGACAGCTGTGCCTGTCTTTCGGCAAATATCTCCTAAACCGTGTAGGTTTAGGAGATATTTCTTGGACCTACAGATAAGCCTTAATCTAGGCTTATCTGTAGGTCAAAGTTGGTTGTAAGGGTTTACAACCACTTTCAGCAATGGAGTCTTTCGTGGTGAGCGTGCATACAGGCCATGGCGGGTGGGTGCATTACTTATTGTTGTACCTGCTAATTCCAGGTCTTTCTGAAGCTCTCCACAAGTGAAGCTCTCCATTTGTTCTGGTGTCTTTGTATGTATGGATTGCACGGGTTGTTACCGACCATGTGGGGGCAAACTTCATGTCAATAGCACCTTTACCAATAGATTTACCTAGAAAAATGGTGACGTGTTCAATGCTTATTTTACCCGATGTATGTATATATATCAGTGAATGTAAATAGCATCTCTTCTTAAGGTCTGCTGAGATAAATTCTTAACTTTACGGCCGAATATTTTTAGGTCGAGTCAAACTTGACCAACACAGTGGGAGCAGAACACCAAAAAAATCAAGGAATCAAATGATGTACCACTATGCTGGAGCACAGCTTTCATGTAAAATAAACAAGCATGGCTGCCCCATGTACATATATATATATTTACAAATTATACAATTTTTTTAAAAATAATAACCCATATAAAAATGTATCATTAATATTCAGCTGATCCTTTTTGCTTATATGGCTCAACATACAAAAAAAAAACGTATATGTATAGTTTCCCTTTAAATGCACGTATAAAAATATTATGTGAAAAAATGTATGTGTGTGTGTGTGTTTATCTTTATCGGACTTAAAAAAAAAAATTTGTTGCATTCAAATTTAAATATGTTTCCCTGTATGCTGCATCAAACATGTTTTCTAAAAGGCAAAAATAATTTTATGCTGAAAAAGCTGGGAAGAAATAAAACACATTTGTTTTTTAATGACTTATTTATTTATTTATTCATGTATTTATTTTAACCGTGTTCTAAGAATCTCTTGAAGTAGAAACTTTCATAACTCATTCTGCTTTCTGTGTGTGCCAAGAATTGGGACAATCTTACTGGATATCATTTTTTTTTTTTTAGTTTTTTTTATTGTGAAAAAAAAAAATCTAAGTGTGCCTTCACCTTCGTTCAGTTTGCCCCCTTTCCCCAAATCCCCAATTGGCCCTTCTAGCAAAAAATCTCCTCTCTCCCGCTTGAATCACAGAGAAAAAATCCAGCACCGCAATGTCTCAAAAATAAAACATTTTATTAAATCCATCCAATAAAAGGAATCAATACCTGTAGTTACTGACGTGTTTCATCCTCTTACATAGGCCTTAGTCATAACATTATGACTAAGGCCTATGTAAGAGGCTGAAACACATCAGTAACTACAGGTATTGATTCCTTTTATTGGATGGATTTAATAAAATTGTATAGGTTTTATTTTAGAGACGTGGTGGTGCCGGATTTGTTTTTCTCTTTGGATGTTTGGATGCCTGAGTACTGGGGCCATCTGAGCATATGAGTCTTTGTCTCATCCCGTTTATCATTAACGGCAATTTTGAGGTAGCAGCACTATTTTAATGGACACTTGACTCACCCCTCCTAGCATAAATCCCCCACCACCCCCCCTCCTAGCACAAATTACCCCCCCCAAAAAAATTTCCCCTCCTATCACAAACCCCATCCTAGCAAAAATTCTCTCCCCTCCTCAAATCCCCTCTCCCAGCACATATTCCCCACCCCTAATATCCCCTCCTAGAACAAATTATGTTTTCACCTCCCCCTTCCAAAACCCCCCTCTTAGCACAAGTCCTCCCATCCCTAGCACAATCATTTGTTACCCCATCTCCTAATTGGGTCCTCAGTACTACCCCCCCCCCCGACACTTACAGGTGTAGTGACAGCAGCAGAGAGGAGGATGGAGCCGGGAGAAGGTGTGGGCTGTGCTCTCCCTCTCCTCCTTCAGCTTCTCCCTGCTGTCAGTATATAGGAGTTGACACAGAAACACTGTCAGATCGGGATTGGGAAGGCTTTGTGATACAGTCAGGGGTCAGAGACCAGTAGCTATAGCAGTATAGAGGCTATCACTGTACAGCTGGATAGGTACACAAATAGCTCACCCTGGTGGATGATGCAGGCTTACCCAAGGTACGGGGTCTAAGTACTAACTGGTATTCACTAGAGCGTCTGATGGTCGAGATGGGTTTTGATGCCTGTTTGTACCAGGTCGGGGTCCTCAGGATCGCCCACGAGGAGGTGAGCAAACTGGGATGCAGTAGCAGATGTAGCAGGTAGGGATCAAGCAGACGCTTAGTCAATAAACAAGCCAAAGGTCAGTAACAAATGGTTACAGGTTGGGATAAAGCAAAAGCGTAGTCAAGGAACAAGCCAAAGGTCGGTAACGAATGGTAGTGGATATAAGGATAGGTGCAGGTATACAACAAAGGAGCAAGATATCAGCTGGAGTAGGCCTGGACTGGCCATAGGGCACACCAGGCATTTCCTGATTGGCTGGGGCCACATGTCCTATCAAAATTTGATCCGCTGCTGATCTGAAACCATGACTTTACTCCTCTCCCTTCTCCCATCATCTTCCAACTCCGAAGGGGGGCTGACCATTTGGGCAATCACGCCGGGGGAGGGCCAGTAGGGGGACCCATGAGAGGCTCCTGGGAGGACAGGGCAGGATGGATTGAGTAAGTGGGCTCCGGCTCCAGTCCTGGGGGGGAGAGAGAGCCCGGTTGGAGGAGGACACTTCCTGGACTGGTAAGATAACTCAGGCTGTAACAGTGGGAGGAGGGGAGGGAGAGGGAATGGAGAGCAGCTGAAAACTGGAGTGCGAGACCCTGTCTTCTACCCAGACTGGGAAAAGACTACACTGAGAGGAGACCTGTGTCTGTGCGGTGAGGGGGCTCTGTATTTACTTTATGTAGTAGGGGGCCCTGTGTGTGTTCTGCGAGGGGGCTGCATTGTACCATAAAGGGGGACCCTCCATGTGTGTTAAGGCGGGGTGTGTTTTTATTATAATTAGGGGCACTGTACTTCATATAATCGGTGGGACAGGTCAGAATTGTGAATAGCAGACATACTGATCACCCCCCCCCCCCACTCCCCTTCTCTCACCCTCTCTCTCTTACTCCCCTTCTCTCCCACACCATCCCCTCTTTCTAAACCCCTCTCTCCCCATTCTCTCTCACCCCTCCACCGCACCTCTCCCTCTCATGCCTCTCTCTCTCTCTCACCCCCGTCACCGCCTCTCTCATCCCCCTCTCTCTCTCACCTCCCCTCTCCCTCTAATGCCTCTCTCTCTAACCCCCCTCACCGCCCCTCTCCCTCTCATCCCACTCTCTCTCTCTACCCCTCACTGCCCCTCTACCTCTCATCCCCCCCCCCTCTCTCTCACCCCCCTCACCGCCCCTCTCCCTCTCACCCCCCCTCTCTCTCTCTTTCACACCCCTCACTGCCCCTCTCCCTCTCTCTCACCACCCCTCTCCCTCTCACCCCCCTCTCTCTCACCTCTCGCTCTCCCTCTCTCTCTCTCACATTGGGGGTGTGCTTTGAGAGGGGCTTTCCCCCCCAAAAAAGTCTCCCGCCTACCAAAGCACTGGTACCCAATACTAACAAGCACATTGCAAACAAATCTGCAGTCAGTATTTCTCAGTCATGCTAAAACCTTGTTTATACAAAGTTGAGCAGTAGGAGAATTAACATTGAGAATGCTCATTGAATGAGACACCCCAAAAGACTAAAGCCTCCTTACCAATGCACTGGTACCCAATGCTGACAAGCACCACACTTTTCAGCATTGCAGGCAAATCTGCTCCCAGTAGCTCTCCATGGTGCTGAATCTGTGTTTATACAAAGTATGAGCAATGGAAGAATTAGCATGGGGGGAGGGGGTGCGCTTTGAGAGGAGCTCCCCACAAAAAAACAAATCTCCCCTCTACCAAAACCCTGGTGCCCAATGGTGCCCAAACCTGTTAGCAGTAGCTCTCCATAGTGCTAGAACTGAGTTTATACACAATTTTAGCAATAGAACGTCTAACACTGGGGGGTGTGTGCTTTGAGAAGGGTTCCCCCCAAAAAATAAAGGTCTCACTACCAAAGCAATGGGGCCCAATGCTAATGGGAACTGGGTTATTGGCACTACCGATACCCAAGATGGGGCTAAGTGGCAAGTGGAGGGCTCATGTACTACCTACCTGCCCCCCCCCCCCCACTGAGAACAACGCAATTACATTGACCCTCATTTATCAGTGCTTCTGAAATATGAGACTCTCTTATACAATAGGAATCAAGCTGTTGGAGTTTGAGATTGATTGTAATTTTTTCAGATAATCTTGATTCAGATTCAATAAAAAAAAAACTCTCAATATGTTAATGTGGTCTTAGCGGGAGACAACATTTTGCAAGGTTTGGAACTCGGTGTGAGGCTATTTTCCTGTGTCTGAAAGAAAGGACCTCAATAACGAACAAAGGTCCTCAACAATGAACAATTTCCCGATGCTTTGTGCTCAGATTATAGGACATCTCTACAAGATTGAGAAGAGAAGGTCACCACACCAATGTCTGTATTTCTTTATTGGTAGCATAAATTAGGGCGAAAAAAATACGCATTTCGGGATAGAAGACCCCCTTTATTAGGGCTCACTATACTGGTATAACCAGACTGAGCTGATATCAGTCCAACCCTGGTATGGGCTGCTTAGTCTAAAATGCCCAGGCCTATTTTTTATTTATTTTTTGTCCCAATTCAGACCTGGGCTAGAGAGAGCACAATAATCTGGCAAACAGGAAGTGCAAAGGCATGGCTTAAATAGGAAGTTCATGGGAGGAGCAAGGAGTTCAAGGGGTTACCAGGAAAAACAAGCACAAGGCAAGATTATCCAGGACAGGATTGCTGTCTGAAAAAATTGAGTATCTATGAAAAAAACTTCAGCAGTTCAATACACATGCCAAAGGATTTGTAATTTTCTCCAGCCTGTCTTGTATTCCTTGGTACCCCAGCCAGACAGCACAGACAGATCCTCCTCCCCCATGACAACAGCAGCAGTATGGCTTACTCCAGGACAGAACCCCAATTAGACATGTTCGCTGCCAAAAAATTTGTTCGTTTTGGTTTCATTCTTTTTTTTTTTTTGGGTCATTTGTTATCACAATGCGTAAATTCATACATTCGTAAATTATAAAATTTGTGCAATCGTATATACATACATTAGAAATGAGGAAATCCGAAAAACCCGAACGTTCCAAATTCTGAAATAATAACTAATAATAACTTAACTATTACTAACTATTAAATTATAGGTATTGGAATTTCCTTTCAAATGTATCCGAAGTTACGAATTATCCAAAATAAAGAATGCCGCATCTAAGCAAATGGAACGGAACAAATTAATAATAAATAATAACAATATTGATAATAATAAAATGTTTTTTTTATAATTTTTATTGTTATTTATTATTATTAACCACTTCAGCCCCGGACCATTTTGCTGGCCAAAGACCAGACCACTTTTTGCGATTCGGCACTGCGTCGTTTTAACTGACAATTGCGCGGTAATGCGACGTGGCTCCCAAACAAAATTGACGTCCTTTTTTCCCCACAAATAGAGATTTCTTTTGGTGGTATTTGATCACCCCTGCGGTTTTTATTTTTTGCGCTATAAACAAAAATAGAGCGACAATTTTGAAAAAAACACATTATTTTTTACTTTTTGTTATAATAAATATCCCCCAAAAATATATAAAAAAAACATTTTTTTTTCCCTCAGTTTAGGCCGATACGTATTCTTCTACATATTTTTGGTAAAAAAACTTGCAATAAGCGATTATTGATTGGTTTGCACAAAAGTTATGGCGTTTACAAAATAGGGGATAGTTTTATGGCATTTTTATTAATCATTTTTTTTTACTAGTAATGGCGGCGATTAGCGATTTTTATTGTGACTGTGACATTATGGCGGACACATTATTATTTTTTACACATTTTTGGGACCATTGTCCTTTATACAGCAATCACTGCTATACAAATGCAGTGATTCCTGTGTAAATGACACTGGCAGTGAAGGGGTTAACCAGTGGGTGGCAGTGTAGGGGTTAAGTGTTCCTAGGGGTGTGTTACTAACTGTGGGGGGGTTGGACTTTCTTTTAGTGAACACTGATCTCTGCTCCAATCACATGGAACAGAGATCAGCGTCACTTGTTGCTAGGCAGAAACGGGGAGATGCTGTTTACAACCGCATCTCCCAGTTCAGCCACCCTGTGAGACGATCGCGGGTATGCCCGCGGCAATCGAGTCCGCCGGACACGCGACCGGACTCACGGGGGTCCCGACCATCACGCAAGCGCGCTGCCGGCGGCGCGCTCACGATAGCAGGGCAGCATTTAAGATTGGACGTACCTGTACGCCAATATGCCTGCTGGTGCCATTCTGCCGATGTACATCGGCGTGCGCTGGTCGGGAAGTGGTTAATTCATTACATTCCATTTGTTTAGATACATCATTTGTTATTTTAGACAATTCGTAACTGCGGATAAATTTGTATTCTTTGCCAGCCAAATTTGAAAGCAAATTCCAATACCTATAATGTAATAGTATTAGTTAAGTTATTATTAGTTAGTTATTATTTCAGATCTCTGAATTTTCTCATTTCCGAATGTTCGAATTTCCGAATTTATGAATGTACAAATGTACAAATTTCCGAATTAAAAAAAAGTATGAATTTGCAAATTTACGAATGTATGAATTTATGAATGTACGATTTTCCGATTGTATGAATTTACAAATTTACGAATGTATGAATTTACGAAATTTATGAATGTACGGTTTTACGAATGTATGAATTTAGGATTTTATGAATGTACGAATGTACAACGTTACAAATTTTCAAATATTAAAATTTAAGAATATTCAAAAAAATTTATTAACCACTTGCCAACCGCTGTCGGCATATGTACGGTGGCAGAATGGCATGGCTGGGCAAAGTAACGTACCCGTACATTACTTTGAAATTCCCGCCATGCGTGCGCCTGCCACAAGCTCTGTGACCATGCCCGCGGGACCCACGGACTTGATCGGCGCAGGGATACCCACGATCGTGTCAAGGAGCTAAAAAACGGGGAGATGCCAATGTAAACAGCATCTCCCCGTTCTGCCTAATGACAGGACACTGATCCTCTGCTCCCTGTCATCGGGAACAGCGATCAGTGTCCACGTCACACAAGCCCACCCCCCAGTCAGTTAAAAACAGTCCCCCAGGACACACTTAACCTCTCCCCGCCCCCTAATGGTTAACCCCTTCACTACCAGTGACATTTTTACAGTAATCAATGCAATTTTAAAGCATTGATCGCTGTATTAATGCCAATGGTCCCAAAAATGTGTCAAAAATGTCCAATGTGTCCTTCATAATGTCGCAGTCACGGGAAAAAAAAATCGCTGATCGCCGCCATTACTAGTAAAAAAAAATATTAATAAAAATGCCATAAAACTATCCCCTATTTTGTAGACGCTATAACTTTTGCGCAAACCAATCAATATGTAAAAGAATACGTATCGGCCTAAACTGAGGAAAAAATGTTCTTTTATATATTTTTGGGGGATATTTATTATAGCAAAAAGTAAGAAATAATTTTTTCAAAATTGTCGCTCAATTTTTTTGTTTATAGTGCAAAAAATAAAAACCGCAGGGGTGATCAAATACCACCAAAAGAAAGCTCTATTTGTGGGGAAAAAAAGGACCACAATTTTGTTTGGGAACCACGTTGCACGACTGCGCAATTGTCAGTTAAAGCGACGCAGTGCCGAATTGCAAAAAGTGCTCTGGTCAGGAAGGGGGTAAATACTTCCAAGGTTGAAGTGGTTAAACGATTCTTCGTTACTTCGGATATTTCCGAATGAACTAATTTGCTGAAATTTGTTAAAAAATGAAATCGGAAGGGCGCATGCGCGTGGCTGGAGATGGCGGATGCCTGAATCTGCAGCTCCGCTCCACGCTGGCATAACTCTGCCGACCCTGGACTATAACAGTCCTGCCTGCACTTGTCACAGACCCAGGATGGCTCCCCGCATGATTGGGACCCGGTATATCTCCTGAAACGGACTGTATCCTGCCTTATCACTGCTACAGGAGGAAAGCCCCAGCGTGTACAGCCACAATCACAGAACTTCCCACACATCCAGCCCGGAGAAGCGCTGCCAACAGCTGGGACAGGTGAGCTGGCCAATTATATCACCCAACGCTCAGTATCATCCCCTACAGGAGATTTATTTTCCTCCCAGGGCTCTGATATGGACAAAGCCTTATGTGAAGTAATGCTTAGCCAGGGAAACATGGAGGATAGTCCTCCCCCCACACCCCATCTCTCTACCGCTTCACCAATAGATTACCCTGGGGATCAAACTATAATTGCACGCTTTTCCTCACTATTGGACCAAGGGCTAGAGAAGGCAACTAAACGCATCACGGCTGATCTGAAAGGCGAATTTCCAGAGCTGGGAATACGTACAGGGACTATAGAGTCCAAGTTAGATCAGACTATCTCCAGAACCAACCAGAATACCAACTGCATTGAGGATGTGCAAGAACGATTGGAAGAAGCCCTTAATAAAATTGACGATTTGGAAAATCGCTCACGCCGCTACAATTTTAGAGTACGGGGGATCCCCGAGTCTTTTGTGGACGCAATGGCAGTGAGCAAAGAACTGATTTCCCCTTTATTACCGGATCTTCCTTCCCATAAATTAGAACTGGATAGGGTTCACAGGACTTTGGCTGAACCCCGCACTGATGGTTTGCCATGGGACATCATTGTGAAACCACACTATTACTCGGTTAAAGAACAGGTGATGTCCAAAGCCAGAGAAATAACGGATCTACACCTTCATGAACACCCTATCCAAATGTTTGCGGATATTTCTCTTACTACTGTCCAAAAACGCAGGGCACTCAAACCGCTACTACAGCCTCTTATAACAAATTGCATTAAACACCACTGAGCCTTTCCTTTCTGCCTGGCTTTCACCTACCAGCATAAAAAAACACTAATTTTCTACCTTTGAAGAGGGCGAAGCGATATTGAAGAAGCTGGGCCTGATTTCCGTAGAGCATGCAGACTCCCCGCATCCATCACAACCTTGTACTCCCCGGACAGGTCACCCCAGTGCCCTCTCTTGCCAATCTGGCGCTCAACCAGAAGCAAGGCCAAGCTGAAAGTAAACCCCCCCTAAAAAAGATGGATACTCCTCTGTTTCATCAATCTACCTTTGTGACAGTTGTCACCCGTTTATTCTCCATGCTGATCCGTGGGCGGGATTAAGAGTTGGATCTTTTTAATGGTCCTCATTACAATTTTTTGACTTTACAGTTACGGAACTCCCTTAGTTAAGTC
This sequence comes from Lithobates pipiens, assembly GCF_037356315.1. Lineage (NCBI taxonomy): Eukaryota > Metazoa > Chordata > Amphibia > Anura > Ranidae > Lithobates > Lithobates pipiens. Next base: position 585,477,375 of record NW_027507764.1, on the reverse strand, counting down.
AGAAGTCAACTTTATGGGAACACCCCAATAATGAGCTATCACCTTACTTATAACAGTGATAAGTTGACTCTCCACTACACCTCATCTTTTTGTTTACTAAGTTGGTATTTGGGACTCCCTTAACATGATGTTACTACATGCTATGATCATTTGTAGGTGCACTGCAGGGTTTGGCGGAGGCCAGTGATGGCGGTCATTCGCCTTGTTTGCTTTCAGTCCTCCCACTGTGTGACGGAACCAAAATCAGATGGGGTAGAGGGCCCTACTGACCCTGTACTACTTCAAAATAGGGGGAACTATCCCCTTTGGTTTACTATGTTTCTACAGTTAAGACTGGTACAATTACATGTGCTTTTTCTGATTTTGTTGGGCGACTCTCCCTTGGGTCACTCATTGCAATTTCTTCTCTTCACGGACTTCTTCACTAATTTTCTTGTGTTTAATTTCCACTGTGCTGTGATCCCATGGCTCTGGAACTCTGACCCCCCCCCCCCCCCCCACGTATCTCAAGGAATGGTGCCTCGTGATCTTCCTGGAGCTGGTAAGTGATAGTCTTTATTCCCTTGTGCATCATGGCGACCACTAATCGGAGTCACCCTTTTGGATTTCTTTCTCATAATGTGCAGGGTTTGAACTCGCCAGTTGAATGGCCTTCCAACACTACAAATCTTTAAGGGCCGATGTGTTATTTATCCAAAAAACACACTTCTCTCCAACTTATAACCCTACCTTTTTTACACCATTACTACTCCCAATCTTACTTAGCAAACGGACCGGGAAAGACAGGAGGGGTGGCCATTTGTTTTTCTAAGCGGGTGACCTTCTCATTGGAGAAGCTTGTGGCTGACCCGGAGGGATGCTACCTATTGGTGGTTGGTCATCTGGAGGGCACTCTGGTTTCTTTAATTTCATATTATGCCCCAAACACAGGACAACTGCCCTTCTTTCAGAAACTTTTGCATAAAGCGATCCCAGAACTACAGGGCACTGTCCTGTTTGGGGGGGGATTCTAATGTAGCCTTGGACTCCATACTCGATAGGACGAGACCACTCTCAACCCCCCTGGGAGCCATTTCCCAAAAATTGGCTGTAAGCTGGCTAAAATGTTACATTATCATAACCTAATTGATTTATGGCGGGAGCTTAATCCATCCAAGAAAGACTATACCTTTTACTCACATGTCCATAACACCTACCCTAGAATAGATCACTTCTTCACTGACCCATTGGCGGTTCCCTTGTTTCAAGCTAGCAAAATAACGTGACATGGTCTGATCACTCAGCGGTTTGGACAGCATGTGATTCCCTACAATGTCATTCAGGCCCAGCCCCTTGGAGATTGAATGATTCCTTACTTAGTAACCCCCTCGATCTGCTTTGCTATTGAACAAAAACTTAAGGAGTATTTCGCTCAGAATGACCCTTCGGACACTTCTGTGGTAAATACCTGGGCGGCACATAAAGCGACTATCAGGGGATATTTCATTCAGATTGCGTCAAGGCTGAAGAAAACCTCTGATTTACTAATTAACCAAAAAGATTGCGAGCTGTCCAACCTGCTAACCCAACACAAGAACAATCCTGATCTGGACCTGAGGGCTCAGATTGACTTGGCTAGATTGGAACTAAACCAACCAGGGTAGGAAAAAAAAAACATTAGATGGGCACAGGCAAAATTATACACCCAAGTAGATAAACCGGGAACATTGTGGCACATAGATTAACTCCCAGGCCCCCGTCGCAGGACAGTGCCAAAGATTAAACAGCCTAACGGGTCCTTTACACAAAACCCGCAAAAGATACTGAATCTTTTTGCTTCTTATTTCACCTCCTTATATAAATAAAAAGGGGAGTGTGTTTCGAAGACCCTCAATATATACGGCACCTCATCCCTATTACTGATTTTTTTTTATGTATAGGGGAAGCAAAGGATGGGGAAAGGGATTATCATGGTGCCAAAAACTACAAGGACACTATATATGTAAAAAATACTTAAAGCGGAGGTCCACCCTAAAGTGGAGCTTCCGCTCATTGGAATCCTCCCCCCTCCGGCGCCACAATTGGCACCTTTCAGGGGGGAGGGGGGTGCAGGTACCTGTACAGTACAGGTATCTGCACCCACTTCCAGCGTAGATTCTGTAGAAGGTACACCCCTTTCCGCAGAATCTACGCCCCTTTCCGAAAGTCCCCCGCTGCCTGCTGGGAAACACACGGATCCTAGAGACAGCGGGGACCATCCTTATTGCGCAGCGCAACTCGCGCATGTGCAGTCGAGAACCGAGAAATGAAGCCGAACTCCACTTCCTGATTCCCATACCCAAGATGGCGGCGGCAGCACCCGAGAGACGATCGAGAGATCGGCTTCGGGTGACGACATCGCGGGCGCGCTGGGCGGGTAAGTGTAACTATTTTAAAAGTCAGCAACTGCAGTATTTGTAGCTGCTGGCTTTTAAAAAAAAAAAAAAAACGGCGGACTCCCGCTTTAACAATATCATTTTATTTAACAGCAAAAATACAAAAGCACTGAACAAGAAAATAACAATATGACATAAACAAAGGTTAGTACAGTGGGTAGTAAGCAGTTAATTTTACAGCTGTTGAACAAAAAACCACGCAGGCATAGATCTTGCGTTAGCCTGTGATTTGAGATATCAGCTCCTACGTGTTTCGCCAAATCATTGGCTTCCTCAGGGAAATTATATCTGCTTGTACTAAAAGTAAATGACAAAAAAACAATATAAAAATAAGTAACAGAGCAATTTTAATCAAAAACATAATTGTATCAATTCAGAATGCATGGCACGGTCACGCACCTACCCCAAGGAGGCCACTCAATCCAGAAGATGCACCAGCAGTACATACCTCCAGACCACAAGGCCACCAGAGCGGGGGGGGGGGCAGGAAACCCCCAAAAGACCAACAGGCACTCCCGACCAGGCGCCACATCTATTGCTGCAGGGGGCGAATAAAAACCTAACAATAAAGTATGGTATTCATTGGTTATTATATGTTTTTAGGATAAAAAAAAAAACAAAATTAAAGGGGGGGCTAAAATAGCCTCAATTACAATTATATGCAAAGACCAATTTTAGAGCAGGGGCACTGAGAAACAGGTGTAGATTGAATACAAGTTCACTGAGGATAAAGATTGTCACAGCTTTGAATCTAAGGCCTCATGCACACGAGACGCAGATGAAACCTCTGTTAAAAAAAAGCTGAAACGCGCGTTTAGAAACGCGCGTTTTGCCGCGTTTGCATGTCGCGTTTAGACGCGTTTAGACGCGTTTAGACGCGTTTGCGTTTAGACGCGTTTATAAAGATAACATCATGTAGACCCTCCCCAAGCTCTCAAAGCATTTTTTTTAACTATTTCTGCTATTTTGATCAGAGTGAGCAGCAGCAGCATAGAGAGCAGTTGTACACTTGCATTTGCCGTGTCACTTGCCACGGCACCTGCCACAAGTTGTGGATTGTCCACTTGCCACGTCACTTGCCACAAGTTGGGGATTGTCCACTTGCCACATCACCTGCCACGTCACCTGCCACAAATTGTGGATTGTCCACTTGCCACGTCACTTGCCACATCACCTGCCACGTCACTTGCCACGAGATGTGGATTGTCCACTTTCCACGTCATCTGCCATGCCACCTGCCACAAGCTGTGGATTGTCCACTTGCCACGTCACCAGCCACATCACCTGCCACAAGTTGTGGATTGTCTACTTGCCGCGTCACTTGCCACATCACCTGCCACATCACTTGCCACGTCACCTGCCACAAGTTGTGGATTGTTCACTTGCCACGTCACCTGCCACGTCACCTGCCACAAGTTGTGGATTGTCCACTTGCCACGTCACTTGCCACAAGCTGTGGATTGTCCACTTGCCACATCACTTGCCACGTCACCTGCCACATCACTTGCCACGTCACCTGCCACAAGTTTTGGATTGTCCACTTGCCACGTCACTTGCCACGTCAGCTGCCACGTCACTTGCCACGAGATGTGGATTGTCCACTTTCCACGTCATCTGCCATGCCACCTGCCACAAGCTGTGGATTGTCCACTTGCCACGTCACTTGCCACAAGCTGTGGATTGTCCACTTGCCACATCACTTGCCACGTCACCTGCCACATCACTTGCCACGTCACCTGCCACAAGTTTTGGATTGTCCACTTGCCACGTCACTTGCCACGTCAGCTGCCACGTCACTTGCCACGAGATGTGGATTGTCCACTTTCCACGTCATCTGCCATGCCACCTGCCACAAGCTGTGGATTGTCCACTTGACACGTCACCAGCCACATCACCTGCCACAAGTTGTGGATTGTCCACTTGCCACGTGACTTGCCACATCACCTGCCACGTCATTTGCCACATCACCTGCCACAAGTTGTGGATTGTCTACTTGCCGCGTCACTTGCCACTTCACCTGCCACGTCACTTGCCACGTCACCTGCCACAAGTTGTGGATTGTTCACTTGCCACGTCACCTGCCACGTCACCTGCCACAAGTTGTGGATTGTCCACTTGCCACGTCACTTGCCACATGCTGTGGATTGTCCACTTGCCACATCACTTGCCACGTCACCTGCCACGTCACTTGCCACGTCACCTGCCACAAGTTTTGGATTGTCCACTTGCCACGTCAGCTGCCACATCACCTGCCACGTCACCTGCCACAAGTTGTGGATTGTCCACTTGCCACGTCACTTGCCACATCACCTGCCACGTCACTTGCCACGAGATGTGGATTGTCCACTTGCCATGTCACTTGCCACGTCACCTGCCACGTCACTTGCCACGTCAGCTGCCACGTCACTTGCCACAAGATGTGGATTGTCCACTTGTCACATCACCTGCCACATCACTTGCCACATCACCTGCCACAAGTTGTGGATTGTCCACTTGCCACGTCACTTGCCACATCACCTGCCACGTCACTTGCCACAAGATGTGGATTGTCCACTTTCCACGTCACCTGCCATGCCATCTGCCACAAGTTGTGGATTGTCCACTTACCACGTCACCAGCCACATCACCTGCCACAAGTTGTGGATTGTCCACTTGCCACACCACTTTCCACGTCACCTGCCACGTCACCTGCCACAAGATGTGGATTGTCCACTTGCCACGTCACCAGCCACATCACCTGCCACAAGTTGTGGATTGTCCACTTGCCACGTCCCTTGCCACGTCCCCTGCCACGTCACCTGCCACAAGTGGATTGTCCACTTGCCACATCACTTGCCACATCACCTGCCACAAGTTGTGGATTGTCCACTTGCCACGTCACCTGACACAAGTTGTGGATTGTCCACTCGCCACGTCACTTGCCACATCCCCTGCCACAAGTGGATTGTCCACTTGCCACATCACTTGCCCCATCACCTGCCACAAGTTGTGGATTGTCCACTTGCCACGTCACCTGACACAAGTTGTGGATTGTCCACTCGCCACGTCACTTGCCACATCACCTTCCACAAGTGGATTGTCCACTTGCCACGTCACTTGCCACGTCCCCTGCCACAAGTGGATTGTCCACTTGCCACGTCACTTGCCACGTCACCTGCCACAAGTTATGGATTGTCCACTTGCCACGTCACATGCCAGTCACCTGCCACAAGTTGTTGATTTTCCACTTGCCACGTCACCTGCCAAGTCACTTGCCGCGTCACCTGCCAGGTCACTTGCCACGTCACCTGCCACAAGTTGTCTATTGTCCACTTGCCACGTCACATGCCAGTCACCTGCCACAAGTTGTTGATTTTCCACTTGCCACGTCACCTGCCAAGTCACTTGCCGCGTCACCTGCCAGGTCACTTGCCACGTCACTTGCCACAAGTTGTGGATTGTCCACTTGCCACATCACTTGCCACCTGCCATGTCACTTGCCACAAGTTGTGGATTGTCCACTTGCCACGTCACTTGCCACAAGTTGTGGATTGTCCACTTGCAATTGCAATTGTTTAAAATATTTTTCTAATGGTTTTTCATCATTTGCAATCATTTTTGAGATTTTTAATGTAAAAAAAAAGGTCACCTTTAAAAACGCATATAAACGCAAACGCGGCTAAACGCGGTAGCGGCGTTTTGCCGCGTTTTACCGCGTTTTGCCGCGTTTTGCGTCTGAAACGCAGAAATTTTTGTTTCTGAACGCATTTTTTTGCTTCTGGAAAAACGAGATTAAACGCAACTGCATATAAACGGAAAAAAACGAGACTGTGTGCATGGACACATAGGATAACATTGAATGAGTTCAGGTGCAGTTGAAAAAACTGTCCAACTGCATCTGAACGCGCGTTTAACTGCGTCTCGTGTGCATGAGGCTTAAGCCCTTGTACACACGATCAGAGATTCCGACGGGATGTGTCTGATCGGAGCGTTTTGTCGGATATCCCGACTGTGTGTGGTCTGCATCGGACTGATTCCGTCGGAATATCTGTCGGACCAAATTTTCCAACTTGCCGGAAATATTTTCCGACAAAATGCTCCGATCTGACATACTCCGATCATGTGTAGAGAATTTGGATCGGACAAAGTGCCACGCATGCTCAGATCAAACTCCTACATCAAAGCTATTGGCTACTAGCCTGAACGTAGTCCCGTTGTAACGAAATAACGTCATCACGTTCTGAACGATCGGATTTTCCGACAACTTTGTCCGACCGTGTGTATGCAACAGTTTCGGACAAAATCCGATGGATTTGGTTGTCGGAATCTTCGACCGTGTGTACAGGGGCTTACAGAATGGCAAAAAAAAGAAGAAAAGGAAAAACCCAAACTAATAATCCTCCATAGACAATGATACAATATCATTAATGCAACACAATAAAGAGCAGCAGAAAACAAAACAAAGATCTCATTTGCAATAAGAGCAAACTGCCAAACATGTGTGCCCAGTCAGGAAACTGATGTAAAATTTACGTGACCGCGAAGGCAATTGTGCTATCAATCAAACAATATAAAGAGCCGGAGACTCTACAACCAGGTACTATAGATGATTTCATCAAGGACCTACCTCTCCCATCCCTTTCTGATTGCCATAAAGAGATACTGGATGGGGCTATCACTATAGAAGAGGTAATGTCTGTAATAAAACAAGCTCAAGCTTCGAAAACTCTGGGTCCAGACGGGTTCTCCACCTCTTATTATAAGAAATTTGCCCAGATATTATTCCACCTATTGGAATGTTTCATGGCCCTGCAAGATGGAGATCACTTAGAGGGGAGACCTAAATAGAGCTAACATTTGCCTAATACCGAAACCTGACAAAGACCACAGAGAGGTGACAAATTATCATCCTATATCGCTTATTAACGTGGATTTGAAATTACTAACGAAAATTTATGCCAATAGACCTAACACCTGCCTAGCACAATATGTCCATGTAGATCAAGTGGGCTTTGTCCCAGGATGACAAGCGGCAGATCAAATCCGCAGGGCTGTGGACATTACATCTTTGCTCCACTCTAATTGGGATGGTTTAGGAACCAGACGGGGAATGTTGTTATAATCGGACCTTCATAAGGCCTTTGATTCTCTTTCTTGGCCTTTTCTGTTCCACATTTTGAGACAACAGAATTTTGGACCTAAATTCCTCTCTCTATTATCTGAACTATGCTCTACCCCCCCCCCCCCCCCCGAGGCTAACATTGTAGCTTTTGGCCACAAATCGGATCTACTGCAAATTAGAACAGGAACCAGACAAGGCTGTCCCCTTTCGCCACTCTTATTTATAATTGCTATAGAAACATTGGCGATCGCCGTTAGGTCCAATCCTAACATACATGGTGTATTCAGCGGAGGCAGAGATCATAAATGCGCATTATTTGCGGATGATCTTTTATTATTCATTACAGACCCTATCGCGACCCTACCTAATTTGGCGTCACTTCTCTCTAAATTTGGAACAGTATCAGGCCTGAAGGTTAATCAATCTAAATCAGAGGCAATAAATATTTATCTATCTGCCTCAACCCTGACCCAGGGGCATAACTATAGGGGGTGCAGCAGTCGCAACCGCAACTGGGCCCTGTGATGCAGGGGGCCCATGCAGCCCCCTCTACATATGGCCGGCATCAGCATAGGCAGCTAGGGGTACCATTGCACCATGCACACGGGTGGTGGAGGTGGAGGGTGACTAGCAGAGCTCCATGCTCGACTATCGCACTGGCTGCTCTTTAGTTGTGCATTCCCCGCATGACCTGTGTCCTCGGCCAGCTCCTCAGAGTACCCCTCTCCTGCTCCATGCATTGTCGCTCAGTCCGATGTCTGTTCTCCCCAGCCAGAGTCCCCCCCCCCCCCGAGTCCGGCCCACACTGCACTGCATACTTCTCCCGGGTAAACAAACTTTAAGCACACAGATGCAGTGCAGCCCTATGAGAGCTCCCCGGAGGACACTGCAGGCTTGTCTGCCAGCCCCCCTCCTCCCCCGTCATATACAGATGATGAAAGGTCTTTCTGGGAGATATGCTGATCACCCGTCCAGCACACTGGATGGAGCCCAGGCCAACATGGATGAGTGCACGGCCTGCTGCTTGGTCATGGTGAGTGAGAGGACCCCATCCCCCACACACCATTACTTACCCCCTCCATCTCCCCCTGGGGACAGGGGCCCTTCTCACGTGGGGACAGGGACCCCCATCTCCCCTGGGGACAGGGACCCCTTCTCACCTGGGGGCAGTAACTTCATCTGCCCTGGAGAAAAGGACCTCATCTCTTCTGGGGACGGGGACCCCATCCTGCCTAGGGACAGTCCCCCAATGGGGCACCTAAAAATAAAAAAATAAAAAAAAACTACTGATGCCAGTGGTGGAACTACAGGGCTCACAAACGTCATACCTGTGACCACGCCCTGGAGTTCCACCGCCGGACTTGGAAGGAAGGGCCCTGGCTGGGGTTCAGGGGAGCCCTTCATGGTTTCTTGCATCGGGGCCCTGAAGGTTCTAGTTACGCCACTGCCCTGACCACTGTACGCACTTCCTTTCCATTTCGATGCAAACAGGCCCTCCCCTACCTTGTAATTAAGCTCACCACAAACATATCTACCCTATATAAGGTTAATTACACCTCTCTTCTCTCTTTCACGACAGAAGATTTAAAGAATTGGCAGAACCATGGTCTTTCTTCTATGGGTAGAATAGGTACTGTTAAAATTATGACTCTTCCCAGAATTGTTTATTATTTTAGGTCCCTACCAATTTCAGTTCCCGCAACAATTTTTAAACAACTCCAATCCCTAATTTTCCAATTTATCTGGAGTCAGGGAGGTTGCGGAGTGGCTCGGTCTTCCTTGTATGTCTCAAAAGGGCACCACATTTTTTGCGTTATTATAGAGCGGCCCAGCTGGTACAACTTTACCAAATGTATTCTACAACCTACTGCCCTGACTGGGTTAAATTAGAGGCACAGGCTAGTTCTCCTCTCCCCATAGACCCCCTAATGTGGCTACCTTCTAAAAAATGTAGAGCCATTCTGAGCCCCTCTCTCTCTCACTCATTGGGCCTCTGGGATAGGATGTGCAAAGTATACCCTCTGAGGTCACCACATACTCCAACGGCTCCCATTTTTGGAAACACTTTCCCCCAAGGACAACACCCACAACAGTTTGCTTGGTGGATCAATAAAGGTTTGTACACAATAGCACATTTCATAGATCATAGAGGCATCAGAAAACCCACTTACTTCCGAGACACGTTAGAAATGCCTCCAACTGAGACGTTTCGACTCTCCCAAATTATCCATTATTTACAATCGCTTTGTCGGGACCAGGGGGACATCACCACTAGAACATTTTATGAAAATAAATGCCTCAGGGGGCCTGGGACGTGGGGTAGTATTTCGGAAGTTGTATGTTTTGTTAACGGACCAGGACTCTAAACTTTCCTACCAATTAGCTTGGGAGGCAGACCTGGGGGAGACGATTGATGAGGACGCTTGGTCCAAGTGGTTGACCATGGCGCACAGGGGAATTTTGAATACTTCCCTGGTAGAGGCTAATTACAAGGTATTATAGCCCACACATGCAAAACGAACATTTACCTCCAGCAAGGCTTTTTAAAAAAAACACCTAGACATTTTCAAAAAACATTATCAAAAAATATGGAGATTTGGTCACACCATATTGCTATACGGTGCTTAAGCCCACTTACTACGACAAAGTACCCCATGATCAGTGGGTCCTACACTATCCATAGACTGGGAGATCCTGCTTCTCTGAACCATGGGAACTATACTCCTCTATATGGGAGAACATGAGGTCTCCACCATGACACAGGTGGTCACTAATGAGAGGTACTTAATGAGGGAGTGGGGTGCTCCACCCAAAAGGATTTGGTCAGAATCCATACAATAGACAAACAAGATATTTGGGGGGCACACCCTAAAAAAAAATACATAAAGATGGTGCTGCCATAAGACCATACAACAGAAGAAAAAATATTACAGCGCACACATGCTAATCATGGGGTACTTTGTCGCAGTAAGTGGGCTTAAGCACCATATAGCAATATGGTGTGACCAAATCCCCATATGTTTTGTCTATTGTATGGAATTCTGACCAAATCCTTTTGGGTGGAGCACCCCACTTCCTCATTAAGCACCTCTCATTAGTGACCACCATGGTGGAGACCTCATGTTCTCCCATATAGAGGAGTATGGCTCCCATGGTTCAGAGAAGCAGAATCTCCCAATCTATGGATAGTGTAGGACCCACTAATCATGGGGTACTTTGTCGCAGTAAGTGGGCTTAAGCACCATATAGCAATATGGTGTGACCAAATCCCCATATTTTTTGATAATGTTTTTTGAAAATGTCTAGGTGTTTTTTTAAAAAGCCTTGCTGGAGGTAAATGTTAGTTTTGCATGTGTGCGGCGTGCGCTGTAATATTTTTTACTACTGCTGTATGGTCTTATGGCAACTCCACCTTTATGCATTTTTTAAGGGTGTGCCCCCCAAATATCTTGTTTGTTTAATTAAAAGGTATTGTCGGGATGGTACCTTGTTTCCGACACGGATAACCAAGATCCACCCAGATGCCTCGCCTCTCTGTTTCAGGGGGTGTGGTCAAGAGGGCACAATGCCCCACACCTGGTGGACATGTCCAAAAGTCAAGAGATTCTGGATAATAGGATTTTTATATACAGCTTACCTGTAAAATCCTTTTCTTGAGAGTACATCATGGGACACAGGAGCTTTATTATATAGTGGGTTATATAGGCACCTCTGGTGATTGGACACTGGTTAACCCCCAATTAAGGAGAATTCCTCCCCTATATAACCCCTCCCATATGGGAGGCACCTCAGTTTTGTAGCAAAGCAATAAGAAACCACGTAAAACCCAAGAGGGGCGGGAGCCCTGTGTCCCGTGATGTACTCTCTAGAGAAGGATTTTACAGGTAAGGTAAGGTGTATATAAAAATCCTATTTTCTTGATCATACATCACGGGACACAGGAGCTTCATTACATAGTGGGATGTCCCAAAGCAATGCTCAGATTGAGGGGAGGGAGACACAGATCATAATTATAGACCGCCAGGGACCGGAGGACCTAAACTGCAGCCTGCAGTACACTGCGCCCAAAGGCGATATCCTCTTGCCTTCTGACATCCACCTGATAGAATCTGGTGAATGTGTGGACTGATGACCAAGTTGCAGCCTTACAGATCTGAGCCAGGGAGGCCTGGTGATGCACTTCCCAAGAAGCACTTGCAGCCCTAGTAGAGTGTGCTTTCACTGGAAAAGGAGGGATCTTCCCTTTAACACTATAGGCCTGAGAAATAATCTGTCTAATCCACCTTGAGAGAGTGGATTTTGACGCCACCTGGCCCTTCCTAGGGCCTTCCGGCAAAATAAATAAGCAATCAGTTTTCCTTATCTGAGCCATTGCTTGAAGATAGATACTGATTGCTCTAACCACATCCAAAGTGTGCAAAGATTCTTCCTCTGTGGATTGAGGGTCCGGAAAAAAGGATGATAGGATTACATCTTGATTCAAATGGAACCCCAAAACCACCTTAGGCAGAAAGGACCTGTTGGGACGCATTACCACCCGGTCCTTATGAGTAATTAGATACGGTTCCTTGCTGGAGAGAGCTGCTAGCTCTGATACTCTTCTAGCCGTGGATATGGCTACCAAGAAAACCAATTTTTTAGACAAAAGAACTAATGAAGCCAGATGCAAAGGTTCAAAAGGTTGCCCCTGCAAAGCTGAGAGAACCAAATTCAGATCCCATGGGCATACCGGAGGTTTGACTGGCGGTCTTATCCGCATAGCCCCCTGGATGAAAGCCCGCACCAGGGAATGTGATGCAAGTGGCTTCTGAAAAAACATTGACAAGGCCGAAATCTGCACCTTGATAGTGCTTATGGCCAAATTCATTTCTAGGCCTGACTGGAGAAAGGCCAAGATCCTGCTAATGACATACTTTCTAGGATGCCATTCCCTGAGTTCACACCAGGAAACATATGCCCTCCAGATTTTGTAGTAAATAAGCCTGGAGGCCGGCTTTCTGGCATTGACCAGAGTAGAAAGGACTGGCCCCGAAAGCCCACGGTCTCTCAGAATGTGGGTCTCAGCAGCCAAACCGTCAAATTCAGACTGTGTAAAGCAGGATGGTAGATTGGAACCTGTGAGAGCAGATTTGGCCGGAGAGGGAGGATCCAATGGCCTGCCTACTGCCAACTTCATGATCTCTGCGTACCATGGTCGCCTGGGCCAAGCCGGGGGTACCAAAAGAACCAACTTTGTCTCCCTCTTGACTCTTCCCAGGAACCGCGTCAGACGCGGGCTCGGGAGGAAGGCATAGATCAGATTGTACTGATCCCAGGGAACTGTCAGAGCATCTGACCCCTGAGCAAGTGTATCTCTTGTCCTTGACACAAATTTGTCCAGTTTTCTGTTGAATCTGGACGCAAACAGATCTACGTCTGGAGTACCCCACCTGCGACATATGTTCAAAAACACGTCGGGGTGCAGAGCCCATTTTCCTGGGCACAACTGCTGGCGGCTCAGCAAATCGGCCTGCCAATTTTCCACTCCTGGAATGAAGACTGCAGAAAGGCATGGAACATGCTTTTCTGCCCAGACAAGTATGCGATTCACCTCTTTTTGCGCTACCAGACTCCTGGTACCGCCCTGGTGATTGATATAGGCCACTGCTGTGGCATTGTCAGACTGAAACCGAACAGGGAGACCTCGTAGTCTGAAAGACCAGTTTATGAGAGCCATATAAACTGCCCAGATCTCCAAGACATTTATGGGCAATAGTTTCTCGATCGCAGACCATTTCCCCTGTTAGCACGTCTCCTCCAACACTGCTCCCCAGCCTGTCAGGCTGGCATCTGTCGTAATAATCTTCCATGGAAGAGGAAGAAAAGTTTTGCCTTTCAGCAAATCCTCGGTTTGTAACCACCGAACAAGACTCTTGCGTGTCCCTGGGGATAGACGCATAGGAAGATCCAAGGACTGGGGCTTCCTGTTCCAAGCTGCAAGGATGCATCTTTGCAGAGGCCTTGAGTGGAACTGGGCGAATGGAACGGCCTCGAAGGAGGCGACCATTTTCCCTAACAGTCTCATGCACAACCGAATGGGGGAAGATCTTCTGCCCAGAATTAGGCGCACCAGATCCCCAATGGCCAAGGCCTTTAGCCTTGGAAGAAACACCTTGCCCTGAGCGGTGTCGATAAGCATACCCAGGTATTCCAACCTGGTGGCAGGCTGTAGGGACGACTTTTCTAGGTTTATAATCCAACCTATGCGTTCCAGGTGTTCTAGCGTTCCGGTAACACTGTGGTTCAAGAGCGCTACATGACGGCTATACCCTGAGCTCTTAGGTTTGCCGAGAGAGGGTCCAGAATCTTTGTGAAGACTCGAGGGGCCGTAGCGAGCCCGAACGGCAAGGCCACAAATTGAAAATGGCGCCACTCTACCGCGAACCTTAGATACCTTTGGTGTGCGGGAAAAATTGGCACATGGAGATATGCATCCTTGATGTCTATTGATGCCATGAACTCTCCCCCTTGCAGGGAGGAGACCACAGTGCGAATTGACTGCATTCGGAAGGACCGGATGCATAAAAACCGGTTCAGATCCTTCAGATCCAGGATAGGTCTGACACTTTCATTTGGCTTTGGAACGGTGAAGAGATTCGAGTAAAACCCTGAACCCTGTTCTTTTGGGCCCACTTCTACTATCACCCCCTGGGATAGTAAGTGATCTAAGGCCAGAAATAGCGGTCTTAGCTTTACTGGGTCCCTGGGGATCCTTGATCCTCGAGAAGGTGGAATCTCCTGAAACTCTAGCTTGTAGCCCAGAGATACCGAAGAGACCACCCACTTGTCCCGGATCTCTTCCCGCCAGGCTTCCACAAACTGCAGGAGCCTTCCCCCCACTCGGCCGAGCGGGGGCGCCCCTTCACAAGGAAGCTTTCGGGCTCTGCTTGGCAGGCTTTCGCCCCCAGGATTTCTTCTGTCCCTGGGCTCGGCCTTGAAACTTTCCTGTAGAAGAGGGTTGAGAAGGCCGTCGCCACTGCTTAGAGCTTGATGCTCCGGGAAAAAGAGAACGCCTAAATGATGGACGTTTGCTCCTTTTGACTGGAAGGAGAGTAGATTTACCCCCTGAAATTTTTTGGACGAATTTGTCTAATTCTTCTCCAAACAAACGTTCCCCTTTAAACGGGGACCCAATCAAATGCTTCTTGCATGACAGCTCAGCTGCCCAATTCTTTAGCCATAGGGCTCTTCGCATGTGTACCAACAGGAAAGACAAACGAGATGCTTGTTGGACAGAATCCAAAATCTCATCAATCATGAAACACAGAATATGAGGCATTTCTGCATAATTCTCCACTTCCTCACTGGGAAGGAGGCCAAGCATCTGTTTAACCTGTTCCTTGAGGAACTGACACAACCCCACGGCTGCGCCTGTAGGTTGCACCACAGCGCCAGTCATGGAAAAGGAGGCTTTTAATAAGGTTTCCAGCTTCTTATCAGTTGGATCCTTGAATACCTGAGCATTATCCAGCGGACAGGTCAGGTTTCTATTCACGCAAGAAACAGTCGCATCGACAGATGGGACCCCCCACTTCTTGGTGAAACTTTCCTTCAGAGGATAATGCATAGAAAACCTTTTAGAAGGAGCAAACAGTTTATTGGGATGTCCCCAATCCTCATACATCAATTCCTCCATTAAGGAATGAATTGGGAAGGAACAAGCAGTCTGTGGGGCTTTCCTGACTCCCAGGGAAGAAACAGAGGACGTAGCGACTTCAGCAGCAGGCATTCTGAATGTGGTACGCACCAATTCAGTATAATACTGCACCTGTTTTCTGAGCGCCTGGGAGGAGGGGACTCTCTCCTCTTCCTCTGATTCATCCAACTGCTCATGATCCCTGTCCCAAGATAGGGATCCCTCCTCATTGTCAGAAGAATCATCTGAGAGAGGAATTTCAGCAGAGGGAGGGGATCTACCCCTTTTCCTGCTATCTTTCAGGAAAGCTGAAATAAAATTCATGATTCTCCCTTCAAAACCCTCCAATGTAGCCCTAAGGGAGTCCTCAGTGACACAAACCGGGGCTGGGACATTAGGAGAGGCTGCAAAACCTGACAGGGGCACTGACTCGTCCTGAGAGGCTGGCTCCAGTCTTGCAGGGGGGGATGGTAATCTACAGGAATTTTTAGGACCCCTAGACCAAGGTGGTGATTTACCAGTGCCCTTGTTACCTCCCCCTGAGACCCTCTTACGAGGAGACATAGTCCTAAGCTACAAAGCAGAGGTACTAGTACAAAAGTGCAATCACTGTTGTGCTTAAAGTCTCACAATAAATATATATGCTTAAACTGCACAACCTGATGCTGAGTAGGTGTCTTAGGTTTGCCTGGATCCAATCCCTTGGGATGCTCACTGCCCACAGCTCCTGTGTCTCCACTTACAGCCCTCTGACGCTCTGGGCTTTTTAAAACTGCCGCCTGGTGCCTGCGCAGTACAGCGCCGTGCACACCGACGTGCACGGCTCACAACCACACTCCCCCCTCCTCCATTACCCCGGGAGCACGCTCGGCGCGCATGCATGCGCAGGTGCACGAGGACCGCCGGTATCAATGGGGGGGAAGGGAATCGCCATCAGAGCTGCGTGGGACCCCCAGACTACGTGGGACCCCTGTATTACCTTTATTGTGGCAGGGATTGCAGTGGAGACGTGAGACCTCTGGGAGAACCAGGCGTCACTGAGCGTGTGTACTGAAAGGCATGTAAGTATGCATTAGGCTGCTCTTACTCCCTCTGGTGGTGGAAACCAGGTAAGACATACTACTACTCAATGAAGAAATCCATAATATATCATTTATATAGGATTAACTTCCCTTACCTGTCCTCGCCGCAGGAATTGCTGAAAACAGACAGATTCCAGCCTTCACCCATCACGGCGGGCAGAGTTGTGCCAACCTTCAGGTTTTTTTGGGGTTCTTTCTCAGAAGAACCTCCTACCTGGACCTTGTAAAAGACTCTGCCAGAAACTTTCGTGCCACTATGTAAATAGTACACCAAGTCTGGTTTTCCCAGAGCCCAGTCTTCCAATAGGAGAGGACTTACAGGCCAAACCTCGTTTCTTCGGATGACGAGGCCCGGGTACCATATCATCTTGGGAGTCAAAATATGGGCCCGAGATATGGATCCGGTTAGTTATAGCCCTTAGGCCCCCGCAGGGACCTGCACAGAGCTTTCTTCATAGCATATGTTTTACGTGACCAACCACCATAGACACTGGCGAAAAAACTGAGGTGCCTCCCATATGGGAGGGGTTATATAGGGGAGGAATTCTCCTTAATTGGGGGTTAACCAGTGTCCAATCACCAGAGGTGCCTATATAACCCACTATGTAATGAAGCTCCTGTGTCCCGTGATGTATGATCAAGAAATGTATTTTCATATTCATATTTATTTCCAGAGGAAAAAAAAGGCTAAAAAAAAAAGAAAAGAAAACAAATGCAGCAATCACATCTAAGGACATTTAGAATAAATTTGAATAAAATAATTTGAAAAAAAAAGAAAAGAAAGGAAAATGAAGGCAGCCATCACACCTAAGGACCAGTAGGCTGCACTATGTTATATTTTTATTTTATGTTTGGGGTTTAGAGGCACTTTAATATTTAAAACATTTAAAATAAATTATATTTTTGTTTATGATTTTTTTTTCTTATGTTATTTTAATAAATATTATATTGATTGAATTGAAAAATATTTAATAATTAAAATAGTAAACATTTATTTTCATATTCATATGTATATCCAGAGAAAAAAAAGAAAAGAAAACAAATGCAGCAATCACATCTAAGGACATTTAGAATAAATTCTAATAAAATAATTGAAAAAAACAAGAAAAGAAAGGAAAACAAAGGCAGCCATCACATCTAAGGACCAGTATGCTGCACTATGTTATATTTTTATTTTATATTTGGGGTTTAGAGGCACTTTAATATTTAAAACATTTAAAATAAATTATATTTTTGTTTGTGATTTTAGTTTTTTATGTTATTTTAATAAATATTGTATTGATTGAATTGAAAAATATTTAATTATTAAAATAGTAAACATTTATTTTCATATTCATATTTATTTCCAGAGAAAAAAAAAGCCTAAAAAAAGAAAAGAAAAGAAATGCAGTAATCACATCTAAGGACATTTAGAATAAATTCTAATAAAATAATTGAAAAAAAAAAAAAGGAAAACGAAGGCAGCCATCACATCTAAGGACCAGTAGGCTGCACTATGTTATATTTTTAATTTATATTTGGGGTTTAGAGGCACTTTAATGATTAAAACATTTAAAATGAATAATATTTTTGTTTATCATTTTGTTTTTTTAGGTATTATTTTTATATTATTTTAATAAATATTATATTAATTAAATTAGTAAAAGTGTAATCATAATCATTTAAATAATAAACATCTATTTTCATATTAATATTTATTTCTGGCAAAAAAAAAAAAGCCTAAAAAAAGAGAACATACGAATGCAGCTATCACATGCAAGGACTGGTAGGCTGCACTGTGTTATATTTTTATTTTATTTTTGGGGTTTAGAGGCACTTTAATATTTAAAACATTTAAAATAAATAATATCTTTGTTTATCATATTTTTTTTGTATGTATTATTTTTATATTATTTTAATAAATATTATATTAATTTAATTTTAAAAAAATCGAATCATTTAAATAGTAAACATTTTTATTTTTTTATTTTTTTAAATAAATAAAAACACTGCACGTTTCATTCTGCTGTATTTATCAGATTTTTTTTTTAAATATAATAAATAAAATAAATAAATATAATAAATATAATAAATAAATATTATATTAATTTAATTAAAAAAAAAATCTAATCATTTAAATA